>NC_092744.1:116699667-117045613 GCF_047496795.1 Chiloscyllium punctatum
CACCCAGAGGAAATATCTGTTCACCGTGGAACATTGTACAGGCCAGGCCAGTGTACTGCTCAGTACAACCCAGCAATCTGTCCAGATTCATCCATTACACTGGTCAATACAACCCAGCAATCTGGCCAGAGTGGAACACTGTGCAGATCAGATCAAAACATTGATCTATAAACCCAGACCATATATATTTGTCCAGCACGGGGAGCTGTGTAGACCACAGCAGGGCATTGATCTATAAACCTGGACTAGATACCTGTACAGGACGCGGAGCTGTGCAGACCACAGCAGTGCATTGATCTATAAACCCGGACTAGATACCTGTCCAGGACGGGGAGCTGTGTAGACCACAGCAGTGAATTGATCTATAAACCTGGACTAGATATCTGTCCAGCACAGGGAGCTGTGTCGACCACAGCAGTGCATTGATCTATAAACCCAGACTCGATATCTGTCCAGCACAGGGAGCTGTGCAGACCACAGCAGGGCACTAATGTGTGAACCTGAAACAAATATCTATCCAGCATGGGGAGCTGCACAGACCACATCATTGCAGTATCTATAAACCTCAACCAGATAGTCTGACCAGCTCAGCGACCTGTGCAGTGATCACCCGTGAATTAATTTGTAACCCAGGAGCAGTTACCCTCCCAGCATGTCGGACTGTGTACACCACCCCAGTACATTGATCTGTAACCCAGGAGCAGTTACCGTCCCAGCATGTAGGACTATGTACCCCACCCCAGTGCATTGATCAGTAGACTAGGAGCAGTTACCCTCCCAGCATGTAGGACTGTGTACCCCACCCCAGTACATTGATCTGTAACCCAGGAGCAGTTACCGTCCCAGCATGTAGGACTATGTACCCCACCCCAGTGCATTGATCAGTAGACCAGGAGCAGTTACCCTCCCAGCATGTCGGACTGTGTACCCCACCCCAGTGCATTGATCAGTAAACCAGGAGCAGTTACCCTCCCAGCATGTAGGACTGTGTACACCACCCCAGTACATTGATGTGTAAACCAGGAGCAGTTACCTCCCAGCATGTAAGACTGTGTACCCCACCCCAGGGCATTGCTCAGTGACACTGTGTTAGATCATTGCCCAGCGCGGGGAAACTAGCAGCCCATGCTGGAAGTGACTGGATGTGCAGCTCACACCCATTTACAGCTCCATATCTCCATTGTTGCCCTGACAAGGGGCTGCTGTGGTTGTGAACATCACTGCCAGAGAGACAAGGCGGCGGAATCAGTTTAATATCATCACATGGGAGGGGCTTGGGGTATAAACAGAGAGGGGCAGACTGAGAGACCGTGTCATGGACGGATGTGTTCCCAGGTTTCAGAATGCTGAAATGTAGACACTACGGTAACATCCTGTAATATGAGCCAGTCTTCCCAGGAAAGATGGGAAAAAGGGATATTGGTGTGAAGTCAGATGATCATTTGTTGTGCATCTTTGTAACTGCAATTAGTTTCAACAGAATCGACGCCTCATTTGGGCAGATTCTAACAATAATTTATCTTTGTTTGATTTTCCTTGAGTGTGACAGAGGGATCGTCCTCACGAGGCTGAGCTCATTTCCTGGTGCTATTGAACTCCCCTCATTATCTACCCACCCCACCCCATGGTGTCCCCCTCATTCATTACCAGCCCGATTCTCTCACCCATCATGGCTGGAGGTGCTCACCATCTCCCGGGTGCCCCTGATATTCTCTGATTCCTGACACTGGTGCCATCTTTAAAAGGCCAAGGGGCACACCGTTGAGCTTTCTCAGTTTGGAGCTGCCCTGCACAGTTTACCCCGAGCATGGCAGATAAGGGGCAATGACACCACGGTTTGCCGACAGGGGAACAGAGGTCCTGGTGGAGGGGCTAGTACATAGGGGACCATTCACTTCCCAGAGGGGGCGACACCACCAGACCCATCGAGCCTGGTCTGAGCTCCCCACCCAGCTCGTGCAGTATCTGCGGTCTGAAGAAAAGTCCAGCAATACAGCACAAGCATCAATAACCTTCCCCACTCTGTCAGGATAAGGGTCACTGTATTCTCTCTGCTCCCTCACACTCACTGTATAGCTGTTATACCACCGACCCCCGAACAAGGCTCATGTCCACCACTCTCACTACTGCATGCAGCACCTTATCTCTCTGTCTCTGTCTCTGTCTCTGTCTCTCTCTCCCCCTCTCTCCCACCCCCCCCCCTCCACTTCACCCCCACACTAATATCACTGCATGGATTCAACACTGTGGACTGACTCCCTCCGGACACCTCACCATGACCCCCTCCCCACCTACACTAACACTAACAGCAGGGTCACCCACTCCCACCCTCACTCTCTCCGTCCCTTTCTCCCATTCCAAGAGAAACAGCCTGGAATAGGACAGAAATGGCCAAGGCGGGTCGTGGAGTGCCCGATATACGTTCCCTCGCCCCCTTCCCCCCGCCATGTGGGGAGGATCCTGGTACGAGCTGGAGGGGACCGGGACGTCTCGTGTGGAGATTCTGATACATCTGCCTCCCACCGACCGAGTCAGGAGCAATGTTCAGTGAAGGGCAATTCTCACTTTAAACCCACTGGCAGCTCCGTTTCCTCCCGGCACAACTTAGAAGCTGTGGCCCTGATGCCATCTCCCTTTTGTCTCGAGCTGGTACAAATGGAATCCCCATGGCTTCGGTGGGCAGGACGGTGGGCTTACAACACATCGTCACCACCACCTCCCAGGAAGGGAGCACGGAGACTCCCTCCTACACCTCCCCCTGTAAACAGCTCAGATACTGAAACTAATCTGTGATAGTTACTGCTCTCCCCACTTGTCCTGATATCTTCAACAATCTGTGCTCATACACCCAGGACTCCCTGCTCCTGCAGCCCCTTTATAATGGCACAGCCTGTTTTAAACTGTCTTTCATTGTCTTTCCTACCAAAGTGCATCACCTCACACTGCTCTGCCGTGATCCCCATCTGCCTTACACCTGAACACTACACCAATGTGTGATTGTCCTGTTAGAGTTCCACACTCTCCTCCATAGACTTCAGAGTTCTTCCAGGTTCGGTGCCATCTACAAACATTGAGATTGTTATAGTGTCACAGTCCCCATGAAACAACTGAAATCCTGCCCCACACACATGAGTCTGAGCAAGTGAAATACTGATATATTCCCACGGACGGAGTTGAATAATGACATACTGTCAATGGAGCAACAAAAATCCTGACACATACGAGACAGAGTAGATGAAATATTGACAAACCACAGAGCAAGAGAAATCGGATAGGATCTACTTATCGATATTCATCAGGGTATAATGTGATGAAGTTGAAAGTGTGTATTGTACCTTTAAGAGAGAGGGAAAGCTGTTCTGAACTGAGAGCTTATAATCACCTGAGATATGAGAAGATGGCAGACCCAGAAACAGTATATTGCTATAGAGCTAGAGTCGGGTAATAAGCAGTTAAGAGAAAGGGGGTGACAGAGTTGTGAATAATTTATGTAAAATGTTCACTTTCAGAGTCAAAATATAAATTGATGTTTTTATTTAAACAGTGGAATTTGGCAGATCTGTCTATCATACTTAAATAGTTTATGAGGCGACTTGAGCATTTCTTTATGTTTCATTTAAGTTACCAGATGAGCTTCACGCCGTACCCTAACCATTCCCGTGTGTGTATCTGTGTGTCTCTGGGTGGGGCAGGCCTGCCACTCTGTGGTGCTTAAAGTGATGCAATGCCACCCTCTGCTGGCCTCCACACGCCACTGCACAGGCATTGGCAGAGGGTGAAAACCATTCATTCAGAGAGGGGGAGAGAGAGGGCAGCGGTTCACAGCACCATCCAAACTGATGTCTTATCCATGGACTGATCTAAATGTCCTTTAAACGTTGTAACTGTCTCTGCTTTCACCACTTCCTCTGGAAGTTCATTCCACACACAAGCCAGATCAAAATATTTACCTCTCATGACTTTTGTAAAACTTTTTCCTCGCAGTTAAAATATCCCTCAGTTTTGAATCCACAATTCTAGGGAAAAGACATCAGCCCTTTAGCTTATCTGTACCCCTCATTATTTTATAAACCTCTGCAAAGTTACCCCTTAATCTCATATTCTCCAGTGAAAAAAAGTCCCAGCCTATCCAGCCTCTCCTTATAGCTCTTTCCCTCCATTCCCTGCAATATCCAGGTTAATCTCTTCTGAACCCTTTCCAGCTTAATAATATCAAGGTCAGTAATATCTGGGTGAATAGTCAAGGTATTTTCTAAGGGTACGGGGAGTCCACCCAGAGGGTGGTGTGCCTATGGAATAAGCAGGAGGTTGACCAGACTGGACACAGTATTCCAGAAGAGGTTCCACCAATATCCTTCACAACCACTACATGACGTCCCAATTCCGATACTCAAAGTTCTGACCATTGCAGACAAATGTGTTAAACACCTTTTTAACCGCACTATCTATATGAAATGCAAATGTTAAAGGACTGTACCTGACGGCCTAGGCCTCTGTTCTACAACACTGCCAAAGACCCTACTTTTAATTGTATAGGTCCTGCTGTTGTTTGATTTACCAAATCCAATATCTTGCATTAATCCAAACTAAACTCCATCTGCCACCCCTCAGCCCAGTGAGTGATATTACTGCCACCTCACCCTCCCCCTTCAATTTAAAAATGCCCATCCCTCTCCAGGAAGCCTGCACACTCCAGCCTTGAGTTTCACAAAGACCCTGAGCTTGGTTTGCCTTGTGTGGTTAGGGGGAGGAGGGACAGATTGCAGACACAGTCAGTGGGGAGGAGAGGCTGGACAGTAATCAGCGGCTTGGTTACATTTCATGGTTTTAGGAAGAGGGCAGTTGCACGTTAGAGTGGGTAATAGTGATCGGTGTTTTGGGACCAGAAATTAAGCTCTTCCTTCAACTCTAGTGTTCAGTAATAAATATCCATTTGAGACCCTTCATTGTGCAGAGTGTGTCTGCAGGATTTCTTTCTCAAATATTGCAGACTACAGACAATAGCGATTAAAGATGCTCATAGTTAATTTTGATAGCACACATGTACACTCAACATCCGACGGTTGTGACAAATATCTTGCATTTGTTTAACAATACAAAGTGTTTTGTGTAGTTCAGTAATGGGAACCTGATTATAATAAATCCACACCGAGCTGAAAGTGGGCACTAAAATATGACCCAAAATCTGGGTATGGTTGTGTAATGGGTAGTTTCCCAGTCTCTGAGCCAGAGCTCTGAATTTGATTCGAATTCCTGAACTTGTTTGGTAGTTTTCCTAGCTCTGGACTAGAAGGCCTGGATTCAAGTCCTACCTGTTGCAGAGGTATGTCCCAGCACGTCAGAACAGGCTGATGAACAAACACACAGGACAATACTGTTACAGCTTTATGGGTATTGCTAGTGTCCCTGCCTCCGGGCACAAAGGTCTAGGTGTAAAGCCCACAGAAGTGTCTCATGATACCTCTGAACAAACTGATTAAAATGGATTTAGAATTGTGACTTGATGGAGAAGGAAGAGGTGTCAGTATTAAATTTCAGAATTTAGGTCTGGGATGACTGAAAGTACAGCCATTCGTGTTGATTGGAGTCACATTTTGCAGCAGTAAAGGTTTATAAAATCAGAACGGTCATGGATAGAGTGAGTAGTCAGGGTTTTTCCCCAGGTTAGGGGCATCCAAAACCAGAGGGCCATTGGTTGAATGTGAGAGGGGAAAGATTTTCATGAGACCTAAAGGGCACCTTTTCACACAGAGGGTGGTGTGTGTATGGAATGAGCTGCCAGAGGAAGCGGTGCAAGATGGTAGAACTACAGCATGTAAAAGGCATCTGGATGCTGACAGACCTGCCGAGCTGTTCCAGCAATTTCTGTATTTCTTTTAAAAATGCATTCATTTTAACAAAGGTATTCTGAATACATTAAACATTTTATTTTTTAATGACGCAGTGCCATGTAAACATATTTAAAATCGAACGAGACCATTTTCTGCTAAGGGTATGGCTCTGTGTATGACAACAGCAATGATGAACCTACATGGAACAGGGAATGTGATGGAGACATAGTTGGACACTGTACAAGGAGACCTCACGTGACCCAATTTGGGAGAGGATGACATTACTGTGTGATTCAGCTCAGAGAGGGAGAAAATGTAATCTGCCTGAGAAGGAATGGTCTATTACACTCTCTCTCCTTCATTGTTCTTCATCACAACAATGTGTGCGAGCGAAAAAAAAATCTCTACAGTCATCGTTACCATTCTTAAAGAAATCCCTACAGTGTTGAAACAGGAATTCGGCCCAACAAATCAATACCAATCTTCCCAAACCATTCACCTATATATACACCTGGCTAATGGTCCTAACCTAGAAATCCCTGAACACTACACACAATTTAGCATGACCCATCCACCGAACCTACACAGTTTGAGCTGTGGTAGGAAACTGGATCACCCATTTGAAGCTCACACAGGAAAGTGGAGAATGTGTAAACTCCACACAGACAGTCACCCAAGGTTGGAATTGAACCCAAGTCTCTGATGCTTTGAGGCAGCAGTGCGAACCACCGTGCGATCCTTTGGATGATCCCTGACCAGAATTCATTGGAATCTCCTCACTGCCTAAAGCAAAGGGAATTCAGCCAAATCCAACTCTCCCAGGATGAAATCCCATTGCTAGCAACTGTGTGAGTACAATATCCTCAGAAGCAGAATAACGTTTTGTACAATCACTCAATTTTTCATTTTGTCATGGGTTCCAATAATATCTGGACCGAAATATTAATTATATATTTGCAATATCCAAACAGTTGCCATTCATCTTTCCATCATAGTTTGAGTAACATTGCTCTGGATCATAAACGTGCTATTTGAGCAGATTAAAGAAACTAACCTGAATTGTTCCTAAAACTGACCCTGACCCCGTCTGAGACCGATATCATCAGCCATATCACCAACCTGGTTACATTTAACATTTGTTGTGAGCAGTGGAGGAGTGGGACTAGAAAAGGAAACAGTGACCCCACAAAGCCGGGGAACTATAGACCGGTGAGCCTGATGTCAGCAGTGGGTAAGTTGTTGGAGGGGATTCTGAGGGATAGCATTTACATACATTTGGGAAGGCAAGGGCTGATCGGGGTAGACAACGTGGCTTTCTGCATGGGAAATCACGTCTCATTAATTTGGTTGAGTTTTTTGAAGAGGTGACAAAGAAGATTGATGAAGGCAATTTGGTAGACATTGTCTATATGGACTTCAGCAAGGTGTTCATTTAAAGAACAAAGACCAAAGAAAATTTCCAACCCAGGAACAGGCCCTTCGCCCTCCAAGCCTGAGCCGATCCAAATGTACTGTCTAAATCTGTTGGTCAATTCCTAAGTATCTGTATCCCTATGTTCCCCACCTCCTCATGCATCTGTCCAGACGCATCTGAAATGAATCTACCGTGCCTGCCTCTACTACCTCTGCTGGCAACGCGTTCCAAACGCTCCCCACCCTCTGTGTGAAGTACTTACAGCGTATATCCCCCTTAAACATCCCACCTCTCACTTTGGAAGCATGACCTCTCGTTTTTGAATCCTTCATCCTGGGGAAAAGCTTGTCTCTATCCATCCTGTCTATACCCTTCATGATTTTGCAAACCTCAATCAGGTCCCCCTCAATCTCCTTTTTTTCAAGTGAAAATAAACCAAACATACTCAGCCTCTCTTCATAGCTAGTATTTCATTCTGATTGGTAGACAGATTAGTAAGTCTCAGTCACATAAGATCCAGAAGAAGCTAGTCACAAATGGCTTGAAGGAAAAGGGATATTTTTCAGCCTGGAGGCTTGTGAGCAGCAGTGTGCTGTAAGAATCAGTATTGAGTTCACTGCATTTCATCATTTATGTAAAAGATTTGGATGTGAATATTGGGGCCATAGTTAGTAAGTTTACAGATTACATCAGAAAGGTGGTGTAGTAGATTATCTCAGAGCACAAGACCGCAATTAGATGGGACAAAGAGGCAAAGAGTAACACATGAAGTTTAATTTAGAGAAATATGAAGCTTTGCATTTTGGGAAGGCAAATCAGGGCAGACATTATATACTTCATGGTCAGGTCCTGAGGCATGTTGTGAAACAAAGGTGCATAGGGCTGCAGGTACATTGTTCCTTGAAAGTGGAGTCGCAATTAGACAGAGTGGTGCTGAACACATTTGGCACATTTGCCTTAATCAGTCAGAGCATTGAGTACAGGAGTTGTGGTGGTATGTTGTATCTGTACAGGACGTTGGTGAGGCCACTTTAAGAATACTGCGTACAACTCGGTTTTCTGCAGAAATGACTTACAGGGATGTCCCAGGACTGGAGGTTTGAGCTTTAGGGAGAGGCTGGTTAGGTTGAGGTGTTTCCCCCCTGGAGTGTCAGAGGCTGTGGGGTGACATTATAGAGGTTTATAAAACCATCAGGGGCATGCATATTCTGAACAGCCACGTACTGCTCCCAAGGATAGGGGAGTCCAGAACAAGAGGGCATAGTTTGAAGGGGAGAGGGTGAATGATTTAGAAAGGACCTGAAGGTAAATGTTTCACGCAGGGAGTGGTGTGTGTACAGAAAGTGCAGTCAGAGGATGTGGTCAAGGCGGGTACAATCGCACATTTAAAAAGTATCTGAAAGAGGAGAGATATTGGCCAAATGCTGGCAAATAGGACTGGATCAGATTTGATGTCTGATCGGAGTGAACAGATTGGACGAACGTGTCTGCTTTTGTTCTGCATGACTCTCTGGTTCTATAAGAGGGATGATGAAAAATTCTGTAAGGTCCTTTCAAGTCGGACTTCTCTTCTCTGGAAGTTTATCGTGCCTCTATGTTCACATTGATTGAAAGCTGCATTAGTTAAATATTTGGACAAAGAGGTGAGTCACAGATAATGGGATACAGACAGGAAAGTTGGGCTGAGACCCCAACCTGATCAGCCACAATTTACTGCCTGGTGGAGAAGGCTCATAGAGGAAGTGCTGAAGACGGTTACAATCGCACATTTAAAATATATCTGAAAGAGGAAGGATATTAGCCAAATACTGGAAAATGGGACTAAATCAGATTTGATATCTGATCGGAGTGAACAGATTGGACTAATGGGTCTGTTTCCATTCTGCATGACTCTCTGATTCTATAAGAGGGATGATGAAAAATTCTGAAAGGACATTTCAAGTCGGAATTCTCTTCAGTGGAAGATTATCGTTTCTCTATGATCACATTGATTGAAAGCTGCGTTAGTTAAATATTTGACAAAGAAGTATGTCATGCACAATGGGACGCAGACAGGAAAGTGGGGCTGAGACCACAACCTGATCAGCCACAATCTTAGTGTCTGGTGGAGAAGGCTCAAAGTATCTAATGACCCACTCCTGCTCCTCAGTCCCATGTTCCTGTGTTCCATTCAGCCCCTCAAACCTGCTAGACAGGAGCAGTTGGAGGCCACTTACTCCTATAACCTGTTGCACAGAAACACAGAAGACCATTCAGTCCCTCAAGACTGTCCCACATGCTTTGACATGATTTGGGAAATGTAATTGGAAAATCCAGGCTGGGTATGAAAGAGGCCCCTCATGTCTCATGAGAAAGCTTCCCCTATCTGCAGCTTGTGCTCCATTTGTTGGTCATGTTGTCGACCCAGATTCACTGTGAATACAGCCCACATACCTCACCCAGAGATGGCTCACAAAATCATCTGGTCTCCCTGACTTCAATATGCAATACCAGAACAAAAATAACAACCACTAACTTTCCAATAACAGAATGTGAGAACATCAGAAACAGGGGCATGTTGTTCACTCTCCTAACCTGCCTGCCCTTCACTAAGATCATGGCTGATCTGCTCCTGGCCTCAAATCCTCTTTCATACCCAACTCTTCATAGCCCTCAACTCTCTGACAGATCGATATCCATCTATTTCCTCTTCAAATACTTTCAGTCATCTCGCTCCCCGAACACTCTTGAGAAGAGTAATCCTGACATTCAATACCACCTGTCTGAAGAAACCATGTGCTGCTCCTATATCATGGCTTATTGATGCGAACAAAAGCGGTTGAGGCAAGGGTTCAGGTAAAAATGACTGGCCCTTATATCAAGGCAATGGTTGACATCTGTTGGCATCAAGGAACTGGACTTAATGGGAATCAGAGCAAACTCTCCAGTGTTTGGTGTCAAACATGGCACAAAGGAAGATGTTCATCATCTCAGTCCTGGGTCACCTCTGTGGGAGATCCTCAGGGTAGCTTCATCTTCACAAATATCTTCAGCTGCTTCATCAATGTCTCCCCGCCCCCACCCTCCCCACCATTAGATCAGAAGTGGGGATGGTCACTGAAAGTTCCACAATGTTCAGAACATTTTGTCCCCGTCAGCTCCTGAATTGGTCTGTGTCCATGTGCAGCAAGACCCAGGCTCCATTCAGGCTTGTGCTGTAAAAGTATCAGCAATATTCATGTAACAGCACTGCCTGACACTGCACATTGCCACAGTAAAATAAGAGTTCATTCAGCACCTAACACTGGTTTCACAGGAATATGAGGAAGCCATTCAGCCCATTGACACTATTGGAGATGGACAGGGACAGCCCATTCAGTGCCTCCAGCCTATTACTCAGGAAGAGAAGGAGTCTAATGTGATGGGCCACACCAGAGCCCCTCGAAAGTGTTTGACGGTAATAGCCTAGAGTCGAATGTTTTCTTATTTTGAAGGAAATGTAAAGTGTCTGTTCCAGATGCAATGTGACTGGTCAGACTACTCTGTGAAGCAAAACACCATCTGCTTAAACACGAAAGAAGAAATAAAACCACAGAAAGAGGAATTTAGAATAACGTAATTCTATTGGACAGCTTAACAGAATAATAGATCTAGGAGCTATTACTAATGAACTGTTCCAATATAGGGAAATCCCATAAACACAGCCCCTGGCAAAAAGAAATATTCAGACACAGAATGTCACAAAAATTTCTCCAATCCAGGAATTAAAAACAGCATCAAGAGAATTTTCAGAGAGGGTAGCAACCAGGAAACATTCCCTGAAGCTTCCAACTCTGTGGAGACCCCAATAGTTTCTGATGTCACTGAGAAACCAAAACCCAGTGATCCTAATCTGTGAGAGCTGGCCACACCCATTCAGGCTGCATTAAAATAAACACAAGGCCTCCCTAGCTGTTACTCAAGTGATCTTAACTAACCAGCTTGTTAACAATCGTTCAATCTCTCTCATAAAAGAAACCCGGACCAAATAACCTCTTAAAGCTACAACATCATTACACTAGTCAGTAAAATGAGCTGTCAAGCAGGAACCAGGGGTAACCCAGTCAGGCCCGTGGCCCTGTCCAATACGACGAGGAAGAAGCCAGTCAGTCCCTTGAGTCACTTACACAGGAACAGTAGGACCTCATTCCCACCTCAATGCACTTACACAGGGGCAGAATGAAGTAATTGATTCTGATTCCTGATGAATGTCTTATGCCCAATACGTCGATTCACCTGCTTCAAGGATGCTGCCTGAACTTCTGTGCTTTTCCAGCAATCGACTCTCTACTCTGATCTCCAGCATCGGCAGTCCTCACTGTCTCCTAATTGATGTTCTAACATGATGCAGAAGCTGCACAGACAGACTGTTCCACGTTGTTCCTCGTGGCTCCGTTGCTCATGATACACATGTAGGACCTTAACGTGGTTTTATAGTGGTGATCAGTGAAGCCATATGTCTTGTGTGAAGTCTCAAGAAGGCATCTTTCATCTCTGAGAAGACAGCCTGGTGTTCTCTATGTAAGGCGGAAGCTGGTGGGAATGGCTACCTGTTTCAGATGGAAGATATTGTGGCTGCTGTTGGGGATTGTGAACAACCTGGCGTTCAGTACAGGGTTCACACGCCGATTTCACAATAACATGGGGAGAGTTAATTTACGCATATAAACTATTAGGAAGGCCAGGTTATACTGATGAATGGATGCTCTCAGTTCAAATAATGCTGATCTTGTTCATGTTGATCTTGTCTAGTGCACGTCCTGTTCAGTGTATCCTGTGTGCCTTAGTCTGTCCAAGTCTATTTCCACCCTATGATCTGTCTGGCCATGCTTACTGTGATCTTCCTCCACTGCTCATAAATAAAGTGTTTCCCTGTACTGAGGTACACGTGGCAATAAATCAAACCAATCAATCCTGGGTAAAGTATGGAATTTCTCTCCCTGTCAATGTCTATTTTGGAAATAAATGATCACTGCCACTCCTCGTGTTTCAGCATCACCATTTCTTCATCTCTCACAGCTCTACAGATTAAACACTCAGCTTATTCACTCTATCCTCATGTTACCATCACCCGTGTCTGTGGTAAGGAGATCATTCCTTACAAAGGAGATCAACTCTGTAGAGAGTGCCCCAAATGCTCCCTCAGCAAGGCTCTGCAACAGCAGGAAGATGGCTTTACTTATGTACTCGCATCATCTTACAATGAAGCACAGCATAACATTGTCTGCACCCATTACTTACACAGGGTTTGATATAAGACAGGTGGAGAGACAGGTAGCATTGCGGAAGTAGAGAGGCTGCAGAAGGGTTTAGACACAATAGGAGAGTCGGCAAAGAAGTGGCAGATGGAGTACAATGGGGGTAAGCGTGAGTTCATGAACTTTGGTAAGGAGAATACAGGCATGGACTATTTTCTAAATTCCGGAAAATTCTTCAGTCTGAAGTGCAAAGAGACTTGGGAGTTCTCGACCAACATTGTCTCAAGGTAAATTTTCAGGTGAACCAATTGTTTGGAAACTTTTATATCACGACACAGAGTGTTTTAAAATCTTATATTCACCAAAAGAACTGTGAGTCGACTCATAAACAACAACATCTGTTTATTGAACACAATTAATATTAGAACAATAAATTGTACTGGAATGTAATGAAACACACTACAAACTACCTTATGTTTGAACTTAACTTTGTATGATCTTATACCACCCCAACAGAATATTGCCGGGTTCCACGTGCTGATTTCTCCTTATTACGATGGACTTGGAGGTATCTTCTGCTTTGCTGGTTATTCTCAGTGTACTGCGCTAAGTGGGGTTTTGCGGTGATTCTCATTCTTCAGAATCTTCACTTCATTTTGGGAGGGTATGGAGGATCTGTCAAAAGAATGACCATGTTGGATAACTCTGATCAATCAGACCCGACCAGGGGCAGCACATTGATGGCCCAAGGGAGGCATTCCGTTGTCCCTTCAAATTCAACTCCTGGTTTGTCTTGCAGGGTCTGTAGCTGTCAGGTTTGTTTACAAACCGTCTGTGGATACCTGCAGCCTGTCTGGATTTTGCAGCACGTGGATGAGCACAGGCAGTTTATTCAAGGCTGGGATCCATTTCCCAGCATGCTTTAATCATTGTTCATTTTTGTAACTCCATGGTAATTTGTTATTATCCATCATAAGTTCATTACTTCAGATGGTCCGACTGGTCACAAAGGCAAATACAATGATGACATTTATTTTCAGAGGACCTAAATATAAAAGCATGAATGTAATTCTGAGACGCTATAAGGCTCTAATCAGACCATATTTGCATTATCGTGTGACGTTTTCGGCCCCATATCTCAGGAAGGATATACTACCCCAGAGCGTATTCAGAGGCAGTTCACAGGAATGGCCTCAGGAATGAAAAGCCTAACATATGAGGATACTGGGAAGTTGAGAAGGATGAGGGGATCTAATTGAATCATACAAAGTGCTAAATGCCTGGTTAGAATGGATGTCAGAAAGATACTTCCATTGTTAGGAGGGAAAGGACCCAAAGGCGTAGTCTCATAATTACGGGAAGACCTTTTATATTGGAGATAAGGAGAAACGTCTTCAGCCAGAGAGTGATGAATCTATGTTAAGGATAAAAGTTTCCTTCCTGAAAGGACATTAGTGAACCAGATGATTTTTCCCTTACAAACGATTCATGATCGCCATCAGTCTCTTAATTCCACATTTCAATTCAAGCTCCACCATCTACCATGGCAGAATTCAAATCCAGGTCATCAGAATATTGTCTGGGTCTCTCGCTTAACAGTTCACCAATAACACCAGCAAGCCACTGCCTTGCCCAGTCCTCCAGAGTGTGACTAACTTGTGTAATGTGATTTGCCTGAGACTTTTCCCTGAAGCTATTATTGATTTCCGTGTCAAATCATGGATGATTTTTCTCCATTACGCCATTCCTCTTCCTCTCACTAATAAACTTTAATTGAGAGGTTATTTAATATCTCCTTGTGTCTTTACCTTTTTTTTTATCTGTCCTGCCCTTGATAGTTTTGCTTTTTCCTGGCCAGCCCACTCATGCCAACTCCTTCCTTAGCCCAATATAATTATCATTGATCAACACTAAAAACGTCATCTGTGACTCTGTCCTTATACATTCAATCTGAGTTCGAAACTATAGCATGTTGCGGTCACTGCGTCCAAGAGGATCCTTAACTGCAAGATCATTTATCAATCCTTGCTTGTCACATAATATCAAATCTAAATAACCTGTTCTCTGTTTGAATCCATGACATGGTGCTCTCAAAAGCAATCCTTCATACAGTCTACGAATTGTTCTTCGAGGCTTCTTTTGCCAAGATGATTGATTGAGTCAATATCCATATTCATCCCAATGTTGTGCCCTTGTCACCAGCCGTCATTATTTCCGAACTCAGAAATGCATCAGGTGAACAGTGGCTGAACTTTACTCTTCCCAAGAGGTTTCTTGTCTTGATTTTTGTTTATGTCTGGACTGATTTACATGTCGTTCCCTCGTGCCAATATCATTTCCTAATGCAGCCTTGATATCATTCTTAACCAATACATCAATTCCACCTCTTGCTCCTCCTTGTCTAACCTTTCAGAATAGTGAGTGCCCTTGGACATGTCACTGCTCAGTCATGATCTCCCTGTAAACATGTTTCAGTAATTTGCCCCACATCATACCCATTTGACTCTGAGCCTATTGTCAGCTCATCAATATTTTTTTCCAAATACTTTATGCTTTTAGGGACAAACTTTTAAAAAAAGTTTTATTGGTTTATCTTTCGCTTTTATACTTTTTGTACACTTGCTTCCTGATCTCAGACACTTCATTCCATCCCATCCCCCACACTGTGCAACCTTATTTGTTAACCCCTGATAATTATTCTCCTTATCTCTATCATTTATTCAAATCTCCAAATAATATTTTAAATTGACATGGTCCATCCTTCATCATGGTCATGAGATTGGCCATGCCTGCTGTCCTATTCATCTCTATCTTCTGCTCAATTTCAGACCTGCTGCTTTGGTTGCCAGCCTTCTGGTTTATTAGTTTCAATCCACCCAATTTCCACTAGCAAACCTCCCCACAAGGATGTTGGTGCTCCTCCAGTTAATGTGCAACCTGACCATTTTTGAAAGCTCTCACTTGCCCTGGAAGAGACCCTAATGATCCAAAAGTCGAAACTCTCACCCCTGTTATACTTCTTTAACCACATGTTAAACTATCCCACCTTCCTAATCATTACCTCTTTTCCACGTGGCACTGGGAGTAATTCAGACATTCCAGCGGATTGTTCTCTCTTGCTCTCTCTCTCTCACACAAACACACACCACATTAGTTTATAGAAGAAAACCAGTAACTTTATAAATAATCAGAATGACAACTGGAATGAATGAATTAGTTAAATGTAGGATGCGAACAATTAGGGTTACTCTTCATTAAGCAGAACGGACAAAGCTGTGGACCTATTGCAGTGTTAAAAATTATGGAAAAAATTACAGCTTAAAATACGAATACTCTGTTCCTGTTCATTGGCATTACAGCGTCTAGGAGTCTTGGTTTCAAGATTGTCAGCACAAGATCTAGGAGTGAGATAAGGAAAAACTTCTTTATTGAGAGAGTTGTTCGAATTTAGAATGCTCTGCCTGGGAGAGTTGTGAATGAAGATTCAAAAGGGAACGCGATATATATTTGTAAGTTACAAATGTAAAGGACTACAGAGAGCGGGTGGCAAATGGAAAGAGTTTGGGAGACATTTCCGGAGCTGATGCATACACAATGGCCCAGTAATCTCCGTCTGTACATTAAAGTTCTGTACTCTATCATGTACAGATGCAAGTCAACATCAGTATCTGATCATTTCCGATTGTAAATGCTGGCAAATACTTGATCATATTTGCTGCAGCATAGCCATTTAAAATGCAAGTATTGCAATGTCAGCTTGATGATGAAGTCTAATTATTACTCAGCACATAATTATTTTAAATCTTGTAGCCCAATTACTAAAACAAATATTTCTTTGCTTTGGCACAAAACACTTTGTAAATGTTAGACTTTTCTCTCATATGGAAATATGTTCATCGTTTTTTTTATCACTAACCAAATGTCGCATTAAATGCCATTCATTCTTTAAAAAAATGCAAGATTTCAAATTATTGTTCACTTCAACGTAATATCACAAATCATTTATTTAAGTAAATATTCACAGTGCATGTAGAATTATTGTCATTTCTCAATTGTTGGTAAATAGCTGAAGCTCGTACATTTAAGTGAGAAAATAAACTGATTGTTATTTAAATATATAAGAACGCCAATTCTATATGATTGTTCAATTATTTTCTCAATCGGAATATATAATCTGTCAGACGCCAAGCACTTTCCAAATGTTGGACAATGCATTTATTTGAATACCGACAATGTGTATGTAATTGTAATAGACAGATAGCATATTCTTTGTTCGAAATAAAATAAAATGTACATTCTTTATTTTTGAATCATTAAATGTTGAAAGGAGTTTGTATTTTAGTTTCATAAATATAACATCAAACTAATTGTTTTCAGAGATGATGCAATTATTGTTTGGTTGAATAATTATACTTGACACCTTATTTTTGCGCAATTCATGAAACATGGCAAATATCTGATTATTTTTCGGATCACTAAACTCATCACCTTGCAATCATAGCCTTCGTTGAAAATACATTTAAAAGGATCTGACTTCAGGCAGAGTGTTACTGAAGCTCATAGCTGCCTGTGGCACTTAGTGAGATACTGGCCTGCACCTAAATGTCTCCCAAGCACTACCTCGTGATTCAGGGTAGTCATTCAAGCATTATTTCACAACAAATCATTTGGAATCCACCTTTGGAATCCATTTGGAATCTGGGAGGTACGTCAGATGTCATCACCGTAAATAATTTGTGTTGTGTGCTTCTGACACTCCATGTCCACACATCTGCTCTCTGGGCCAGGATCTGACCGAAAATGAATTTATAAAGCATGGTTGCTAGTGAGTCAATGATGTCTAATTTATACAGCATTTGTACTAACGTAGAGACCAGCCATCTTGACTGCTGTAATACTAAATTAAAAGGACTTTATTTGAACTTGCCTGTACTTTTTTTCTGAGCTGCTGCTGTCTGAAGCCTCTCAAACCAATGACTTACGACTTACTCTGCTACCAACTGCGTTTTCTCCACTCCTCCGCATTTACTTTTGTTTCGGGAAGAAGGGAGACACTACAATCAGACAAGGTAAAGTGAAAAGACAGGTCAAGCTGGAACACAAGAGGGAGCATGAATGCCTGTTATGTTTGTGCTTTAAGCACTCCTTGACACCAAGCCCATGACGACCTACTCTCCAGAGCACGTCATCACTTGTACTTGGCGGGTGTCTTGCTGAGTCTTCCTCCTGCTGGTGGTGACTGCGCTGAGGCAAATATTCACCCCAACAGCCAATCCGCGTTGTCGCAGTCCCCTGGTCCTTTCAGTCTATTCCGACTGCATTGATGAAATCCTTGAATCCGTCGATTGCATTCCGAACTGTGTCTCACTCCAAAGGGAGAGAGGTTATGTTCCAGTGGACACAGGGCTGATGGAAAAAGAATTGCATTAGACATTGGAGCAACATTCTTGCTATCTGCCCACTGAGTCTGCTGTTCTGTTCAATTCTGTTATATTTATTCTGAGAATCCCCATTCGACTTGACTGCATTTTCCCTATAACAAACACATGTTTAATAATCAGTCTGCCTCAGCCTTCAAGTTGTTTAGTGATCTAACCTCAACAGCCCTCAGAATTGTCTCCAATTATTTCCCTCTCACTGCTGGAAGACTTAGTGGTCTTTAATCCTTCTTTCTAGCACTCTATGTGAGAGTTGTGACAACACTAGATATTATCATGTCCCATCACACCTTTGCGGTGGCCAGAGTCAAGAGTAAAATAAAAAATGTCAGAGCCTGTACTCTTCTCCTTCATCTTCCGCATCAGCCTAAGTTACAGCTCACCCGGATCTGGGGATTTGTCCACCCTTTACCCTGCATAAACTTCCAATTCTTCCTTGGTTTGTCTATCAAATCGTTCAAGGGGCACACTGTCACTCTCCCTGAATCCAGGAACTGCTTCTCCCAACTGAAAACCGATATGAAGCCCGTGTTTAACATATCCTGCGGCTCTGTGCACAGGTTGCCCCCTTTGTCTCTAATACGCCCCCTTCTTTCGGCTGTCACCCTCTTTCTCTTAATAAACTGATATAATGTCTTTGGATTCTTGTTAATCTTACCCATTAATGCTTTATCACGATTCCCCTTCTGCTCTTCTACTGAAGTTTTAAGATTAACCCGACACTTTCTATATTCATTTCGTGCATCCATTGACCTGCTCACTTTGTACCTGCTTTAAGCTTCTCTTTTGTTTTTAATTCTGTTCTGATTTGTTTGTCGACAACCGAGGTTCTCTGGGCTTGTTTTCCAAATTTTCATCTTTCGTGTAACACGTTGGGCGGACACTCTGATTAATTCCATTTTGATCAAGTGATCCCCAACCGCCCGCACCACGGTGTTCTGCTACAGTTTCACCCGGAAGCCGTTGTACTTTCGCCAGATTCCGTCATATTTTTTCATAAAATCGGTCTCCCTAATCTAAAAATCATTTATTTACCAGATGGTGCATTTTTAAAATCTTTTCCTTACCAAACATAAAATGCATGATGTCATGGTCACTGGCCGTATACTGCTCTCCCAATCCTGCCTGCAATATCCTGACTGGCTTCATTCCCCACAGTGAGGCACATCACTGCCGCACCCATTGTTGTATCAGCTCCATGATGATGCAAGGAGTTTGTGGAATAAATTTCAAGGCATCTGTCCTCTCTTAACATATAATCACTGCCAGAATTAATGCTTGGAAATGAAATGCCTGTGTATAATAAACCTATTATTGTTTTTACACACCTCAGTAAATCGGTTTTATATCTGCTCCCGTACTTTCTTTTATCTGGGGGTCTATAGTATGTCCCCAGCAGTGCCTCGGCCATGGTTTTGATCCTGAGCTCTAACAACCAAGCCTTATTAGAAGATTTTTCCAAGATATCGCCCATTCTTACTGTAGTAGCTGACTCCATAACTAATCATGTAACATCACTTCCTCTTTTACCCCTCTCCTGTCCTGCCTATGGTTCTTGTATCACAGCATATTGAGTAGTCAGTCCTGACCTCCCTCAAACGCATCTCTGTAATGGCAACAATGTGACATTTCCACATGTCACCTTGTTCCCTTATCACATCTGTCCGTCCGATAACATTCCCAGCATTAAGGTCAAGCACGTCCACACTGCAATACAACACATGGAATACTCTGTACCTCGGAGTTCTTCAATCATTCACTGTCCCGTATCCAGCTGCCCTATTCATGAAACAAAACTGTAACTCTGGGACTGAATTAGTATTTCTTCAAATGCAATTTCGTTTTTAATAAATGTATTAACCTAATGCAATTTTCCAGAACTGAGCAGTCTGCTCCACATACAATGTGTTTCTGCTGATTAATTCCCTGCTCAGTGTGCAGAGGGGACAGTCGTCAGTAATGGGGAAAATGAAGACGGCACATGCTGGAGATGAGTCGAAACGTGTGGCACTGAAAATGAACAGCCAGTCAAGCAACATCTGAGCAGCAGGAGAGTCAAAGATTTGGGCATCACCTCTTCATCAGGAACCATTTCATGGTTCACAGGATATTGGGAACCATACATGCTAATTGAAGCAGCATGGTATATGGCCCTGAAATGGAAAGCAGTCAATCAGTTGGTTGGACAGTGAGTAGACAATGTTAGGTGAAGTGCAGACTAATTGAAGTACAAACAAATGAATAGATAAATCCCCTGGGCCAGAGGAGAAACACCCTAGGTTGCTAAAGGAAGAGAGGGAAGAGATTTCTGTGCCTTTGGCGATGGTCTTTGCGTCTTCACTCTCCATTGGAGTAGTGCCAGAAGATTGACGGTGACAAATGTTAATCCCTTGTTCAGGAAAGGGAATTGGGATAATCCTGAGAATTACAGTCCAGTCAGTCTTACATCAGTATTGGGCAAAGTAGTGGAGAGGATTCTGAAAGACACACTTTATGATTACTTAGAAAATCATAGCTTGATTAGAAATAGTCAGCATGGCTTTGTGAGGGGCAAGTCATGCCTCACAAACCTTACAGAATTCTTTGAGGATGGAATCAAATACAATGAAGAAGGTAGAGCAGTGGATGCGGCGTGCATGGATTTTAACAAGGCGTTTGACCACGTTCCCCATGGCAGATTCATTCAGAAAGTAGGGAGGCTTGGTATACGAAGAAACCGGTGTGTCTGGATACAGAATTGACTGGCCCATAGAGACACAAGGTGGTAGTAAATGGGAAGTATTCAGTCTGCAGCTCAGTGAAAAGTGGCGTTCTGTAGGATTCCGTTCTGGGAACTATGCTGTTTGTGGTTTTTATAAATGATTTGGATGAGGAAGTGGAAGGGTGGGCTGTTATAAATGTCGATTGGTAGAATTGTGGATAGTGTGGAGGGCTGTTGTAGTTTGCACTGGGACATTGACAGGATGAACAACGGAGCTGATAAGTAGCAGGTGGATTTCAACCTGGAAAAGTGTGAAGTGATTCATTCTGGATAATCACATTTGAATGCAGAATGCAGGATAAAAGATAGGTAGCGCTCGTCAGGACCCCAACAATTCACCTTCCTGTCTAGGCACCTTCCTCTGCCACCATAGGAATGCAAGACCTGTGCCCTCACCTCCCACCACCCTTTCCAGACCCTAAAGATCCTTCCACATCTATCAGGGTTTCATCTGCAATTCCACACATGTCAGCTACAGTGTCCGTTGCTCCCAATGTGGTATTCTATACGTTGGGGAGATAGGACCTCTACTTGCACAGCACTTCAGAGAACATTTCTGGAACATCAGCACCAACCAACCCCACTGCCCCGTGGCCGAATGCTTCAACTCCACCTTCTACTCTGCTGAGGACATGCAGGTCCATGGCTTCATCCATCGCCACTCCCTTACCACCTCATCTTCGACCTCAGCACACTCCACTCCCATGGCATCAATGTGGATTTCACCAGTTTCCACATTTCCCCTCCTCCCACCTTATCACAGTTCCAAACTTCCAGCTTAGCACCGCCCTCATGACCCGTCCCATCCTTTTATTCAAAGTGGGAAAGACTATTTTCTTGGATTCCCGAGAGTGGAAACAGGCCCTTTGGCCCAACAAGTCCGTCCCAAACCTCCGAAGAGAAACCCATTTCTCTCCGACTAAGGCACCTATAACTATGGACAACTTAACATGGCCAATTCACCTGGCCTGGGCACCTTTAGACTGTGGGAGAAAACCGCAACACCCGGAGGAAACCCATGCAGACACGTAGGAGAATGTGCAACCTCCACACAGAGAGTCGCCTGAGGCTGGAATCTAAATTGGTCCCTGGCACTGTGAGGCAGCAGTGCTAACCACTGAGCCATTGTGCCCACCTGTCCATCTTCTTTCTCACCTCTCCACTCCACCCTCTCCTCCAATGTATCACCATTACCCACACTTCCATCCAACTATCGCACTCTCAGTTACCTTTCCCCAGCCCCAACCCCTCCCATTTATCACTCCACCCTCATGGATCCCATTCTTATTGCTGATGAAGGGGTTTTGCACGAAACGTCGATTTTCCTGCTCCTTGGATTCTGCCTGAGCAGTTGTGCTCTTTCCAGCTCCAGCATCATGACTCTAACTTCCAGCATCTGCTGTCTTCGCTTTCGCCTTGTTAACATCTCCAATCAGTGCATGTCCGGTTTGCAAATGAAACATGGTAATCCCAGGAGCAGCTGTAAGATCCATGCTGCTCTAAGAACATTAGCTGAAACTGTTTTTACAATATGAAGAAAAGTAAATGCATGTTTTAATAATTTGTTCCCAATTCAAAGTGACTTTCCAATACGGTTTGATCTCCTGCCACGATTCTAAATGTAGAATTTAATTGAATCTTTATCCTCATCACTCGAATTCTTTCAAACAAAATTGTGAATTGTGTTCATCGTACAGACGGAAAGTTCCTTCAGCTCTGACTATTGCAGGAATGATACAAAGAACATTACCCAGGTCCACGTAAAACCCAAATGTTGCAGGGAACGCCACCGAAACCTAATCCAATATTAACTACGTACAAGCCTTATGAATAAATCATAGAGAAGGGCATAAGATAAAAGGCGAATTCAGCTTCATGTCCAAAATAAAATTCGTGGTTCCCTCAAAAAAACCTCAACTGCATTACGCTGTAAATTCACAAAAATAGGAATAACAAGAGAACGGGAAGAAAATCAAGGCTAAGTAGTGAACTTCATAAATGATGATGATGAGAATGGGAGGGATGGAGGTTGTGGGGAATGATAAATAACGTTGTGGATGACACAATGATAAGCTGGTGGTTCACAGCGAGGAGGAACGTGTGAGGTTACAGGAGTGTATAAACCAACTGTTCAGGTGGACAGATCAATGTGATACATTTCTGAAGTATTAAGGCAAGAGAGTACTCAAACTGAAGATAGGCTTGATTTACTTGATTTTACTTTTAAGCAAAGAAGGTTGAGAGGTGCTCCTGGTGGCGGTGTTTAACAACATGTGGGGTATGCACAGGGTGATCAGAGAGCAGCCTTTCCCCTTACTCGTAATCTCAATATAAAGGAGACACACTTATAAAGTGAAAGTGGTTTAACCATTAATCTGTAAACTGTAGAAAAACTTTCCTATTTCTAAATGTATTTGGTTTTAAAATATTTTAAGATTTATATTGTATTCTGAAAAATGTGACATTGATACAGAAGTTTGTTTTGTGATCCAGATTCCCCGTTCCTCGTGCCTCCGTTTCGCAATCTGTTCATTGAAATAATACAATTTTTCCATTCAACTCTCCAACATGCTCAAACACAGACTCAGTTTCTCAACTATGATCCAAAGACCAATATTTGCCCGTTCCTCTAACCTCGTTAAAGACTTATATCCTCCTCACGTCTTCCTTTTCTAATCTTTTCAATGTTTGTATTTTTTTATAATAGTTCAAAATATTTTTCGTAAGATATACAGTATGACACTTTCCAACAGTGTTGATAATGTAATATCTTTACTCAATATGTAAGTATAAAGTTGCAACAATGCTAAAGTGTTTTTCACTCACATCCCAGACTGAAGTTGCAGCAAATAGTCATTGAAATCTCAAAAGAATTGCCAAGTATTTACTTCTGATAGGAATGGAAATTTGTGTCTTTATGATGAAATGGGCATGCTAATTATGGACTGCAACATTTTGATGTGGTTTACTCCAGACAATTAAACATCAGGAATAAAGAGCAGGGATAGGCCAGCTGGGTGCCAAGGCCTGCTGTGGGAATCAAACAAAGCCTGACTGCGATCTTTTCTCCACATTAATGTCTTGTTCCCGAGACACAGAGCAATCTGCACCTCCCTTGACCAAAACCCATGAGTCATTCACCCCAGCCACCAACCATGAATAAAATTCAAAGAACTGCAGATGGAGCAACACAAAAACATAGAAATTAGGAGTGGCGGAAGGAAATTCAACTTTGCACTTAAACACATTAAACACCATCTGCCAGATATAACAATCTGCCACAATTTGTAATATTCTTTTATAAACTCTTTATTTCCGTATTACAGCCTGTTTGCCATCTATTTTTGTACCATCTGTGAATTTAGTTGCTACACTCTGTCTCTCCTTCCAAGTCATTTGGATTGTTTGTAAACAGTTGAGGTCTGAGAACTGAAACCTGCAGCACCTCACTAGTTTTATTTGGGCAGAGAAAGACCAGTTATCCTGATGCTGTGTGTTCTGTCAGTAAGTCAATCTTTTATCCAACTCAATACTCTACCCTTAACACCCTGGGATCTAACCTGCTAGATCAGTCCTTTATGCAGCACCTTGTCAAATGCCTTTTGAAGTTTAGATGGACAGCAGTTGCTATATCCCAATGATCCACATTGTTGGTTACATTCTCAAAGAAATCCAGCGGGTATGTCAAGCACAACCTGCCCATCATGAAACCGCGCTGACAGTGGTGAACTGATCTTTGTTTTTCTAAATGTTCAGTTATTTCCTACGTTATGGTTGACTGAAGAAATTTCCCCACTACAGAGTTAAAACTCACTGGTCTAAAGATTGTCATTTTTTTCCTATCTCTTGTTTTGAATACGAGCGTCACATTATTAATTTTCCAATAGTTCGGCACAGTTCCAGAATCAAAGGATTTTTTGAATATCGTAACTAACACAGTAGGTACCTCTGCTGTTACCTCCTTTAATATAATAGACTGCAGGCCGAAAGCCTGACCCTCCTCTAATCCCATCAATGTATTTAATACCTTTTCCCCTCAGCATCGTACTTCCAGCACGATCCTTTGCAGTTGTTGTAAGTTTTGGGAAGAAATTATCTTCCACTTTGAAAGCAAGAAGTGTTGGCTTTACCTCTGCCCCTTCTGAGTTTCCCATTACTACCCCGCCGTTTTCATTCTCTAAAAGGCCAACATTTGCGTTCAGCATTCTTTGACTTTTTGTCTACTCAGAGAAGTGTTCTTTATCAATTCTTATGCTTTCGACTCATTTTCCTTCGTAGCCATTTTGATTTTTTTTTAGCAAAAGTTTGCGAACAATTAAAGCGTTTTTCTTTATTACATTCAAAGGAAGATGGCGTCGCTGGTTAGACAGCACTCATTGTCCTTCCCTAATTGCCCAGAGGGCAGTTAAGCATCAAGCAATTTTGTGTGGGTTTGAAGTCACACGTAGATCAGATCAGGTAAGGAAGGCGGTTTCCAGTCCTAAAGGACATTCATGAAACATATGGATGTTTCAAACAATAAGCAATAGATTCACTATTATCAATAGACTCTTAATTCTAGGTTCATATTGAATTTAAATCCAACCATCTTCAATGGCGGCATTTGAACGTGAGTCCCCAGAACATTATTTGAACCAGCAGTCGGTGATAATGTCACCAGGCCATCACCTTCATGTTAGTATCGGCTTCCTTGTTAAGACATGGATCACTTTTCACCTTTTTAAAATTCAACTTCCACTCAGGATTGCACTTTAAATTAAGGAGTTTAGACTATCTCCCGAAGTAGTTGCCACTATTCTTCAAATGTACCGACTTTCAATGTTTTCTTGCCAAGTCCATTCAGGACCCTTCCTCATGCCAGTAAAATTATCATTGTCCAACACTAAACCTCACATCTGTGATTCTTTCTTCACTGTTTCAGTCTGAATGTGAAACTGCAGCATTTTGTGGTCACTCTTTCTAAGGTGATCTTGCACTACAGTATGATTTATCACTCCTTCTTCATTATATTTTGCAAAGCCAGTTCTCTGTTTGGTTCCTCGAGATGTTACTCGAAGAAATAATCCCTCATACGTTCGATGAATCATTCTTTGAGGCTCCCCTTGCCAATTGATTAATCTAGTTAAACCTAGGAGACTCTACCCCAACCACACCCAGAGGACTCTAACCCCAATTCCTGTACAGCTGGTAGAAAGTTTAACCCTTTGTGATTTGGTTTGAATGCACATTTGTTTGTTGGTGATTGAGTGTTTGTGCTTTGTTCCCTGGAGGTTGAGATCCAAGACTGTTTTGAATCTGATTTCTATTATGGAAATTTAACATGATTTATTTTAAGGTTAAAGATATTACAGTGATTATGAAATAAAATGTTAGCTCCTGTTCTTTTACAGGTCATGACTGCCTCACTATCAGTTGCTAACTAATCTCTTTCATCCTTACATATCAGTGATTTATGGAGGACAATTGACGTTTCAGTTCAACATTAGATTGCAATTTTAAAAATCCAATGGTTAATATCTGTGTCCTTGGAGCCGGCCATTATTCATGCATTGGAAGTTTTTTTAAACTTGAATAGACAAATCCTTTGAAGACACCTCTGATTATTTCACGACCTATGGTATTGTAATTGAGCAATGACTGGTTAAGACTACTTATGAAAACTAATTTTAGGATTAAATTAAGGGAATAAAACAGGGTAACTATAGTGGATTTCAAAGTTGGGAACTGTGTGCATTTTACATTTTAAGTATTAAATACTGAATAAATGAATTTATAACATATAAATATATATTATGAGTAAGGTTCCAAAATGTATAGTTAGGAACAGGCTTTAAAGTTAGACAAGCATAAATTGATGAATTGGTATTTGAAGTTATAGGCAGCAAACAAACTTCTGGCAACGTAACATGAGAAGCAGAAACAAAAGGCAAAAATAATGGTAGCACACGGTTGATGAGTTAATAAAAAAAGTCAAAACTAAAAGGAGAAAGAAACCGGTATAGTGGTGGTCAGCATGTTGAAAATAAAGGGAGGAGATGTAAAGTGGTTTGGTGGACAGGGACGGGGATCAGGGTGGAAATCCCGACAGGCGGGATGTTATTACTGTGGAAAAGCAGGTCACTTTAAGCAGGAGTGTCCGGATCTGAAAAGGGTAGAGAAGGCGATATTTCTTATGAATTTCGATGAGGAATATGAGTGTCAGGGGTTCTTGCTCCCTGGGGCCTACCAGAAACACTTGATAAATTTAAAGGTATGCCTTTATAATAAGGACGTCGTTTTCCTAGTCGATACGGGGGCAGCAGGGTCATCCTTAAATTTTAAGTCCAAGGGAGGAGTAACGAAAGAGTTAATTGGATTATGGCAATGGTTTTGTGAGGAGAGGCACAAAGAATCAGTTTTGCGCTCATGACAAAATACTGCCACAAAATTGGGGATTGAATTAACTGCAAATCGTGCTATGAAATCTGTTGAGCTTCTTAAAAATGAATGTGCTCGAGCAAAAAAAATTACAGGAAAAGAATGAGAAGTCACAAGTGACTGGTAAACAAACAGAACTGCGCTAGTACAGTTTTTTTAAAAAATGTTTTGTTCACTTGTTGCGTTTCCAACTTGAATGACAGATAATGATTATTTTATTTATATAATATACATAATTATTAATTAATATTTATAATAAGTCGATTGTGCTAGCCTGAATCAATATTAATTGGCAGGATCCCTTCACACATTCTCAGTGACCTGTAATATTGATTCACGGTTAATTTGAAAATGACTGCATTAATTGATTGTTAATTAAAGAATGGAAAACTACATTACTGGCTGATGAGTTAATTAACGAAGCTACCCTGAACCTACGAGAAGCTGTGACTTATTTCCTAATACCTACTGTCCCAGGTCCTTGGGAAGTTCCAATATTCACTGAAAGAGAGCAAAAAGAATTGAAAGATTTAAGGAGTGTAAAAACAGCAGAGGGACATTGGATGTTACCTGATGGAAGGGAAATGTCAAACAAAATGATGATGCGAGAAATGATGGCTGTCTGACACCAGGGGAGCCACTGGGGAGTGCAAGCAATGTGTGCTTTAGTCTGAAGGAAATATGGATGCAACGGGATACATACGATAGCCAAACAGATATGTGAAGGATGCATAACACGTAAAAAAGTTAACAAGAAAGTGTTAAGGAAACAAGTCCCAGGAGGGAGAGAACCTGGGCTAAGAACATTCCAGAACATCCAAGTGGATTATACCGAATTACCCCGAGTGGGAAGACTGAGATATATGTTGGTAATAGTTGATCATTTATCCGGATGGGTGGAGGCATATCGTCTGGCCACTGCCAAACCCAGAAACTAAAGATTTGTTCTTAAAGAAGTATGTACTGGGTTTGTCCTCCTCTTTGTCTTTCCTCAAGAAACAGAGTTTATTGGCACAGACTGCGCCCCTTGTATTCGCTGTTCATCCGATTTAACAGGGAGATTGGGCCTTAGTAAAATCATGGACAGTTACTAAATTGCAACTGGACTGGGATGGGCCGTACCAAGCTCTTTTGACCGAAATGGCAATAAGGATGACGGAGAAAGGCTGGACTCACTACACTCGGATCAAAGGTCCAGTGGAATCTCCAGTTGAGGAAGAAGTCTGGACAGCCGAATCAATGCAAGACCCGCTGAAACTCAGACTAAAGTGACTTTGAGTAACTGATCATACAGTGGCGATGTGAGCGAAGGATTGTATCTTAAGTCTTTTGGTGCTTCACCATGATTTTTTAGAATGCTGGGGATGCTTAGAGTTATGATAAAGATCCCTTCTTATTGGGATTTTGTCAAACATCAATTTCATATGTGTTATTAATGGTTCCTGAGTCTGATAACCCGCAAGTAATAGAAGCCGATTCATGCAGCTTGGTAAACTGTGGGGATGTAGATAATCAGGGACAGTACCGCAGCTCAGAGATACATCTTAAATCTATGGGAATGGCCTTGGGGATGGTACTTGGTATAGTGGTCTCGTCACAATACACCGGGCTCCCTTCTGACCAGCTTTTGATTGTCCCGATACAGTGTAACCCAATATACTTAACGATAACGAAACATCGCACGAAGCAACTCTGGGAGGGGGGCACCTCTCAGGTACAATTAAATGAAACTTTTGGGATAGAAATGAAAACTAACGCGAATGATCTCTTGGGCTGTTGTTTTCGAATTAGCGTAGGACAGGGAAAACGGACAGAATTACTGGATAATAAGGCACAACCTTTCACCCCTCCCGATGACCCTAAAGTAGTAAAAATTATAGAGGTAAAGGACTTAAACAGACTATTGAAATAGAAACTGGGTACGGGGATGCAAATGCCTGGGTTAAATGGGTAAAGTACACTGTAAAAAGTCTGAACAAGAGCAATTGCTGTGCATGTGCCTCCGGTAGGCCAGTGGCCCAGGTGGTTCCCTTTCCACTCGGGTGGAAGCGAGACAGGAAGAGCATGAAACGTATGACAGCCCTGTACCAGGATAAGACTGCATGGAATGATAGGAACTGCACCTCCCTATCTCTGATGTTCCCTCCCTTGGAGATGAAAGACTTAAAAGCACCCCCCCCCCACCCCATGTTTTCAGCTGCCTCGGAAATCACACATCGTATGTGCATAGACGAGGTACACATTGGTCGAGAGATTTGGGGAAGCTGAAATTATGTACAGAGATTAAGAATTTCACCGATACAGACAATGGAGGGAACTACTCAGCAGTGAAGGTTCCCCAAGCGGATCTATGGTGGTACTGTAGAGGCAAGGTATTGAGACCCACCCTATCTCCGAATTGGAGAGGGATATGTGCAATTGTACAATTGGCAATTCCATTTACCTTGGCATTTGAGAAGGAAAAGATAGTAGGGTAAAAGAGAAGGAGTAAGAAATCACTCTGAGATTCTTCTTTTGACTTCAGGATTTACCTCAATTCTATAGGAGTCCCTTGGGTGGGGGGCGGTGTACCTGATGAGTTCAGGGCTCGCAACCAGATTGCAGCAGGCTATGAGTCAGCTCTCTTTTGGTGGGTGACAGTTAATAAAAATGTAGATTGGAATAATTATATTTTCTATAACCAACAGCGATTTATAAATTATACAAGAGATGCTGTTAAAGGAATATCAGAACAGCTTGATGCGACAAGTAGGATGGCTTGGGAAGTCAGAATGGCCCTTGATATGATTCTAGTGGAGAAAGGGTGTGTGTGTGTGTATGTGTGTGTGTGTGTGTGTGTGTGTGTGTGTGTGTGGGTGGGTGGGTGTGTGTGGGTGTGTGTGTGTGTGTGTGTGTGTGTGTGTGTGTGTGTGTGATGTTAGGAGGAAGCTGTTTTGCCTTCATTCCCAATAACACTGCACCTGATGGTTCAATTACTCGTGCTATCAGGGAATTGACTACCTTAGCAGAGGAACTGCTGATAATTCAGGAGAAGACACATCTCTCACGGGATGGCTTCAATCATTATTTAGAAAATGGAAGGGAATGGTGTTTTCCTTCCTTACTTTCCTGATAGTAGTAGCCAGGGTATTGGTCGCCATTGGCTGTTGCATCATACCCTGTATTTGAGGGCTCACCCAAAGACTGATTGAGACAGCCTTAATGAAAGAGATGTCCCTAAAAGGGAATCAGGCAAAAGGACATTTTTCTATTAAATAATGAGGGGATGAGAGGGACCAAGATGGATGAAGTCTCAGGAATGATGCTTGTGAATTTTGGGATCGATGTAGAAAGGAAAAATTGCAGAAACAACAATTGAATGTAAAAATAGAAAGGGGGAATTGTGAGGAGTAATTATAAATGTTGTTATCTGCAACAATCACAAGGCTGAAAAATGAAAGTGGAAGATGAGTGTAGATTAAGCGAGATATGCTTGTACAAACAGTTATAAGTATCTGTTTCCCGCTTCTGCAAAATCAAGACTTCATAAGGCTCAGTATGGGCAATGAATGGAAGGAAATGTTGCTTTAGTGAAGAAGGGAGCAGATGACAATCAAGGAGGATAGATAACAATAGACCATCGAGGGATGTGGTGAAACAGCCAAGCAGGACATGCATTTTTGTCACGAACAAGGCCAGATGAGGAAAGAGATAAACAGCCGTGTTGAAAGAAGTAGGAGATGTAAACAGGGGAGAAGCAATGGAATAAGTTGGGGAGGAGCAAAAGGGGAATGAATTGTACAAAAAGTTGTGTACTTGTTAAATTTGGTGTGCCTATCTTATAGGCACCACTCTTGCAAGAATATAATGAACGATACTGCTGCTTCAGATCTTGTCACAGACTGAAGTTATTGAAGTCAGTGGGTTCTATTTCCCACACAACCATGGAGATCCTGCTTTAAAACTCAGGTCTCGGTTCCTAAACATTCTTTGTTGGACCTTTCACTCCTCTTAAGGATATCATTCGTATCAATGTGTACCACGACCGCTGGCTGTTCACCCTCCCCATTCAGTATGCCCAGAACATGCTCGGAGACATCCCTGATCCTCGCACCAATCGCCCTTTGTATGAAGAATTCATAGAATCATAGAATCACTGCAGTGGGAAAACAGGCCATTTCACACAGCACGTCCACGCTGACCCTCCGAAGTGTAACGTACTCTGACCCATTCCCCTACTCGATTACTCTGCATTTGCCCCTGACTAATGCAGCTAACAGGCACATTGTTGAACATTATTGGCAAAAAGTAAGCAACCTAGACCCATTCTGTTACCCTATGTTGAATGTGCTTTCTCACAACAGATATTTCCATAAATACTGAGCATTACCAGAAATTTGTGGTTTTGTCACCGATGATATTTGCATATTGACAAAAACATACACAACTCAGACTTGAAACAAAGCTGAATTTAAACTCTCCGAAGAAAACTAAATATTTGGTCATTCAATGATCCCAGTAAAGCTTTATTGAATTACTCCTGTTCTGTCTGTGAACGTCATTTGTTCACTTTCCCAATCCTGAATAAAGGAGATTTTTGCATCTTTTTTAAAATCAGAAAGCTCGGAAAAGTTGCACATTACTTCTTCATATGGGAATGTGAGTGCATCTCATCCGTTCATCTCATTTCAATTACAGAGGATTATTCACAAAACACACACAATGTATCACTTTGTCGAAGAATACTAGTAACATTGTAAGCAATTAGAATCATAACTGGAAAGAAGGATTCAGACAAAGGAAGGATGAGAGAAAGCGGGTCTTATTTTGAAAAAAACTATTATGTGAAATTAGGTGATCAAATTCATGGAAAACTACATAGGGCTGACAAACGATATTGATATGAAGGTGTAGAGGTGTACATTGTTCTGAAAAAACTTAAAATGTAACATTTGACTGTGAAACAAATAGTGAGTCTGAGGTGTCATGGTACAAAAAGAAATTCAAATTCAGCCAGCCAGTTTAACTATGCCCCAACACTCTGAGATCCAATGGAGTTTGAAATATAATGTATTTGATGACATCAAAATCAATTAAATAATCCAATGTTTTGAGGTGTAAAACTGGACAGTTTGAACATTTGGGAGAGAACTGCCAAGGGTATCCACAAAGATAGACTGCTAGCTGAAGAGCTTTCTGAAAGGTACCTGTCTGTAAGATGTTTGCACAGCAGAACATCAAAGCCAACCGAGATAAAAATCTACAGAGAAAAATCTACAAAGGAGAATTTACAAAGCTGACTGGTTTTGAAACGTGATTGTATTTTCTTCAAATCTTAATCATGGTGTTTTCTTTCATCGGACCAGTATTGTAGAATGGGAGGTAAAAGATAGGTTTAACGAAACGAGTTCTAAATAGTTGTTCATTTTAATATTCTCTGTTGGACTTAAATAAAAAAACTGTTAATTTTACTTTAAATAGTGACCTCTGTAAGTGGATCTTTGCCTCTCGAAAGTTAACAGATTCCAGCATGAGGTGCACTATTTTCTTTGTGGCTGGTTCAGATTAGGAGAGGGGTTTCCCCTGTGTCATAACAGTTTAGGGCCTTTTGTCTGCGATTTGAACAAGTTTAGACAGATTCAGTCTGAGATTTGGGCAGAGTTAAGTGGGTTTGGGGTATGAAAATGCACAGTAGATTTAATCATTTACACGTTATTATCCGAGAGCTTTAAATAAAAAAGTCGATGAGTCACTTTGGTTAATTTCGGTGACTTGTGGTTGGTTAAATTAAAAGTGGGAGAAATGGCTCTTTAAATATGTTAAAGAGATTCTGGGGTTTTAAGATGATTCTCACATTTGCCGAAGGCATTTAGAAGAAAAAAATAAAGGCCAAACATTTAGAATTAGCAAATAATTTAGATTTGGGTTTAACAAAAAACCAGAGTAAAGCTGAAATTGTCAGGAAATTACTCAAACAATAAGGTGTGCCAGAGAAACAGACAAGTGCACGAGATTTAGAAAACACTTAAATTACAATTGACCAAAATGTAGTTTTAAATATAAACAAAGGGAGAGAGAAAGAGAGAGAAGAAAGAGAAAGCAAGAGGGAAGAGAGAGAGGGGATTAGAAAGAGAGGAGAATGTTCTCAGATGAGCAAAGGGAGAGTGAATTGGAACTTGAGAAGTTGTGATTTAGTTAGCAAAGTCAAGTGAACAGGCTGGAGAGTAAAAGGGACATTAGTGATGTATACAACTATGTCAAAATTCTGCCACATTTTGATGAGAAAGTTGTTGAAGCTTTCTTTATTTCATTTGAAAAATTGGCTAGGCAGGTAGAGTGGTGAAAGGATTTATGGGTAATGGTAGTTCAGGCTAAGCTGGTAGGCGCAGTTAGTGAGGTATTTGCTGCCCTGCCAGTTGAGGGGTCAAGAGATTATGAAGACCTGAAACAAGGTATTTTATGTGCTTACGAATTGGTACTGGAAGCATATAGATAGCAGTTCAGAAACATAAAGAAGGGACAAGATCAGCCTTATGTTGAGTTCGAAAGAATTAAACATAGGCATTTTGATAGATGGGTGCAGGCTTTAAAGATAGATAAGACTTGTGAGGCTCTAAGGGAGATTATTCTGCTGGAGGAGTTTAAAACCTCACTTCCAGAGATGATAATAATTCACGTGGAGGAAAAGAAAGTTCAGAAATTGAGAAGGGCAGGAGAATTAATAGATGAATACATGCTGCTGCATAAGACAAGCTTCCAGCCAGAATTTTGTCCTGTGAGGGATAGAGTTTGGGAGAAGGGGAGATGCAACACATTAAAATAGAGAGTAGAACATATGAGTTTACCACAGGTTAAAGAAGCTGCCCAAGAGAGTGAAAAGGAGGTGAAAGGTATCAGGTGTTTTCAATGTAATGGAGTGGGACACAGAAAATTACAGTGCCGGTGGTTTCCGAAGGGCATTGGGGAAAGGTGCTTTCACCGACATAAGGAAGTTAATGTATGGTCACGTGCTGATTGAAAAGGACTGTGGGAAAAGATGTGGTGAACGAAGGTAAGCCAGTGGTATTTGTGAAAGATTTAAAGGAAACCCCAACAAGACCAAAGAGCTGCAGGAAAGTGCACAGTCAAGGCAGGGGCTGGGTATGGAGTTAGTACCTGATCTCTATAAAGAATTTGCGTCTGTGAGTAAAGTTTACTCAGAAATAACAGGGGTAGAAGAGCAAGAAGTTATCATTTTGAGAGATACATGATCTAACCAGTCGATAATGGGAAGAGATGAATGAATTTGCAGTCTTTCTGATCTGTTACCCGGGAATGCATTAATTTATGGGAAAGATGGACAGAAATTTAGCATTCCCCTATGTAAGATCAGGTTGGAGTGCCTAATCAAGACTGGGGAAGTTATAACGGGAAAGAGTGACAGACTGTCACATCCAGGAATGCAGTTTGTTCTTGGGAAGGGTTTAGCAGCGTCCAAGTTGGGAGTGACATCCCTCGTTGTGGAGAAGCCCAAGGAAGACAAAGAAACGCAAGTGTTAAATCAGAAATATCCTGGTATTTTCCCAGGCTGTGCAGTAACCATATCCCACTATTATAAGTCACAGCACGAAGGACAAACTATAGACAAAGATGAAGGAGTTGAGATTCAGTTAACGGACACCCTGTTTGCCGTAATGGTGTAGGGAAAACCTGAATAGGCTGTGGGTCAGACAGAGGTGTTTTGGCCTTAAAGGCTAAGGGACTTGCAACAGACAGACAAGATGATAAAATATATATGTGTGGAAGTGTACTCTGAAAAGGAGGCAGAGGATATTCATGAGGGCTATTATCTGAAAGATAGACCTTAAGACAGATTTAGAGATCACATCAGGTTAGTGCAGAGGAGAAATGTGCTGAGGTGCACCCGATTGTGTTGCTAGTAGCATAGAGACAGGAAGTTTTCCAGGTAGCATATGAACTACCTGTAGGAGGTCACCTAGCGGTACGAAAGACTCGGGCTAAGGGGCAAAAACATTTTTATTCACCTGGAATGCACAAAGATGTGGTTAACGTTTGGCATACATGTCATTCATGCGAAATGGTAGGTAGGCCACAGACAGTAATGAAACTAGCACCTCTGTTGCCAATTCCCACATTTGAAGACCACTTCATGTGACTTATAAATGAGTGTGCAGGTCCCTTCCTGAAAAGTAGAAGAGAGAAAGAATAGGAGAAACAGGTGCTATTTACTCCCCCACAGAGTGAGGAATCAAATCCAAATGTCGTGGATTTTGATGTGCCTCAAAATATGTCAAAAACGTAGAAGTCCTTGCGCAGTGGGGTAGATTAGTAAACTATCTGTCTCAGGAGCAGAGAACACAGTTGAAAGGTTTGTTATTGCAATATGAGGACATATGTTAGAATCATATGGTGGGCACTATTCTATATGACATTGTTGTAGAGAGCACTGTTCCGATAAAACAATCCATATCGGCTTTATCCCCCAAAGCCAGACAGGTCCAGAAAGAGGTGGAGGCTATGCTCAATGAGGACATCATCAAACGAAGCCCGAGCGAGTGGAGCTCGCCCATCATCTTAGTTCCTAAACCGGATGGGACTCAATGATTTTGCTTGGATTATTGGAAGATCGACACTGTTACAAGCTCAGACTTATATCCAATACCAACATTGGAGGACTGTATCGAGAAAGTTGGACAAGTCAGTTACATCTCGAAGTTGGATTTAATGCGTGGTTTCTGGCAGGAAGCTTTATCAGAGACAGTGAAAGAAATTTCTGAATTGTAACGCCAAATGGTCTGTATCATTTCAAAGTGATGCCCTTTGGAATGACGAACACACCCAACACATTCCAAAGACTCACGAACAGAGTTGTGTCCTGATTAATAAACTGTGCAGTCCGTTTAGACAATGTAGTGATCTTTACTAAGTCCTGGAAAGATCACTTGGTACAGTTGGCCGAGCTTTTTGAACGAATACGAGAAACAAAACTGCTGATAAAATTAAACAAAACACAATTTGTGAAAGCAGACATGATGTTCTAGGGACAAAATATCGGTCATGGAAGGTTGATCCCATGGAACGCAAAGAAAAAAGCAACCGAGGAATTTCCATGACCAATCTCGAAGAAAAAGGTGCTTCGCTTCTTCGGAGTCTGCGGATTGTATCGGAAGTTTGTTCCAAATGTCAGCAGTGCAGTTGCACCGTTTACCGACTTGCTGAAGAAAAACACAAAGTATTGGATGACAGAACAATGCCAGGAGGCATTCGACCATTAAAAAGAAATATTGAGCACCAAACCAGTTTCAGCTGCACAAAACTCTTGAAAACATTTCAAAGTTCCCGTCGATGTGAGTGACATAGGAGTTGCAGCTGCACTGCGATGAGATGGGATCGTACTTTTCAAAGAAACCCAACATCCACCAGAGAAAATATTCTACGATTGAGAAAGGACTATTGAGTTTGGTACTAGCCTTATAACATATTAATGTGTATTCACAAACAGAGTGTTGGAGATGGTTGTGTACTCGGAGCCCAATCTGCTTACATTCTTTGAACGCTTTAAAGACTATTTCATTGGAGTCTTATGTTACAGACTTTTAATTTAAAAACCGTACATGTAGCGTGTCGTAAGTATGTAATCTCAGATGCGTTCTCACAGATTTAACTGATAACGATTAGACGAGATTTGTAATTATCCAATGTTAACTATAGGTAAAGGGAAAGAAGTTAAGGTGAACTTAGATTTAGGTTATCTGTATGTTACGGTAATGTGTTGAAAGAATAGAAAAACAAGTGAGACCATGTTTTCATTATGATTGTTCTTTTTTGAGAGAGAAAGTGTTATGAACGTGTAAAGGGTATTGTACCTTGAAGAGAGCTGAAGGATTTACAAGAACAGTGAGTTCTGGAAAATTTACAATGTAATATGTGGTCCAGCAGCTTGCTGTACCTGCGTTGCTATGAGACAAAAAATAAAATCAAATTTGATCAATCCATTTAAATTATGTCCCAAGAAGCTAAACTACAATCGAGTTTAAATTTGGCATTTGGCAATATGTAAAAAAAGGAAATTACCCGATGATTTGGGATAGAAAGCTGAAAATAAATTTGACCAGTTAGGGGAGAACTGCCACGCCGCCAACATCTGCAGACTGCCCAGAGAATAGCTCTCCGAAATGTACCTTTATTTATAAATGACCTGTGACACAGAAACTCTAAGGAGAAGAAACGAAGACAGAGGACGATACAAAGAGAAGATTGACACCTGGCTTGTTCTGAAATTTGAATGTTTTGGTATATCTTAATTGGGGGTGGGGTGGGGTGGGGGGATTATCGGACCAGTATTGTAGAAGAGTAAGTAAAAGATAGGTCAGAGAAAGGAGTTGCAAAAAGTTGTTAGGTAATTATTCCCTGTTAGACTTTTAAAAAAATGTTATTCTTTGCTTTAAATCGTGACCTTTAGGATGATTATTGGCCTTTCGAATTTTTACACATGACAGCATGGGTTAAATATTTTCTGTGTTTCAAATTTAAATGAGCGCGGGGTGGTGGAGATGGGGGTTGGGGCGGGAGAAGATTTCCCCCGTGTTGTAACATATTAAATTGGATTTCTCTGCACAGATGCTCCCAGACCTGCAGAGCTTTTCCAGCACATTTCTGTCTTAGTTTCTGGTTTACGAAAGTTCTCTTGACTTTCTTATGTGTATCATTGACAGCCACGGTTGAGGTCCTGGAGTACAGGAAGACAGCGAGTGTAAAAAAAAGAGGGCGGCACGGTGGCACAGTGGTTAGCACTGCTGCCTCACAGCGCCAGAGACCCCGGTTCAGTTCCCACCTCAGGTGACTGACTGTGTGGAGTTTGCACGTTCTCCCCGTGTCTGCGTGGGTTTCCTCCGGGTGCTCCGGTTTCCTCCCACACTCCAAAGATGTGCAGGTCAGGTGAATTGGCCATGCTAAATTGCCCGTAGTGTTAGGTAAGGGGTAGATGTAGGGGTATGGGTGGGTTGCGCTTCGGCGGGGCGGTGTGGACTTGTTGGGCCGAAGGGCCTGTTTCCACACTGTAAGTAATCTAATCTAAATCTAATCTAATCAAACAGCTAATGTTGTTACACTATTTGCAATTTGGCTGCAAAGAAAACCCAGGGAACTACAAGGGTGATGTCAAGGGTGGACAAGTGTTTGTAGGAGTTTCTGACAGGCAGGATTTACATGCATTTGGAAAGGCAAGGACTGAATAGGGATATTCAGCACGGCTTAATGTCTGGGAATCCATGTCTCACAAACTAGATTGGAGTTTTTGAAGAGGTGATCAGGAAGATAAATGAAGGTAAAGCAACATACGTTGTCTATGTGGTTCTTATTGAGGCCCAAGAATGTTCCACATGGTAGTCTGTTTAATAAGGTTAGATCACAGGAGATCAGGGAGAGCTATCCAATTAGATAAAAAACTGACTTGACTGTAGGAGACAGAGGGTACTGGAAGAGATTTGCTGTTCCAGTTGGAGGCCTGTGTCCACCGTTGTGCCACAAGGACCAGGCTACTGTTGTTCATGGTTTTTGTAAATAGTTTGGATGAGAACATTGGAACCGTGGAGAGTAATTTGGAGATGAAACCCACAAAATTGGAGTTATGGTGGACAGTGAAGAAGGCTATCTTAGAGAACAAAGATATCTTGATCTACTTGACAAGTGGGCTGAGGATTCGCTGATGGATCTTCATGCAGATAAATGCGAGATGGTGCATTTTGTTAGACAAACGAGTGTAGGATTTATTCAGAAAATGGTAGCGCGCTGGGGAGTGTTGCCAAACAGGGAAATCCAGGGTCCAGGTACATAGTTCCGTGAAAGTGGAGTCGCAGATTGACAGGACAGTGAATAAGGCATAAGGCAAGCTGACTTCCATCGGTCAGAGGATTGATTATAGGAATTAGCACATCATGTTCTGGCTCTACAAGAGAATGGTCAGGCCACATTTGAAGCAATTCTTGTTGTCCTGCTATTGGAAGAATGTTATAAACTGAGAAGGGGACAAAAGTATTTAAAATGATCTGACGGAGACGGGAGGTTTTGAGATATAAGGATAGGCTGGGATTTTGTTCCTTTTGCGTTGGAGGCTGAGAGGTGATCTTTATTACATCATGACAGGCATGGATAGGATGAATAGACAAGATCATTTCCTCCGGGTGGGTGTGTCCAGAACCAGACAGGATAGGTTTAAGGTGAGAGAGAAGACATTTAAAAGAGATCTAAGGGACAGTTGTTTCTCACAGAGGGTAGTGTGTATATGTAGTGAGCTGTGAGAGGAAGTAGCATTGGGGAGTACAGTTACAACATTTGAAAGACAATTGGATGTGTACATGAATAGCAAAGGTTTGGAGGGGTGTGTGCCTAAAGAAGAAAAATAGTAATCATTCAGTATAGAAAACCAGGTGAGCATGGACGACTTGAGCCAAAAGATCTGTTTGCATATTGTATGATTCTAAGAGTCTATGACTTTTTCACTCCTCCTTCCCGCCTCAGGCGACTCTCTGTGTGGAGTTTGCACATTCTCCCTGTGTCTGCGTGGGTTTCCTCCGGGTGCTCCGGTTTCTTCTCACACTCCAAAGATGTGCAGGTCAGGTAAATTGGCCATACTAAATTGCCCGTAGTGTTAGGTAAGGGGTAGATGTAGGGGTATGGGTGGGTTGCGCTTCGGCGGGGCGGTGTGGACTTGTTGGGCCGAAGGACCTGTTTCCACACTGTAAGTAATCTAATCTAATCTAATCTAATCTTCATCACTAGTCCTTCATTGCATTCAATTCATTTCCAAGTCAAAGCTCATCTGCAGATATTTTAAATGATCTAACTCTCCAAACTTTCCTAAATAGAGAATTCCTGACATTGATGTGGTTCTGCAGACCAAAGCAGCAGCAGCAGAAACAGAATTATATACAAGCACAATCTGTAACATTTTTCCTGGGATATTCCCTCAGTCTACCATTCCAACCAAGTTGATCTGTGGTTCAGTGATGTATAGGTGAACGTGCCAGTGCCCCAATTGTGAACCTAAACCTGATGACAACCCGTTAAAGCTACCATAATTGACTGTATGCATTCCAAACTGCAGCAATAACATCTGATAGAGAGGGTGTAATGATTCCAACACCAACAAACCAAAAGTACTGTCACATCCAGCCATAAATAGTGATGGACGGTTAAACAATTTCATGGAGGAGAGGGCTCACTATTATCCCCATCCTAAATAATGGAACAGTCCTGTACATCAGTGTAAAAGATAATGATGTAGTTTTGGCAAGATACTCCGCCAGATGTGTTGAGTGGATGATCCACCTCACCCTCGCCATGATGTCCACAGACTCAGTCAGATGCCAGTCTTCAATCAATTCATTTTGGTTCAAGCGACATGAAAAAACAGCTGAACACAGTAGATATGACAAGGGCAAAGGGCTCTGACACGATTCCTGCAACAGGACTGAAGACTTGTGCTGCACAACAACCGTGTCCCTGGGGGAAGCTATTTCATTCCAGCTCTAACTCTGACATCTTCTTGGCAATGTGGAAAACTACTCAACTATGTCCAGTCCGCGAAGAGGAGAATTATTACAATCTGACCATTTGACAAACCCTCAGTCCCATCACGATAGTTAAACTGGTAGAAGTTATTTTTGACAGATCTGTCAAACCACACAGAAATAACCAGCTCAGTGTGGTTTCCAATAGGTTCGTACGTGGAGATGGTGCTGTGGTGGAAATATAACTGGATTACTAATCCAGACCAGGCTAATGCTCTGACAGCTGATGGAATTTAATAGCAATTAAATTTCATTATCGAGATTCCAATTATCGAGATCTAAAATCTGGTATCAGTCACGATGATGCTGAAATCAATGCCGATTGCAAACTCCAATTTGCTTCATCAATGTACATTCAGGAAGTGAATTCTGGCCTGGTGAATTCCATACATTCCTGGTCTGGCCTAAACGATACTCTATACACACATGCATGTGATAAACTTTTCAATGGTCTCTAAAACGGCAAAGTAAGATACGAAATTGTATCAAACTGCTCTGAAGTTTGGAAGGATAAAACTGACAGAACTCCCGGCACCAGCCTCAGTATCAGAAAAAGGAATGGGAAACACATTCCTGTTGACCCTGCAGAGGCCTCCTTCCTATCGGCTGAGAGCTTGTGACAGCCATACTCCAGATGCCTCCTGCTCCCTTTCGTGTCGAGAAATCCTTATTCATATTCAGTGCCTTCTGTTTCACAGCTTATGTGGGAGAGAAATTCCCAGAGTCACCAGTCACTGAGTGCAGACATTTATTCTCATCTCAATGCAGAGTGGCCTGCCTGCACCTAATACTGTGGCCTCTTGTTTTAGACGTCCCAGCCTGGGGAATTATCATCTTCCAATCTGTCTCAGCCTGTCAGAGTTTTATATACCTCACTGAGATCTTCACCCATTTTCCTGAAGCCCATGGAATACAGGCCCAAACGCCCCAAACTCTGCTCCCACCACAAGCCTGTCATCCCAGAGATCAGTCTGGTCATCCTTCACTGCTCTCCCTCAATGTCAGGTTTGTCCTTTATTAGGTAAGGAGACCAGTACTACACACAACACTGCACAATGTTCGGGATGGGCTCTCACCAAGGCCCTGTCCAGCTGCAGTAAGACACCCTTACTCCTTTCAGTCAATCCCCTTGAAATTAAGGTCAACCCACCATTTATCTTCCTGCCTGCTTTCTCCTCTTGCAATATTGCTTTCAGCGACTGGTGTACAAGGAGATACCGATCCTTTTCAATGCTACAGCTCCCCACTTGGTGGGTTTGTGTACACTGGTCAGCGTGCCAATGCCATTCCCAGTATTGACTTCTGGGTTCAGAACTCACTGCCCTGCACTGACCTCGGAGGGCTGCGTAACAGGAAAAAAAGAAAGAACATACATCCCTTTAAAGACCAACATGTTTCATACAATCCCTTTTCAAATGATAGATTGCTGTTCTATTGTACCTATCAAAGTACACACCGTCACATCCACCCCTATTGATCTTCATCTTCCACGTATTTGCCCATTCACTCCACTTGTGTCAATCACTTTGGAGCTTTTTTTAAATCCTCCTCACCCACTAACAATCCGACATCATTTAGTGCTGTCAGCAGACTGAGAAATATTGCATTTGATTCCCTCACCTAAATGTTTGGTATGCATTGAGAATAGCTGTGTCACAATCACTAATCTCTACGACCCGCCATGATCCTTTAACTTCAAAACAGATTGTTTTATTCCTGTTCACTGTTTCGTGTCAGTTCTCCTATTCTAAAATCATGTTCATATTTTAGGTCAAATGCTGTAACATTTGAGTTTGCACACTCGGCCATAGTCTTTATCAAGATCATTCTGAAAATCTAAATGCATTGCATCCATTTCTTCACTGTATGCTGTGGTTCTGTTCGCCGAGCTGGGAATTTGTCTTGCAAACGTTTCGTCCCCTGTCTAGGTGATATCCTCAGTGCTTGGGAGCCTCCAGTGAAGCGCTTCTGTGCTGTTTCTTCCAGCATTTATAGTGGCCTGTCTCTGCTGCTTCCGGTTGTCAGTTCGAGCTGTCCGCTGTAGTGGCCAGTATATTGGGTCCAGGTCACTACTGCGGACAGCTCGAACTGACAACCAGAAGCGGCAGAGACAGGCCACCATAAATGCCGGAAGAAACAGCACAGAAGCGGTTCACAGGAGGCTCCCAAGCACTGAGGATGTCACCTAGACAGGGGACGAAACGTTTGCAAGACAAATTCCCAGCTCGGCGAACAGAATCACAACAACGAGCACCCGTGCTACAAATCTTCTCCCAATCTCTGTATGCATCGACCAGTCAGTTTGTCAAATATAATTCCCATTTCATGTTTACCCATTACATAAGAACGTACAAACTAGGAGCAGGAGTAGGCCATTAAGCCCTTCAAACCTGTGCCACCATTCAATAAGATAATGGCAGATACTTTCATGGCCTCAGCTCCACTTACCCGCCCACTCACCATAATCCTTAATTCCTTTAATCTTCAAAAAATTATCTATATAAGTTCAAACACATTCAATGACAAATCCTAAAGAATTCCACAGATTCACAAGCTTCTTGGTCAAGACGTTCCTCTCAATTCAGTCCTAAATCTGCTCCATATAGTTTTGCGTCTTTGCCCTGTTGTCTAATTTCACATGCTTCTGGAAACATCCTTTATATTTCTATCGTACCTACTCCCTTCACAATTATAAATGTTTCTATTCCTTCCTCCCTCATTCTTTCAAATTCCAATCAATGTATAATTCCAATCTATTCAGTCTCTCCTCATAACCAGACCCCTCACCTCTGGAACCAACCTAACGAACCTCCTCTGCATACATTGTAGTCCTAGTATTTCCTTTCTCAGATGGGGAGAACAAAACTGCACGTACTACAGGTGTGGTCTCCCCAGCATCCTTTAAATCTGCAACATAACTCCCTACTTTTACACTCAATCCCTTTCGCAATGAAGGACCAAATTCAATTTGCCTTGTTAATTACCTATTGCCCCTACAGACCAGCTTGTGTGATTCATGCACTTGGACACCCAGGTCCCTCTGCACAAGAGCATGCTGCATTTTTTAAACAATTCAAATAAGAGTCCTCTTTAGTATTTTTCCTACCAAAATGGATGATTTTACATTTATTATAATTGTACTCGATCTGCCAGGCCTTGACCCACTCACTTCAACTCTTTATGTCCCTTTGTAAAGTTTAACCATCCTCTCCACATTTTACTCTGCCACTCATGTTAGTATCGTCTGCACCCTTTGAGACCCTACACGTGGTCCCCTACTCCAAATTATCTATGTAAGCTGTGAATAATTACAGTCCCAGCACCGAGCCCTGAGGCACTCCACTAGTCACTGATCAGCAGCAAGAAAAACAATCATGTATTCCCACTCGTTGCTTCATGTTAGTTAACCAATCCTCTATCCGTGCGAATACATTGCCCGTAATGCCACACCTTACGCAGCAGCCTTTTTGGCGTCACTATATTGAATGTCTTTTGGAAATCTCAGTACACCACACCTACTGGGTCCCTGCAGTTGTAATGTCTTCATAGAATTCCAGTAGGTTCGTTACACGTGGCCTGCCTTTTATTAACCAACACTGTGTCTGCCCAACGGGACAATTTGTATCAAGATGCATTGCCATTTATTCCTTGATTATAGATTGAAATATTTTCTCCTACAGATGTTCGGTTAACCAGTCTATAATTCCCCACGTGTTGTCTATATCCCTTTTTAAACACTGGTGTCTGAACTCCTGTTTTCCAATTTGCTGGAATTGTATCAGAGTCCAGTAAATTAGAAAAAATTTCACAAGTGCATTTGCTATTTCTCTCATCACCTCTGTTAGTACCTTGGGATACATTCCATCAGGGCCAGGAGACTTATCTACCTTTGGGTCCATGAGCTTGCCCAACAATATCTCTCTCTTGGGAATGGTTGTGTCCAGGTACTCACTTACCTTCCTGCCTTTGACAATTACTGACGTGTTATTAGTGTCCTTCATTATGTAGACCAACTAAATAACTCTTCAATTCCTCGTCAATTTCCTCATATCTCATTTCTGGATCCCACTTCTCACCTTCTAAAGGACAATTGCTTACCTTAGCCATTCATTTCGTTTTGTATATTTATAGAATATTTTGCTATCTGTCTTTATATTCTGAGGTAGTTTACTCTCGTAACCTATCTGATGTGTCTTGATAACTTTTTTGTTGCTTTATTTTGACATTTAACGGTTTTGACATTATTTTGACATTTAAAGTTTTCCCAATCTTCTACTTTCCCACTGGTCTTTGCCATTATTTATGCCATTTATTTTAATTTGATGGCCTCCCTTATTTCCTGAGACATTCATGGCAGATTACCCTTTTCACCATTATATGCTGTTGCTGAGAACGTTGAAAAATTGTTTTGAAAGCCTTCCACTGTTCATCAACGGTTCCACCGTAAAGTCTTCACTTTCAGCCATCTTTAGCCAAGATCAAAGGGCTGTACAAGTCATGCACATGAATTGTACGCACCGAACATGGCTCTTAAGTACTGAATCAGTTAGAATGGAGATGCGGGTTTGATTGATTAAAATGCAAATCACAGAATTTATTTCAAGTCACTGCCTGGAAACACCTTCAGGTACTATCGATGTAAATGAAGAAACACTTACGGTCAGATAATGTATTCTAAGCTTGAGGCCTTGTTTGGACTCTGTCTGTGTCTTGCCCTGGAGTCAAATTGGTTTTACTTACAAAGTAGGAGTAGTGCGTGTGTGTATGTGTGAGAGAGAGGGCGTGTCTGCGTGAAGGGGAGTGAGAGACACACATTCTGTATGTGAGAGACAGTGAGGTGAAATGTGCGTGTCTGTGCGGGAGGGAGAGAGAGAGAGGGTCTGTGTTCATCTGTGTGTGTGACAGAGTGGAGTGCGTGTGTTGATCGTGAGAGAGGGGCAGTGTGAATGTGTGTGAGGGGCAGATAAAGAGAGTGTGCATAAGTGAATGTAACGGGGAGAGTGAGAATGTGTGCTTGTCCAGACTAAGACACAGACACTGATCACTTTCCCTACACACACTCACTCCATGGTTTCAGAGCTTCCCGTCTCTGCAGCCTCTGCTCCATTTGTTGTTCATGTTACAGACCCAGATGCTGTAACTACAGTCCCCATGTTCCATTCAGAGTTGAGTCACCAAATCCTCAGGTTTTCCGGAATGTCTGAGGCAGCTCACAGCACAATCTCCAGCAAACCATCCCCACCAGCTCCACTAAGTGGAGGTGAGAGAGAGGGGCGAGAGAGAAAGGGAGAGGCGTGAGAGAGAGGGGATGGGCAAGAGAGAGAGGTGGGTGGGTGCGAGAGAGAGAGGGAGCGGCGAGAGCGAGAGGGAGGTGGGGGGGCGAGAGAGAGGGAGGGGAGCAAGAGAGAGAAGGAGGAGGTAATAGAGAGGAAGGGAAGCGAGGTAGAGAGGGACGGGCGAGAGAGAAAGGGAGAGGTGTGAGAGATAGAGGGGCGGGCAAGAGCGAGACAGGTGGGTGGGTGAGAGAGAGAGGGAGGGGGCGAGAGAGAGGGAGGGGGCGAGTGAAAGAGGGAGGGGGTGAGTGAAGGGGGGGTCGAGAGAGAGGGGGGGTGCGGGACGAGAGAGGTTGGGGCCAGACAGAGAGAGGCAGGGGGCGAGAGAGAGAGGTGGGCGTTAGAGAGGGAGGGGGAGAGGGGGGTGAGAGAGAGGGAGAGGGTGTGAGAGATAGGGATGGGGTGAGAGAGAGAGAGGGAGGGGCGAGAGAGAGAGGGAGGGGGCGAGAGAGAGAGGGAGGGGGTGAGAGAGAGGGGTGGCGAGAGAGAGAGGGAGGGGGCGAGAGAGAGAGGGAGGGGGCGAGAGAGAGAGGGAGGGGGCGAGAGAGAGCGGGAGGAGGGGCGAGAAAGAGAGGGAGGGGAGCGAGAGAGGGAGGGACGGGGCGAGTGAGAGAGAGGGGGGCGAGATTGAGAGGGAAGGGGCAAGAGAGAGAGGAAGGGGGTGTGAGTGGGATGGCGGGCGAGAGAGAGAGGGGGCGACCGAGAGAGGGAGGGGGCGAGAGAAGAGAGGGCGGCGAGTTAGAGAGGTGATCGAGAGAGAGTTGGAGGGTGGCAAGAGAGAGAGAGGAACAAAAGAGAGAGGGGGGCAAAAGAGAGAGAGGGTTGGGTTGTGAGAGAGAGAGGGAGGGGTTGAGAGAGAGAGGGAGGTGGTGAGAGAAAGAGTGAGGGGAAAGAGAGAGAGGAAGGGGAAGAGAGATAGGGAGGGGGGAGCGAGGGAAGGAGGGTGCGAGAGAGGGTGTGAGAGGGCGAGAGAGAGAGGGAGGGGGAGGGGGGTGTGAGAGAGAGGGGACGAGAGAGAGGGAGGGGGCGAGAGAGAGAGAGGGATGGACGAGAGAGAGAGGGAGAGGGCGAGAGAGAGAGAGAGGGAGGGGGCGGGAGAGAGAGGGAGGGGGCGGGAGAGAGAGAGGGAGGGGGCGGAAGAGACAGAGGGAGGGGGCGAGAGAGAGAGGGAGGGGGACGAGAGAGAGAGGGAGGGGGCGGAAGAGAGAGAGCGAGGTGGTGAGAGAGAGAGGGAGGTGGACAAGAGAGAGAGGGGGACGAGAGAGAGAGTGAGGTGGCGAGATATAGAGGGAGGGGTACGAGAGAGAGAAGGGGGACGAGAAAGAGAGGGAGGGGGACGAGAGAGTGAAGGGGGCGAGAGAGAGAGGGGGTGAGAGAGAGAGGGAGGGGGCGAAAGAGAGGAAGAGGGAGGCGAGAGAGAGAGAGAGGGCGGCTTACAGATGCTGTAACTAAGTAGAGTGCCCGATATCCGTTCCCTCACTCTCTACATCGACATATGGGGAGGATCCTGGAAAAAGCCAGAGAGGACCAGGACACCTTGGGTGGAGATTCTGAAACATCGACGTCCCACCAACCAAGTAAGCATCAATGTTCAGTCAAGAGCAATTCTCAATTGAAACTCGCTGGCAGTTCCAATCTCATCTCTCTCACTTTTCAGGCTTAGTTAAAAGCATTAATGAAAGACTAAAAATACAAATAATGTTTATTCTCTTCAGTAAAAATGGTAAAAAGAAAAAAAAGTAAACGATATCAGTTCATTACGAAAAATCTAAAACATGACGTTCATTCAAAATTATGGGCAATCCTCGTAAATACTCGACATCATTTCTCTCACTAAATCTTCTTACGAGTGTTTGTAGTTTAGCATCTGCTTCTTTAATTTCAACGGACTATCGTGCCCTGCTATGAAATGTTCATAGTAAATGCGCCTTCCTCTCTGAACTTTTTGTAAACTGTCAATATATTTCCAAATAACTGGATGTTCCACATCAAGTTAGCATTGTCATCTCCTGTGGGCAGCTTCTGCATTATTGTTTGTTTTGTCGTCATTGTTTAAAGTTCTTTCATATATATTCCACATTCCAACTGGAAAAAGCCGTGAACTCTGACCATTTCCACTGAGTAATCTTCTACCTCCCTTGTTATCCTCGAACCAGTCCAGCAGTGGTTGCAGTTCATCTGGAAGCGCATCAGTCAAATGTTCAATCGCTTCATGAATGTTTTCAATTTGAATAAATGCAAACCAATTATCATTTTAGCTCTGAATGAAAACTCTGAGTCAATGTTATACTTACTCAAGTGTCTTTTGAACATTTTTACTAAAGGGAATAAGCACTATTTTTATTTTTATTGCTTTGGTTAATGCTTTTATCTAACCTGAAAATGAATAAATATGAGCTGCGCTGAAATAGTTCTGAACCTAAATGGGTCTGCAGCAAAATGGGCTGCAACAAAGTACTCAGTAAATTACAGCACAGGGGGACGCCATATAACCATTCCAGTCTGTTATGCAGAAGCAGGTGAGCCCTGGGTAGCTGTCAGGAAATGCAGAGTATAGATCATTACTCACTTTGTGTTTGGGAATCTGTAACGAGTGGAATTCTTCATGGATCTGTATAAGGTCATCAACAAATTACAATCTATTCTAATGAACCGGATGAAGGGGATGGAGCTCAGTTTGCTCATGCACAAGGCTAGTCATTCAATAAGATGTCAAATGGAGACAGAGCGTCTGCAATGGGATACAGACAGGGGGAAAGCAGAGTGTCTGCAATGGGATACAGACAGGTGAAGGGCAGAGCGTCTGCAATGGGATACAGACAGCGGAGGGCAGAGCGAGGGCAGTGCATCTACAATGGGATACAGACTGGGGGAGGGATGCACCTCTGCAATGGGATGCAGACAGGGGAAGGGCAGAGCGTCTGAAACGGGATACAGTCAGGGGGAGGGAAGAGTGCCTGTAATGGGATACTGATGGGTGAGGGCAGAGCGTCTGCAGTGGGATATAGGCAGGGGTAGCATAGCGTCTGCAGTGGGATACAGATGGGGTGGGCAGAGCACCTGCATTGGGATCCAGACAGGGGAAGAGCAGAGCGTCTGCAATGGATTACAGACAGGGGGAGAGAAGAACGTCTGCAATGGGACACAGACGGAGAGGACAGAGAGTCTGCAATGGGATACAGACAGGGGGAGGGAAGAGCGTCTGCAATGGGATACAGACAGGGGGAGGGAAGAGCGTCTGCAATGAGATACAGACGGAGAGGACAGAGAGTCTGCAATGGGATAAAGACAGGGGATGGGAGAGCATCTACAATGCGATTCAGACAGCTGAAGGCAGTGCGTCTGTAATGGGATACAGATGGGGAAGGATAGATCGTCTGCAATGGGATACGGACAGGGGGAGGGCAGATCATCTGCAATGGGATACGGACAGGAGTACGGCAGAGCGTCTGCAATGGGATACAAACAGGGGAGGGCAGAGGGTCCACAATGTGATACTGACAGGGGAGGGCAGAGCATCAGCAGTGGGATACAGACGGAGGAGGGCAGTGCTTCTGCAATGGGATACAGACAGTGGGAGTGCAGAATAAGCAATGGCATACAGACGGAGGATGGCTGTGAGCAAAGCTTCAGCAGAAAACAAAAACAGTACAATATACATGTGATGGAAATTTTCTGTTTTGTGGAAAAGACGAAACAGCAGAAATTTATTTAAATGCAAGGAGAATGCAGAACTCAGTGTTACAGAGGGATTTGCGTGTCTTAGTACATGAATCACACCAAATTAACCTGAAGATGTAGCAAGTGATTTGGAAGGTCAATGTCGTGTTCCTGTTTCATGCAAGGGGTGTTGAGTATGATCTTAGCGATGTTTTCTGCATCAGTATAGGGCATTGCTGAGATTACATCTGTTGTATAATGTGTAGTTATAACTGCCTAAACTGAAATAAAAAACAAAATTGCTTTCAAAACGTCTCAATGATGTTTCTCTTTACGCATTCTTGGGATGAAGACATTACGTTATGAAAAATTAACAGTTAGGGCTGAGAATGAGGGATGTTTTATTGACCAAATAAGATTGGAGAAGAGTGTAGTTGGTGAATACTGGACGGATATTTCTTATTGTGTGGGAGAATAAAATTGGGGAAATAATTTAAGAATAATTCAGTTTCAAAGGAAAGGTCATTGGACAGTAAAATGGAACTGTGAATTCTCTTCCCACATATTCTGAGAGACAAGCTGAGCTTTTCCAGCAATTACTGTATAATTTTAAGAATATTCATTTTAACACAGACATTGTGAAGACATGAAGCGCTTATTTTTACATTATTCAAGCACATATTAACACATCTTCAAAACAAGTAGGACCATTTATTGTTCATGAATTGATCCTGCAATAACACACTGACCTGGAGTCTAGAATGTTATGGAGTCATATAGTTCGGGCAATGTTCAAGAAGAGCTCACAGAGTCCAGTGTGGGACTGAGAACGTTACTGATTTAACTTACAGATGGAAAATGTAGCCTATCTGTGGAGAAACATTCTATTGCTCCCTTTCTGTTTCCCTTACGCTCATCAAAGCAATGTGTGGGAGTGAAAAAAAAGCCCAGTCGACTTTCCCACTAATGGAGGATTCCTGATGAGGATTCATTGGAATCTCCCCATTGCCTGAAGCAAAACAATTCAGCCAAATTCAACTGTTTCATGAAGAAATCCCATTGTCAGAAGGCTGTGCAAGCAGATTAACTACAGAAGTAATTATCCGACTCGATAGTGAGGGGAACAGACAGGAGATTCTTTTGCGGCAAATGGGAATCCGGAATGGTGTGTAGGCTCCCACATGCCAGGTCCAGGATGTCTCAGAGCGGCTGCAGAACGTTCTCACCGGGGGTGGGGGGAGGGTGGTGGGAGCGGGAAGCAGCCAGAAGTCATTGTGCACATTGGTACAAAGGACAGAGTGACACAGGTAGAAATAGTGATGACATCCTGCAGAGTGATTGTGGAGAGCAACGGAAAAGGATAAAAGACAGTGCGTATATTCAGTTTACTTCCAGTTCTCCGTGCTAGTGAAGGTAAGAATCGGAGGATATGGCAGATGAAGGGGTGGCTAAAGAATTGGTGCAGGGGGCAGAGATTTTTGGATTACTGGGATCTTTTGTGGGGCAAGGTGACGCGTTCAGGAAGAACGGGTTGTACCTGAGCTGGAAGGGGACCAATATCCTGGCAGGCAGGTTTGCAACTGCTGCAAGGGAGGGTTTCAACTAGATTGGCTGGGGTTGGGGAGTGGTGGGATCCTCAACAGCAGGGAGGCAAGTGCGAGGCTGGAAGGAGATACAGTAATCAGAAACAGTAAAATGAAGAGACAGGTCAGGCTAGACAACATCAGGGAGCAAGGAATGCCTGTTGGATTAAATCGCAACTGTTTCAATGCAAGATGGCTGACAGGTGAGGCTGATGAACTCAGGGCATGGATCGGTGCGTGGGACTGGGATATTATAGCCATTACTGAAACATGGCTAAGGGAGGGTCAGCACTGGCAGATTAAAGTACCAGGGTACAGGTGCTTTATGTGGCACAGAGATGGTGGAAAGAGGGGACGGGGGGTTTCATTTTTGATTAAGGCGAGTAACACAGCAGTAAACAGAGATAAAATAACTGATGGATCATCCTGTGAGGATTTGTCTGGGGAGCTAATAAATAAGAAGGGAATGGTGATAGGATTTGGATTGTACTATAGGCCCCCAAATAATAAGCGAGGAATTAGGGGAACAAAAGTATGTAGACAGACTGGGGAGACTTGCAGGGACAATAGGATTGCATTAGTAGGAGATTTTAATTTTCCTAACATCGACTGGGAATGACATAGAATTAAAGACTGAGATGGGGTGTTTTATTGAGTGTGTTCAGAATAGTTTCCTCAAGCAGTAAGTAGAGGGTGCAACTCGGGAAGGGACGAAGGGTGACCTACTCTAAGATCTAGGGCAGGACAGGTGACTGAGGTGAGATTGGGGAGGACTCTGGGACCCGTGACCATAGTTCTATTAATTTTTAAGTAGTTACAGAGAAGGAGAAAACTGGTCCACATGTTCAAGTTCAAACTTGGGGCAAGGCGAATTTTGATGAAATGAGACAGGAACTTGTAGGGGTTAGTTGGAGGTATTTGTTTGCAGGCGAAGGGACCTCCTGCAAGTGGGGGGCCTTTAAAAGTGAAATGTCTACAGTTCAAGGTCTATATGTTACTGTGAGGGTGAAAGGTAAGGTTGGTAGGCAGAGGGAACCTCGAATGTCAGGAGATATTGAGGCTTTGACCAGCAAAAAGGAGGCGTGGCTCAGGTCCAGGCAGCTGGGGCTCGAGCCAATACCTGGAGGTGTACAGGGGATACAGGAGTTTACTGAAGAAGGAAATCAGGAGGGCGAAAAGGGGGCACAAGATAGCTTTGGCTGAGAAGATTAGGGTGAATCCAAAGGGGTTCATTCAGTATATTAAAGTAAAAAGAATAGCTAAATGAGAATATGACCCCTCAAAGTCCAAAATGGACATGCAAGTCCAGAACCGTAGGAGATTTGCGAGACTCTCAATGAATATTTCTCCTCTGTCTTTACCGTGGAGTAATACATAAAACTTGGGAGGCTGACAAAAGTTGTAGTGTTATCTTGGGGTGAGTCAATATCACAGGAGAAGGTGTGTTGGATGAATTAGAATGTATGAAGGTGGATCAATCTCCTGGTCATAAACAGATGCATCCAAGAACACTGCAAGAGGCTACAGAAGAAACTACGGGGACCCTGGTTGATATTTTTGCATTATCGTTAGCGACAGGTTAGGTTCCAGAGTATTGGAGATTAGCAAATGTTGTGCCATTATTCAAGAAGGGAAGCAAAGAAAAATCTGGGATCGATAGACCAGGAAGTCTATTATCTGTGGTATGTAGGTTGCTTGAGAAGAGTCTGAGGGATGAGAAATGCATGCATTTGGAAAGATAAGGTTTGTTTAGAAATAGTTTTTTTTGACAGATTCCCTACAGTATGGAAACAGGCCATCTGGCACAACAAGACCACGCAGACCCTCCAAACAGTCACCCACCCAGTTCCATTCCTCTACCCTATATTTACCCCTGACGAATGCACATAACACTATAGGTAACTTAGCTTGGCCAATTCACCTGGCCTATAGATCTTGGATTGTGGAAGGAAAATGGAGAACCCAGAGGAAACCCCCACAAACACAGTGAGAATGTGCAACCTCCACACAGAAAGTCACCCAAAGCTGGAACCAAACCCGGATCCATGACATTGTGAGGCAGCAGTACTAGCTACTGAACCACCATGCAACCCTTGCTTTTTTTCAACACAGTTCAATGACACAGGTACAAAATCTATTCTGCCCTTCACCCATGATGCACGTTCGAATATCACATACCATGGTTAATTTATTCTCCACTGAAAGTGTCATCTTATTTTTAGTTTGATATTAGTTTAATATCTTATTAGTTTAATATTATTAATTTTAATAATTATTATTAATAGTTGTTTTTATACTGGAAAGATTGCATGGCTTTGTGAGTGGGAGATCATGCCTCTCAAATGTGTTTGAGTTCATTGATGAAGTGACCAGGAATGTTGATGAGGGTATGGCGGTAGAGTGTGTGGTTTTCAGTAAGGCCTTTGACAAGGTTGCCATTGATAGGCTTGTCTGGAAGGTTAGAATCGCATGGAACTCAGAGGGACCTGGCAAATTAGATACACAATTGGCTTCATGGTAGTAAGCAGAGGGTAATAGTGGAAGGGTTCTCTCGGACTGGAGGCCTGTGACACATGAACTGCCTCAGGGGTCGCTGCTGGGCCTGTTGCTATTTGTTATCTGTATCAATGAAAGTCTTGCAAATGTACAAGGCATGGCTAGGAAACTTGAAGATGACACTAAGATAGGTGGTATCGTGGACAGTGAGGAAGTATATCAGAAATTGCAGCAGGACCTTGATCAAACTGGAGAAGTGGGCCGAGGAATATTTTGGTAACGTTAGATCAAGGTAGGAGTTTCATGGTGATTGGTAGGACCTTAAGGAGTGTAATTGAGCAGAGGGACCATGGAGTTTAGGTCCACCATTCTCTGAAAGTGGGGTCATAGTTAGACATGGCAATGAAGAAGGATTTTACCACACTAGCAAGCATCGGTCAGGACATGGAGGAGAGAAATTGGGAAGTTATGTTGCAGTTATACAGGATGTTGGTGAGGCTGCACTTGTAGTGCTGTGTTCAGTTTTAGTCACATTGCGATCGGAAGGATGTTTATAATTTGGAATTTATGCAGACGGAATTTACAAAAATGTTTGCCAGGACCCAACAGTATAAATTATAGGGAGAGGTTGGACAAGCTAGGACTTTTTTCTTTAGTGCACAGGAGAGGGGTCAATAGAAGTTTACATGGATAGGGTGAATGGACCCAACCTTTTTTTCCTAGAGTTGTGGAACCAAGGAGGGGAGAGCATCAGTTTAAGATCAGAGGGGAAAGAATAAAAGGGAAACTGATGGAAACTGTTTTACACAGAGAGTGGTACACAAAGGGAATGAGCTGCCAACGGGAGTGGTTGAAGCATTTATATTAACGTTACGTAAATGGCATTTGGGCAAGTACATGGACAGGAAAGGACGAGAATGCTATGGGCCAACTGCTGGGAATGGGGTTAGTGTGGTTTGATATTTGGGTCAGAATGGACGAGTTTGGGCCAAAGGGTCTCTCTGCCTCTCTCCATGCTCTAGGACTTGACGACTCTACAAATAGAACAGCATTTGGGTCAAACTCTCGTTTTTCCTTAGGTCATAAGTTCGAATCATACTTGGACAATGTTCTTTCAAGTTAACTTTGCAGATATTTTGCTTTTCAGTTTGTTATCGACAATACGTGTGTGTGTGTGTGTGTCTGTCTGTCTCTGTGTGCGTGTGTGTCTGAGTGTGTGTCTGTGTGTGTGTCTTTGTGTGTGTGTGTGTGTGTGTTTCTCAGTAGTTTTCTAAGGGAAATATCACTGTACATATTTGCAATATCCTCTCGTCATTCCTCTTTCCATCATAGTTTGTTTTGGGCATAGACATGCTGTTTTAGTAGATTAAAGAAATCTGCCTGACTTGTTTCGAACACTGACCCTGACACACTCTGAGAACTATATCATTGGCCATGTCACCAACATAGTTATAATTATTTTTTGTGGGCAGTGGAGGAGTGGGGCTAGAAAAGGTAGAAGGGAGCCAAAACAACACAGGGAATTATCGACTCAATCAGCCAACGTCAGAGACGAGGGGTTCCTTGGAGGGGATTCTGAGGGATAGAATTTGTATTTATTTAGAAAGACAAGGAATGATTAGGGATAGTCAATTTGTGAAATCATGTCTAATTAATGTAATTGAGTATTATGAAGAGATGACAAAGAAGATTGAAGAATACACTGTGGTGTACAATTTTTACACAAACTTCAGCAAGGCATTTAATAAGGTTCCCCATCGTAGACAGATTACTAAAATTAGGTTATATGTAATCTAGGAAAAGCTAACCAATTGGATACAAATTTGGATTGAAGGTAATGGATTGTTTTCCAAACTGAAGACCTGTGGCCAGCGGTGATCTGAAAGAATCAGTGCTGAGCTCACTGCTTTTTATCACGGCTAGAAACAACTTTGATGTGATTATCGGAGGCATGGTTAGTAAGTTTACAGATAACATCACCAAATTTGTTCAGTGGACAGTGAAGAAGATTATCTCAGAATATAACGGGATCCTTGATCATCAATGAGCCAAGGGCTGGTAGATGGAGTTTAATTTAGATATTTGTGAGGTTTTACATTTCGGTAAGTTAAAGCGGGGTAGTGCCCTGGGAAATGTTGCTTAACAAAGAGAACTATGGGTGAAGATTCATAGTTCCTTGAAAGTGGAGTTTAGGTCGATAGAATAGTGAGGAACGTGGTTGACGTGCTTGCCTTAATCGGTCAGGACATTGAGAATAGGAGTAGGGGTAGCGTGAGGGGCTTGTACAAGACATAGGTGAGGCCACTTTAATAAAACTGCGTACATATCAGTTGACTCTTTTAAAGGATGGATGTTGTTAAGCTTGAAAGGGTGCAGAAAAGATTTACAAAGATTTTCTGGAACCTGAGGGTTTGAGCTACAGGGAGATGATGAACAGGTTGAGGCTTTTTCCCCAGCCCGGACTGTCAGAGACTGAATGGCGACATGACAGAGGTTTAATAAAGTCCTGAGGGGCATGGATAGTCTGATTGGACAAGATCTTTTTCCCAGTGTAGGGACTTCCAGAACGAGACAGCATAGGATGAAGGTGACAGGGCAAAGACTTAGAAGGGACCTGAGGGGAAACCTTTTCATACAGAGGCTGGTGGGTGTACTGTCAGAGAAAGTAGTGAAAGCGGGTACAATTACATCTTTACAATGTAACTGGATAGGTACATAAATAGGAATGGATCATGTGATGTGGGTCAAATGCTGGCAAGTGGGATGAGATCTGATTAAGATGCCTGATTGGCATGGACAAATTGGACAAAAGGATCTTTTTCCACGCTGTATGATTCTCTTATTCTGACAGCGGGATGAGGAAGAATTCTAAAAGGGCCATTCGAACAGGAATTCTCTTCCCCGGAAGTTTGTGGTGCTTCTCTGATTACAAGTATTCACAGCTGAGTTATTTAAAGATTTGACAGAGAAGTGAGTCACGGATAATGGGACAAAGACAGGACGATGAGGCTGAGACCACAATCTGATCAGCCACAATCTTAATGTCTGGTGGAGAAGGCTCAAATTCTCTAATGACCAACTCCTGCTCCTCACTCCCATGTTTCTGTGTTCCATTTAACCCCTCTAACCTGCTAGACAGGAGCAGTCAGAGTCCACTTATTGTTTTCGCATGGTGCACTGAAATAGAGGAAATAATTCGGTCCCTCAAGACTGTCCCACTCGGTTTGGGAGATTTGGAAAATGTAATTGGAAGACCCAGGCTGGATATGGAAGAGGTTCCTCATTTCTCTTTACAAAACCTCCCCTCTCTGTGTCTTGTGCTTCATTTGTTGATCATGTTGCAGACCCAGATTCACTGTGAAAACAGCCCCCAAATCTCACCCAGTGATGGCTCACAAAATCCACGGGTCTCCCTGATTGCAACATTCCATAAAAGACCTTCCAGGAAAATAACACATACGAACTTTCCAATAACAGCATGGGAGAGCATCAGAAACAGGAGCAGGTCATTCACATCGCAAGCCTGCCTTGCCTTTCACTAAGATCAAGGCTGACCTGCTCCAATTCTCAAATCTTCTTAATGTCCAAGTCTTCTTGAGCACTTCCATAGAACACAGAACAAAGGACAGTACTGATTTGGAGATGTCGGTGTGCGACTGGGGTGTACAAAGTTAGAAATCACATAGCACCAGGTTATAGTCCAACAGGTTTAATTGGAAGCACACTAGCTTTTGGAGCATCGCTCCTTCATCAGGTGATAGTGGAGGGCTCGATCGTAACACAGAATTTATAGCAAAAATTTACAGTGTGATGTAACTGAAATTATACATGGAAAAATTGATTGTCTGTTAAGCCTTTCATCAGTTAGAATACCATGATAGTTTCACTTCTTTCATGTGTAAATCCCAAAACCTTTTTTTAAAAAAAAGTTGCATTCTCAGGTGAGCTGTGAACAATGGTGATAGCAAGACAAAATGTTGAAGGTGTTGGCCCCCTGTGTTCTCTGACTATGCCATGATGTTTAGATTGATTCCAAGCTAAAAAGTGAGATAATGGAGTTTTACGTGAATTCATGCAGATTTTGAGCTCAAGGTTCTACATGAATGCATGCAGTTAGGACCTTCAGCCCTCGACGTTGTGTTGTTTGTCCTACTCTAACCTACATGCTTCCATTCACTTTGTTCCATGTGCCTATCCAAGAGTCTCTTAAGTTTCCCTCACATATTTGACTCTACTACCACTGATTGTAGTGCATTCAACACACCCACCACTCTCTGTGTAAATAATCTACGTCTGATATCTCCCCTAAAACTTCCTCCAATTACCTTAAAATTATGCCACCTAGTAATAGACATTTCTGCCATGGGAAAATGTCTCTGGCTATTCACTCTCTATCTGCCTCTCATCATCTTGTACACCTCTATCAATTCACCTCTCATCTATTTTTCCTCCAATGAGAAAAGCCCTCACTCCCTCACGGTTTCTTCGTAAGACTTCTAGTCCAGGCAGCATCCTGGTAAATCTCCTCTTTACACTCTCAAAAGCTTCATTATCCTTCCTATAATGAGGAGACCAGAACTGAACACAATATTCCCTGTGCGGTCTGAGCAGGGCTCTATCGAGCTGCAGCATAACCTCGCGGCTCTTAAACTCAATCCCCCTGCAACTGAAAGCCAACATACCATACGCCTTCTTAACAACCTGATCAACTTGGGTGGCAGCTTTGAGGGATCTGTGGACACGGACGCCAGGATCCCTCTGTTTCTCCACACTGCCAAGAATCCTGCCTTTAACCATGTATTCTGCATTCACATTCCAGCTTGCAAAGTGAATTACTTCAGTTTGAACTCCATGTGCCACTTCAAGACCCAGCTCTGCATCCTGTCGATGTCCCATTGCAACCTACAATAACCCTCCACATTCTGTACCACCCCAACCACCTTTGTGTCATCGGCAAACTTACTAGCCAACTCTTCAACACCCATATCCAAGTCATTTTGAAAATAACAGAGAGCAGAGGTCACTGAACTGATCCCAGCGGGACACCACTGGTCCCTTTCAGTGATCTAGCTCCCCTAACTCTCTGTGTATGAGAATTCCTGACTTTCACGACCCTCTGTTTGAAGAAAACATTCTCTGCTTCTGCACCATGACCTATTGATATGAACAAAAGAGGTAACGCAGGGGCTCAGGTAAGAGAGACTGACCCTGAACTCAAGGCAGTATTTGACTGAGGATGACATCAAGAAGCCTGAACAAAATCACACTTAATGAGAATTAATTATGACCTCTACACTGCTTGGAGTCATTCATGGCACAAGGGAACGTGATTTTCATTGGTGAGCATCAATCATCTCAACCGTGGGGCACATCTGCAGGAGATCCTCAGCGTAGCCTCCTCAGCTCAGGCATCTCCAGTTTGTCATCATAGAATCCCTACAGTGTGGAAGGAGGCTATTCAGCCCATCGAGTCCAAACTGAACAGAATAGATTACCTACAATGTGGAAACAGGCACTTCGGCCCAACCAGTCCACACCGACCCTCCAAAGAGTAACCCACCCAAACACATTTCCGTCTGACTAATGCACCTAACATGATGGACAATTTAGTATGGCCAATTCACCCTGCGTGCACATATTCGGACTGTCAGAGGAAACCGAAGCATCCGAAGGAAGCTCATGCAGACAAGTGGGGAATGTGCAAACTCCACACAGATAGTTGCCCAAGGTTCGAATCGAACCTGGGACCCTGGTGCTGTGAGGCAGCAGTGTTACCTACTGATTCACCATACCAGCAGAAGAGGGGCATTCACTGAAGTCTATAAAGTTTTCAGGACAGTTTGTCCCTCTTCAGCTCTTGAAACAATCTGTGACTATGTATAGCAAGACTCGGACAACTTTCAAGACCGTGTTGTTAAGTCTGTGTAACATTTATGTAACAGCACTGTACATTTCCACAGTAAAAGGACAAGTTCATTCAGCAGCTCAATCTGGTTTCACGAGAATATGGGGAAGCCATTCATCCCATCAAAACTACTGGGCAAAACAAGGAGAGCCCATTCAGTCCCTCCTGCCTGTTGCACAGCAAGGTGCGAGTCTGCTCTCTCCCACATGTCACGTACATGGGATCAGGAAGAACCATTTCACACCCGGAGTCACTTACAAAGGAACAGGCAGAGGCTATTCAGCTTGTCAAGCCACTAACACAGGAACAGATAAATGGCAGAGATGCTCCAACGTCACAAACAAATGGAGCAGGGGCTACACAGAGAGACTGCTCCAAATTGATCCACACGGCTTAATTACTCATGGTACATATGTGTTACTTTAACATGGGTTTCTGGCAGTCGGAATGAAGCCAACTTTTTTAGCCATTCTCCAAGTTACCTTCCATCTCCAAGAACGCAGACCCATGATCTCCGTGGAGGTCAGAAACCGGTGGGGAATAACTAACTGTTTCAGAATGAAGGTATTTTGGCTGCTGACAGGATTATGTACAAAGTGGCACTCAATGCAGTGTCACACAGTAAGTGTGCTTAAAAGTGCTCAGAGTTCATTCAGAGCCTGCACCTCGCTGTCAATCGACGTGAGGGTTCTGCAGATGCATGTAAACTGTCGTGAATCAAACATCCAATGAAAAGTATGACATTGTCACCCCATTCAGCTGTTTGGGACATAATGTGTTTCTGTCCATACCCATCAAGCTTCAACTTCTTATTCTCTCACAGCGCTACAGATTAAGCACATCGTAACTGCACTCCCTCCTCATGGTAACATCATGCTAGTGTTTAGTCTGGTCAAACGCCTTTGCACTGTCTCGGTGACAAAGAGATCATCGATTATGAAGCAGACCAAACCTTTACACAAAGCACCAAATACTATCTCAACAAAACACGATCAGTGGGATAGATATTCTAACTTTTGTACTTCAATCATTTTGCCTGAAGAGCCACATATCATTTACTTCCTGTCCCTGTATGAATTCTGTCAGTGACGTATGACCAAGGACATCCAGGTCCTTTTCAACAAAAGCACTTGCCAAACTCTCTACCATTTAATAAATATAAATGTACATGATGATATTTGTTGTTCACATCTGAATAATTGTTATACCTTTTGAACAGCTATTGCTCAAACACTGATCCTGCTGCCACCCATCAATCCTTCAGTCCAGAGAAAAACAGTATTCTTCTCGTATCTCCGTTACTCAAATTTTAATCCATGTGGTATATATTCCACCCCTACCTACCCATGGACTCTAACGTTCCATCTTAGCTGTATTCAAACATGTCAAGCGTCTTCTAAAAATACAAATACTCCAATCCCATTGGTTCTCAACTTTCGATGTCACCATGGACAATCTCCACAAACAGGTTTATCAAAGATCATTTCCCTTTCCTGAATCTAGGCCGAATGTACCAAATCATATTATTATTCTCCAAGTGTCTATTAGTCACGTTCCTTCTAAAAGGTTCCAATATTTTTTTCTCACAGCTGACATCAAATTATTTAGTTTTCTGTTTTCGCTCTCCATCCTGTTTTAAATATTTAGGTTGACAATAGCTGCTGTCCAGTCTGCAGGATCATTTCCAGAATCTAACTAGCTTTGAAGAATAATCAGTAATTATTTCACTAGCTTTGTTCTCGTCTCAATCACTCTGAGATGTAACTCATCAGATGCAGCAACTTATGAAACTTCAATTCAGTTAGATTTTCAATAACATACACTTCATTAATTCTGATTTCCTTCAGTTTCCATTTTTTACCAGTCCCTCTGTTCCCTAATATTTGTGGAAAGTAGTTTCTGTACCTTCCCCTGCGGAGATGGAAACAATGCATTCCTCTCAGCAGGCAGACGTTTTCAGTCAATTCGTGAATACATTGGAGGACTGCACTTCGGAGATGGTGGATATATTACCCACTGCTGCCTGAAAAGTTCCAGAATCAATCCAGTTTAATTCATCGTGAGTGTCAGCGCAGTCTTGCTACTGGTGTGAGAACACAGGTTAAACTGAAGGAGGGGATACAGCTCAGTGATCACCTCAATTTTGAGACAAGCTAGTTTTACACTTTACACCTGAATGGATGCAGCTTAGACAAATCTTCCTGGAAATCCCAGAGAGGAAAATATAGTGCCTTAGTCCTCCCTGTTTATACAGCTTCCCTTCGTTGTAGTCTCAGTTTCAGTTGTTTATCATGGACCCAGACACACTGCAAATGCAGTATTCAGAGTGGGGTCCCCAGACCACCGGGGCTCCCTGAATGAACCCAGTAGCTGACATCACTATCCTGAGAACACCATACACAGAGACTCCACTGACTTTCCAGATGGCAGCAGCAAGTGAATTGCCCACACCTACAATGCATCCATTCAGTATTGAAAATGCCTCGGTCTCCTCAGTTTCTCCAGGAGACCGTGGGGACTGCAGATACTGGAGATCAGAGCTGAGAAATGTGTTGCTGGAAAAGCACAGCAGGTCAGGCAGCATCCAAAGATCAGGAGAATCGACGTTTCGGGCATGAGCGAAAGAATGCCTCATCTTCTGCCTGGGAACCCTCCAACCACAAGGGATGAATTCAGATTTCTCCAGCTTCCTCATTTCCCCTCCCCCCGACCTTGTCTCAATCCCAACCCTCGAAATCAGCACCGCCTTCCCAACCTGCAATCTTCTTCCTGACCTCTCCGCACCCACCCCCTCTCCGGCCTATCACCCTCACTTTAACCTCTTTCCACCTATCGCATTTCCAACGCCCCTCCCACAAGTCCCTCCTCCCTACCTTGTATCTTAGCTTGCTTGGCACTCTTCCCTCATTCCAGAAGTAGGGCACATGCCCGAAACGTCGATTCTTCTGATCTTTGGATGCTGCCTGACCTGCTGTGCTTTTCCAGCAATACATTTTTCAGCTCCTCAGTTTCTCTTCCTGGCTGAGAAAGCTCTTACATCTCCACACAGTCGCACAGTAATAGTTCCTCTCTCCAAAGAAGCAGTTGACCATTGAACATTACGTTTCTCTATATCTCAGCGACTATAAGAGAGATAGAGGAAACATAACTCACGGTAAGCAAGGGCATCCCATAATAAATATGATACTCAGGAATATGTGAAAAGGGGAAATGGTAGAATAACTTCCCATTCTGTTTTCCTTCCAGTCCATCATCAGCAATCCTTTTGCTTGCTTTTCCTTTCTCTCTCTCTCTCTCTCCATCTGTCTCTCATTCACTCTCACTTTCTCTCTCTTGCTGGACACCATCCACTCAACACAAACCTCCCGCTCACCCTACCATCCATCCCTGATATAATAATATTATTTCTCAGTTGTATTCCGTTTTGATAGGTTCACTGAACTTGAAACGTCATTTGTTTTTTTTTCTGACAGACTGCCATATCTGCTGAGATTTTCCAACATTCTTTCAGACGGTGGAGAATTTTATTTCAGATTGCCAGCATCCCCATTTCCTTGGTTATTTCACCTTCAATGTTGTTGTTTCGCGGGATGCCAGCATCACTGGCAAGGGTAGCATTTTTGTCCATCCTACCTGTCCTTGACCACGGGGCCATTTGTCAAGGCAATATGGAGGCAATCATATTGTTGTGGATCTGAGGTGACACTTAGTTCAGACAGTGGTTTATGCTTGCCATGAGTGAAAATAGGCTTCATTCCAATTTTTGATATTGGAATTTAAATTTAGTCATCGGCTGTGATAGAATTTCAGACAATGATTTTCGAGTCATAACCCGTGCCTCTGAATTACACAGTCAGTGACATTATTACTCTGTTTAAGAGTCCCCGTTGTGAAATAACTGTAGAGACAAGAACAAGTTTGTGGTCAAACTATTTGTAACTGGAAGAGAGGTCAGAAGAGAACTGGAGCCATAAAATCTGTCGTTAACGAAGGCTTAGTGATGGCGAAGTCAGCTACAGAACTCAGGCAGAGCTGGAGATTGGGGATATTATATAGGTGGGTGTGGGCAGGTTTGATGACAGAGAGAATATGGAGATACAAAACAGTTCACGGTAAATGGAGACTCAAGGTTCTGAACAGTGTTTTACCTTCTCAGATGTTTATGAGTAAGTATTTTGGAAATGCATGAGAAGGAAGTGGCGTTTGTGACTGAACGTTTATGTTTTTGTTAAATATAATCAACCAGAATAGCAATAACATTCAGCATCATACATAGAATTGATAGAGATAGACTTACCAGGCACACCAATAATAGCGAGGATGGGATAGTACCCAAATTGAATAATTATCAGTACGGCTAGTATCCGCAACCATAACCGCGGCCAATCCTGAGAAACCCAGTGAAGACCGCAGGATAAACTCCTGTCCATTGTTGTAACATTCCAGTCTAATGTTCTCAGATTCTGATTCATTGTTGGAAAATTCCAGTCTAATGTTCTCAAATTAAAATCCATTGTTGGACAATTCTAATGTTCTCAGGTTCTGATGTCTCGCTCTTTCTCTGTCGCTGCTGATCCCAATCTTGTTGAGTTTGACTCTGCCCCGAATACTATGGCAAATCAAGTTGAAAGAAGTCCCGAATTATGGAAGAGGGAAATCCTCCAGTGAACCAGTTAGGTCCAGGAAGACTGATATTAATCACAGTCACTGAACAAACAGCTCCACTCAACCCCATTTCGCGGCAAGTTTGATATATCACAATAATACTTGGGGTGGCAGGGATTTTGATATCGCAGATTATTGGGCTCATGGCACATGTCCAGTTGTAAACATCAAGGTGAGGAAGAGACATAATTCTTTCTCTTCACAAGCTCGATGATTCTGCTGTGTTTTGGCAATATAGGAATTGCTGGGCTCCCGAGGCCGTCTGTGTCTGATCACCAGGCCCGCTGCATCTTTTCGTTTCATTTATTTATGTTTAACTTTGACTTCTGTCTGTCCAGCATTAAACGGCTTAGGTGGGTTTCAGCATTTTTGAGAGACACCTGCAGAGCCATAGACGATGGAGGTACAGTCCATTCCTTGTGTTCTTGCAGCCGCAAACTTGACTTGTGGAGTGATGGTCAAACTCTTACAGAACCAGGATTCTTAGTTTTACCTTTCCCCAGTTATTGATGGGGTCTCAGCAGGGTTGGAAGGCAGTAAATCTCTCCCGGGTGCTACACACACTCTCTGAGATTTCTCTCAGAACTGTCTATCGATGTTCTTTCCTCCTGGAGTGGAGAACTACACGTCAGACAATCTGTTTCTTGCATTTGTTTTTTGACATTGTTGTGCTTATCGGTTGATACCATATTGGAGCCATTACTGTATAGTAGTTCAATAAACTATTATTCTTCTAAGTTTCGAACAGAATTAAGTTATTGCAAGTTCGTCTTCCTTTTGTTGTCTTTTATCGACAGTCTTCGAATAAGTAGTGTTTTGCTTAATGTCGAATATTTTGACCAAGTAAATTCTATCTCAAACATAACACCTCACATTTACCAGCGGAATGGGCTGAGCTGGAGGAGTGAAAATCATGTCAGGAATTATATCAGATACTCAATCCACCTCTCAGATCCATCCCAGACACGCATAAGCCCAGATGAGGTCACTGCTCAGCATGAAGCACTGCGTAGACCAGGCTAGTGCACTGCTCAGCAATCCGTCCAGGATCGAACACTGTTTAGGGCTCACAAGTTCACTACTTATATGTCCAACAGTGCACTGATCTATAAATTTGGACTAAATGATCTGTTCAACACAGGGTGCTGTGCAGAACACAGAAAGGCATTGTTCTATACACACGGACTGGATATCTGCGCAGCATGGGGAGCTGCCCAATAAATAGCAGTGAATTTATCTTTTAATCTGGAGCAGTTACCTTCCCAGCACACGCAGCTGTGTGCACCAATTGCTGCATTGCTGTGTAACACTGTGTTAGATCACTGCCCAGTGTGGGGAACCTTGCAGCTCATGCTGGAAGCGACAGGATGTGCAGCACCTCTCCATTTACAGCTCCATATCTCCAGTGTGGCATGACACAGGAGGGCTGTGGATGTGAAACTCACTGCCAGAGAGAGATGGCAGGGGAATCAGTTTAAATACCAACAAATGGGAGGAACTTTGTTAAAAGCGAGGGGAAGATTGAGAGAGAATTTCAGAGAATGACCTGATGGCAGGTTTAAAAATTGTGAAATGAGAACATTTCGATAGCGTCTTGCAATATAAGCCACTGTTTCTAGGAATGATGGGTGAGCAGGATATTTGTGTAAGTTATGATGATTGAGAATTTTGGATAAGCATTTGTCCTGCAGCGTTGTAACTGGGAGTAGGATCAGCAGAATTTTCGACTCATTGGGCTGAATCGTACAATAATTTGTCTCAGTGCCATTTTCATTGAATGTGACAGAAGGAATATCTGCACGAGGCAGAGCTAGTTTCCTGGTGTTATCTTATCGAACTCACCTCATTAACTACCCGCCCTACCTCATGGTTTCCCTCTCATTCAACGCCAGCACGATTTTCCCACCCATTATGGCTGGAGGTGCTCACCATCGCCCGGATGCCCCTGGATATTCAGTGATCACTGGTATTGCTGCCATCATAAAAAGGCCAATGGGCACACGGTTGAGTTTTCTTAGTTTGGAGCTGCCCTGCACAGTTTACCCGAGCATGGCAGATAAGGGGCAATTACACCACAGCTTGACGACAGAGGCACAGAGGTCATGGTGAATGGTCTAGTACAGAGGGGGACCATTGTCTTCCCAGACCATGGTCTGAGCACACCACCCAGCTCAGTGCAGTATCTGCGTCCGAAGAAAAGTCCAGCAATACAGGAAAAGCATCAATAACCTTCCCCGTTCTGTCAGGATAAGTGTCAACGTATTCTCTCTACTCTCTCACACTCATTGTATATCTGTTAGTGCCTTCCCCAGAATAAGGCTCCATCACTCTTACTACTGCAATACAGCACCTTCTCTCTCTCTCTCTCTCTCTCTCTCTCTCTCTCTCTCTCTCTCTCTCTCTCTCTCTCTCTCTCACACACACACACACACACACACACACCCCTACGCAATACCCCCACATAGTTATAAAATGTTCTTATGAGTGCAGTTTCTAGAATTCTCTGGTTGATGTCGTTCGTACAATGTTCCAAATAATTCTCAAAATAATTCAATTTCAGCAAAATGTTCATCCCCCAATATGCAACGCATCAGAGGAAGGAGCAGAGTTTTACTTTTTTTTAAATCACTCAGGATGAAAGTGCATCATGAGGCCATTAATCCTCTCAAATATGCTCCACTAATCAAACAAAGGGAAGACTCACTCTCTTCTTGAAGACAGACGCCACTTTGGAGTTTCGCCAGTTTCACTGGAACACTCCTGTAATCCCAGGAGTTATGGAATATTTCACACAATGCCAGCAGTCACTCTGTAACCATTTCTATCAAAACAAGCTATGAATTGCTGATAAGCTGTTTACCTTTGGTCTTTTCTGTTTGAGAAAAGCCTTGTTCATTTTGTGAGAGACAATGCAAAACTTTCATCTGACTACAATTTTGTTTATAATATTGAAACTCTTCGTGCTTTCCCCTGCGAGGAACAATGTAAAATAATGTTTTATCTTCTCTGCATTCCCTGAAATCTGTTCCCCAGTCACAGCCTACAGGTGTCCCACATATTCTTTCCTGCCTTCCTTCCAAGGGTCACACACACATCATGAATGTTTTTTAATCGATATGGGAAAACTCTTGCGGTTAGTTTCTTTTCCTATTCTTGCCAGTTTTGAAATGTTTTTTCTTTGTATTTTGTTTTATACAATCTGCTTCTTGTTCCAAAAGTAAACTTCCCAAATGTGGCCAACGCTCAACAATCTGAATTCTTTAGCTTGTGATTGATTAGCATACTTCACGGCATTTGTGCATCATGGATGGTTCATCTTCACATCTTCATATCATCTTCTTTTTCACCAGAGCCAAACATTACTGAGAGTTATTAATCAGTACCTGCTTAAATGTTCCCACATCCCTCCCCCCCACACCCCATCCCCGCCACACACATACCTGCTGACCTTCATCTGTGTCTATTTTCACACTCCGTATTTGACCAGATATATGCCATGTATCTGCATTTGAAATGCCTGGCTCTTTTCAATCATTCGGGGGGAATCTACGTATGTGGCTGAACACAAGATCAGCTGAAGGTGACTCCATTCTCCCAGTTTCCCTGGCTCTGTCATTTCTGTTCGATGATGTCACATTCCAGCTAGTGACATCCTTTTCTCTCAAACGAGAAATCCCCTAAATCTGATGGACTGAGTTTTCAGCTGTGTCTGGCCCATCTCCCTCACTTCTGCCCTCACTCCGTCCTTCCTCCCCAGAACAATGATAGATCTTCCCTTGTCCACACTTCATTCTGCACTAGAATCTGCATTCACAGAATCATATTCCGCCACTTCCACCACCTCCAGCAGGACAGCACCAGCAAACACATCTTCCCCTCCAGTCCACTGTCAGAAATTCACAGGGACCATTCCTTCTGTGGCAAGCTCCATTACCTCGAACAGTTCCCCACACCCCCATGGAACCTTCCCATGTAAAGCTGCAACTTTTGCCCATTCATCTCTTCCCTCTTCACTATCCAAGGCTCTAAACAGACCATCCAGGTGAAGCAGCATTTCACTTGTACGCTTTCAATCCAATCTCCTGTCATTGCTGCTGACAATGCAGTCTCCGTTACATTACTGAGCTAAACAGAAACTGATTTGATGAACATCTCCACTCTGTCTGTAGGAATGACATTGTCATTCTGATTGCTCCCCATTTCAAGAACCTACATTGCTCTCAAGATAATGAGAATTCTTTGAGGAGGTAACGACGGTTTGGACAATAGAGAGTTACCTATCTGAATTTCCAGAAGGCCTCTGATATGGTACTCCACAGGAGGCTGCAGAGTAGGATAAGGACCCATGGTTCTCAGAGGACAGGTGCTAGCATGGATAAATGATTGCCTCTCTTACAGGATGCAGAGTGAGGATAAAATTGTCTCTCTCAGGATGGCAGCCGGTGACTTGCAGTGTTCCACAAGAGTCAGTGTTGGGATCACAACATTTCACTTTATAGGTTAATGATCTGAGTGGCGGGACAGAAGGCATTCTGGCTACGTTTGCAGATGAAGCCAAGATAGATGGAGCGGCATGTAGTATTGAGGAGGCAGGGAGCCTGCAGAAAGATTTCGACAGTTTAGGAGAGTGGGAAAAGGAGTAGCAGATGGAATGCAATTTGGGACAGTGTGAGGTCATGCACTTTGGTATGAAGAATACAAGCATGGACTATTTACCAAATGGGAAAAAAAGTCAGAAATCTGAGGAACAAAGGGACTTGGGATTCGAAGATCAGGATTTGCCTAAGATAAACCTGTAGGTTCAGTCAGTAGTTAAGAAGGCAGGTACGATGTTGTCATTCATCTTGAGAGGAGTAGGATATAATGACGGGGATTCTGAGGCTTTCTAAGGCTCTGGTCAGACCACATTTCCAGTATTTTGTGCCTCATACCTCAGGAAGGATGTATTAGCCTTGGTGTGTGTCAAGAGAAGGTTCACCAGAAATGAAAAACTTAACACATGAGGAACATTGGAGAACTCTGGGTTTATACTCGATGGAGATTAGAAGGATGGGTGGGGCGGGGGGGATCATATTGAAACTTACAGAATACTGAATGACCTGGATACAGACAAAATTGGGAGGACGTTGGCACTGGCAGGAGGACACAGGTGTAGAGAAAAGGGAAAACCCATTAGAACGGGGATAAGGTGAAACGTCTTTAGCCAGAGAGTAGTGACATTGTGGAATTCCTTACCACAGAAGGCTGTGGAAACCAGATCATTTGGCACCAACGATATCGCCAGGAAAGGGACTGAGGATCTGAAAAGTGACTACAGAGAGTTAGTTTGGAAGCTGAAGAGCAGGACAAGTAGAGTAGTGATCTCAGGTTTGCTACCAGTGCCACGAGCTAGTTAGATGAGGAACAGTCAGCGAATGCAGATTTACAATTGGCTGCGGGGCTGGTGCAGGAGGGAGGGCTTCAGATACCTAGACCATCGGGCTACCTTCTGGGTAAGGTGGGACCTGTACATGAAGGATGGGTTGCACCTGAACTGGAGGGGCACAAATGGCCTGTTTGGGAGGTTTGCTCGTGTGATTCTGGCGGGTTTAAAACGCGTTTGGCAGGGGGTTAGGAATAAGACCACATGTCTGAGAGGGGTTGGTTGCAGACGGGACAGTGAGAGGATATATTGAATCTATCAAGAAGGTTTCTTACGCCATGAAACAAAGGGATCAGTTAAAGTGCATCTGCTTTAATGCAAGGAATGTCTGAACTAAGAGTGACAAACTTAGATTATGGATCAGTACTTGGGGCTACGATATCGTGGCCTTGCGGAGACGTAGGTTTCACAGGGACAGGGATTGTTGCTTGATGTTCCAGGGTTTAAAACGTTTAAAAATGTTTCGGGGCAGCACAGAGTCTCAATGATTAGTACTGCTGCCTCATAGCGCCAGACACCCGGGTTCAATTCCCAACTCAGGGAACTGTCTGTGTGGAGTTTGCACATTTCCCCAGTGGGTGTGCTCCGGTTTCCCTCCATAATCCAAAAATGTGCCGATTAGGTGAACTGGCACATGCTTAATTGCCCGTAATGTTAGATGAAGGGGTAAATGTAGGGGAATGGTTCTGGGTGGGTTGTTCTGTGGAGGGTTCTGTGGACTTGTTGGGCCGAAGGGCCTGGTTCCACTCTGTAGGTAATCTAATCTTATCTAAAAAAGAACGGGGTGGTAAGAAAATGATGAGAGGATGTAACATTGCTAATCAGAGAGGGCGTCACAGCTACAGAAATGAAGGTTGTTGAGGAAGGTTTGTCTACTGAGTCAGTATGGGTGGAAGTTAGGAACAACAAGGGAACAGTCGCCGGATTTGGGGGTTTTCTACAGACCATCTAATAGCAGTAGAGAGATTGAAGATCTCATAGGCGGGCAGATTCCAGAAAAGTGCAAACGTAGCAGGGTTAATGTTATGAGTGATTTCAACTTTTCCAATATCGACTGGAACCTCCTAAGTGCAGATGGTGTGGATGAAGCCGTTTTTGTCAGGTATTTTCAAGAGAGTTTCGTTGCTCAGTATGTAGACAGACCGACGAGGGGAGAGGTTATTTTGGATTTGGTGTTCGGCAACGAGCCAGGACAGGTGTCAGAACTCACGGTGGGAGAGCACTTTGTTGAAAGTGATCACAACTGCATCACATGTAGCATAGTCTGGGAGAGTGAAAGGAGCAGTTTCCGAGGGAAGATATTTAATTAGGGAAAAGGAAATTATGATGCTATCAGACAGGAGTTGGGAAGTACAGACTGGGAGCAATTGTTCCACAGAAAGGGCACAGCAGGCATGTGGAGCAGTTGTTGCGAGTGATACACAAATTTGTTCCTCTGATACAGGTAAGAAGGGGTAAGATTAAGGAACCTTGGATGACGAGAACAGAGAAACTTCTCGTCAAAAGGAAGCAGGCAGCTTACGGAAGATGGAGGAAGCAAGAATCTAACACAGCTTTAGAGGATTACAGGCTTGTTAGAAAGGAGCTCATAAATGGACCGAGGCGAGCCATGATGGGGCATGAAAAAGGCTTGGCAAGAAGCGTTAGGGAGAATCCAAAGGCATTTTTCTCATACGTGAGGAATAAAGGAATAATTAGTGAGAAGGTAGGGCCAATCAGGGATAGCGTAGGGAACTTATGCGTGGAGTCTGAGCAGATAGGGGAAGTCCTAAATGAGTTTTTTTGCTTCGATTTTCACCAGGGAAAGGGAACTTGCTGTAAATGAAAACTTAGAGGAGCTGGTTCAGATCAAGATTGATGAAATTGATGTGCTAGAACTTTTGGAAAACATTAAGATAGATACGTCCCCAGGGCCAGATTTATGCTAGACAGCTCCGGGAAGAGAGAAAGGCGTTTGCTAAGCTGCTGGTGAGGATATTTGCTTCCTCAGTCTCCACAGGAGTCGTACCGGAGGATTGGAAGGAGGCGAATGTTGTTCCTTATTTCAAGAAGGGTAATAGGGAAATCCCTGACAATTACAGACCAGTCAATCTTACGTCTGCGGTCAGCAAAGTTTGGAAAAAATTCTGAGGGATAGGATTTATGACTATTTGGCAAAGAATTGTGTGATTAAAGCATGGCCTTGTGAGGGGCAGGTCATGCCTCACAAATCTTATTGATTTCTTTGAGGAAGTGTCAAGCCAGGTCGACGACGGTCGAGCAGTGGACGTGGTGCATGTGAACTTCAGCAAGGCATTTGATAGGGTTCCCCGTGGAAGGCTTAGTCATAAAGTCAGGAAGTATGGGATACAGGGAAATTTGGTTATCTGGATTCAGAATTGGCTGGCTAGCAGAAAGCAGACAGTGGTTGTAGATGGAAAATATTCTGCTTGGAGGACAGTGTTGAGAGGGATCCCACAGGGCTATGTCCTTGGGCCTCTGCTCTTTGTAATTTTTATAAATGACTTGGATGAGGAGGTTATGGGGTGGGTTAGTAAATTTGCTTATGACACAAAGATTGGAGGCGTCGTCGATAGTATAGAGGGCTACTGTAGGCTCCAGCGTGACATAGACATGATGCAGAGCTGGGCTGAGAAATGGCAGATGGAGTTCAACCTGGGTAAATGCGAAGTGATTCATTTTGGAAGGTCAAATTCGAATCCTGAATATAGCATTTAATACAGGATTCTTGGCAGTGTGGAGGAACAGAGGGATCTGCGTGCGCAAGTGCGTAGATCCTTCAAACATGCCACGCTAGTGGATAGGGTGTCAAGAAAGCATATGCTGTTTTGGCTTTCATTAACAGGGGGATTGAGCTTAAGAGCCGCCAAGTTTTTTTTCTGCAGCTCTACAAGTCCCTGGTGAGACCACACTTCGAATATTGTGTCCAGTTGTGGACCCCCTACCATAGGAAAGATAGAGGGGCTTTAGAGAAGGTGCAAAGAAAGTTTACCAGGATGCTGCCTGGACTGAAGGGCTTGCTTAATGAAGAAAGGTTGAACAAGCTTGGACCTTTTTCTCTGGAGACAAAAAGGAGAGAGGAGATCTGATCGAGGTGTACAAAATAATGAGAGGAATAGAGAGAGTCAATACCCAGAGACTTTCCCCAGGGTAGGATTGACTAGTACGATAAGTCATAGTTTGAAGATATTAGGAGGAAGGTAAAAGGGAGACGTCAGAGGTAGGTTCTTTATGCAGAGAGTTGTGAAAGCATGGAATGCATTGCCAGCACTGTTGGTGGAAGCAAAGTCATTGGGGAAATTTAAGCGACTGATGAACCTGTACGTGGATAGCAGTGAGTTGAGGGGTGCATAGGTTAAATTACTATATTTTATATTAAGATTAAATCTCAGGACAACATCATGGCCCAAAGGGCCTATTCTGTGCTGTCTTGTTCTACGTTCTATTTAGTATACTTAAAACAGACTCACATAAGTTCTTGATTGACAAGGAGATCAAAGATAACTGGCAGGAAGCAGGAAAATGGGGTTGAAAATCTCTAATTCGTGATCGAATGCCGGAGCCGACTTGATGGTCCGAATGGCTTCATTCCTGCTCGTATAGAGTTGTGGCCTTATAATATTTCGGTCCTGGATGGCACGGTGTCTCAGTGGTTTGCACTGGTGCCTCACAGCATCAGGGAACTGGGTTCGATTTCCTCTGAGTGTTCTAGTTTCCTGGCACAGTTCAAAGTTGTGCAGGTTAGGTGACATGGCCATGCTGACTTGCCGATTGTGTTCAGGGATGTTGATGTTAGGTGCAATAGTCAATGGTCTATGTATAGTATTGTGGTAGAGAATGGGATTGGTTCGCATACTCTTTGGAGGGTCAGAATAGATCTGTTGTGCAGAAGGGCCTGTTTTCACACTGTAGGGATTCTAAGAAAATGCAGACTGCTGCAATGTTCCAATGAAGCACAACCCACGCTCGAGTAACAGCTCACTTTACACTTTGGTACGTTACAGTCTGTAGGAGTTAATATTGAATTCCATAAATTCCCAGCCTGAACCCATTACGGCTGTTCTCTATTTTCTGTACACTCTCCCTCCTGGGCTCCCTAAGTTCGTGTCTTGTTTATGTTCCATTCAATAGAGAAAACCAATTTCTAATATTTACACATTAATTTACACACATTATATACCTGTGTCTCTTTCACCACAATTTCAAGCCCATTTGTCTTTCACACTGGGCCTCCAAACACTCTTTCCCACTTCTGCCAATATACTAAAGCGCTCACTTTCCAATCCCTTACACGTCTGAAGATTTACACTGGACTTGAAACATTAACATTGTTTCTCTGTCTCTGAGATGTTGCCAGAACCCTAAGTTCCTTCAAAAATGAAAAGTTGCAGAATACATTTTCAATATAGCAAAGATCATTGGATGCAGGAAATCTGAAACAAAAACAAAAATTGTTGGACTTACTGGGTGCTTTGAGGAACAGTCACAGAACCCGAAAGATTAACTCTGCTTTCACTCCACAGATGCTGTCAGACTGGTCAGTGTCTTCAGCACTTTCTGTCTTTGAATAAGTTTCAAACATGTATGTCAAAGCTGCTCACACGCCCTGTCCAACATGGAGAGCCATACGCCGGGAAGTGAATGATAATGCAACGTGTACAAATTCATTTGTTCTGAAACTCCATAAGGCTGTCATCACCGACACGACAGAGCTCTTAATCATGGTCATGGAGAGAAACAGCGGGAAACACATTTGCTTTAAAGAGAAGATGGCATTACTGGAGGGGAAAATATTCAGGTGAAAACGTTAAATGCTTTTGAGGAATGCGACAATTGGAGGCATGGCATCATGAAGATACCCAAACAGAATGAGAATTTTTAAAAAAGGAAGTGTTCCCACATGAGAAACTGGGATAGAGCACTGTGTACAGGGGAGGAGGACGACCGTGTCCCCGTGCGAATGAGGACAGGCAGCAGAATTGTATTGCATCTGAAACTGGGCATTCATGTGATGCTGTAAATCATAGCAGCTGTTGTAGCAGCAGCAGCAGAATTAGATTCAACCACAATATAATCTCTCAGTCTACCATTAACATGAAGCTGATGTCCGCTTCAGTGATGAGTGTGGATGAACATGCCACGGTCAGAACCATGTGTACGTAAACCTGATTACAACCCATTCAAGCTACTGCACTTACTGCTTACATTAACAAACAGCAGAGCTAACATCTGATAGAGAGGGCGCCATGATCCCAAGACTGTGACCATTTCTTTTAAAACCAGCTGTGAATTACTGCTGGCCTGTCTACTATTACTCTTATCTGTTAGAAAATTCCTTGTTCCTTTTGTTAGAGACAGTTCAAGAACTTCCCTCCTATTACCATTTTGTTTACATCTTTGAAATACTTACTGTACCTTCCCCTGTGAGGAAAGATATAAAACATGGGTGTAAATTATCTGTCTGCTCCCTGTAGCCAATTCTTCAGTCACACCCTCCAATTATCCTCAGTATCCTTTCCTAATTAATTACACCTAAGGTCACACACTCATCTTGAACATTTTTTATATGCTCGGAAAAGATCATGCTACTTGTTTTTGTACTTCATGCCAATTTACTACATCATGTCTTTTCTCCCCTTTTCCTCACTTTCTATATTGATACAGTCATATCGCGCACAAACAGACCCTTTGGTCCAACTTGTCCATGCTGACCAGGTTTTCCAAACTAAACTAGTCCCATCTGATTGCATTTTGTGCATATGCCTCTAAACTTTTCCCATTCATATGTTTGTCCTACTGAGTTTTAAATGTTGTAGCTGTACTTGCACCTCCCACTCTTCCTCTGACAGCTCATTCCACATACACACATCAGCCTCTGTGTGAAAACATTGACCCTTCGTCCATTTCAAATCTCCCCTCTTTCACCTTTAACCTGTGCCTTCTATGGTTGAACTCCCCCATCCGTTGGAAAGACCTTGGCTGGTCACTCTATTCGTACCTCTCATGATTTTATAAACTTCTACAATGTCACCCCTCAACCTCCTACATGCTGTCTGACACTAACTTTACGAACAAGCATTTCAAGATAAGCACTGCAAGTTTGAAACAGTATTCAAATGACAGGTAAATAACATTTAGCCCAAGCTTCATACTGTGATTTATTTTTCTCCATGTTATAATACTAAGGCAGCAGGAAACTGTTACGAGTACCAATAAGAGGTCAAACATCTGAATTGCTTTGTCCAAATGGGGTGATGATCTCTACAGTAAAAGTGCATCACTGGCCTGAACCATATAAGAAGGGGAATTCTTGTACCGTACGGTCAGCTTGCAGTTGCCTTTAGCACAGTGAGATGAAGGCTGAGTATAACTTTTGAAATTTGGATCACAGTGTGAATTCAGTGCAAAGGGGGAGAGGTCTTTTCAATAAGGTTTACTCAAAGAACGAAATATTCCGGAGTGAGATGTGAATGGGAGGTGTAAAACAGCATGAATGGAGAGGCCGAGCCACACTGAGACCAGAGGCAAAGTGACGGCATTAAACACAGCTTGATGCTACGGCAGAGTAGGAAGACTTGAACAAAGAGTTTCAGGTGAAGTGGGGAGGGACCATAAGGTAAGATAATGTACTCTGTAATTTGAGAGGGAGAACCTGGAATCACGAAGGGGACACGAGCAGGGAAGAGGATGGAGCAGCAATGGTAGCAGTTTCTGGGGGGAATTCAGGAAGCACAGCTGAAATTCATGTCTAGCATCTGCTTCTGGTCCCTGAAATTAACATCCTAAATCTGGCCCTCCACTCATGCTCATCAATAGTATCCTTGAGAGCCTTTGCAAACATGGGTGCTTCACCTGCTTATCGAGGTCTTCTTTTTGAACAGAAACAATAATTACTGAGCGGTTTGGGATATCTACTTGAATGACTGCTCACGTATACTCACTGTCCTTCCTCTGGGTCTATTTTCACATTCCACTTCAGACCAGATGTGAGGCAGAAATCCTCAAATTAGATGCCTAGTTCTTTTCAATCATTCAGAAGGAACTTCTGCCTGTGGCTGAGCACAAGATCAGCGGAGGCTGTCTCCATTCTCCAAGTTTCTGCATCTCTGTTGTTTCTGTTTGACGATGCCACATTCCTGTGAGCTGTGTCTAACGTGACCTCCTTTTCCATCAAACCAGAAATCCCCGAATTCTGGTGGACAGGGCCTTCAGCTATGACTGTCCCATCGCCCACAGTGTTGCCGTCAATCCGTCCCCTCCACCCCAGAACAATGATAGATTCCTCCTTGTCCACACTTCCTCCTGCACGAGAATCCACATTCACATATTCATCCTACGCTATTTCCACCATCTCCAGCAGGACAGCATCATCAAACACATCTTCCCCTCCCGTCCTCGGTCAGTATTTCACAGCGACCGTTCCCTCTGTGTCACCGTCCATCACCCTGAACGTTTCCCCACTCCTCCATCGCACCATCCCATGCAATTACAGAAGCTGCAACACTTGTCCATTCATCTTTTCCCTCCTCACTGTCCAATGCCCCAAACATAGCTTCCAGGTGAAGCAGCATTTCACTTGTAAACTTTCAATCTGATCTACTGTCATTGCTGCTCATAATGCAGTCTCTTTATATTGACGAGACCAAATAGAGATTGCTTTGAGGAACACACCCACTCCGTCTGTAGAAATAACCCTGACCTTCTCATTGCTTCCCATTTCAATAACTTACCTTGCTCTCATGCTAACATTTCAGCCCTGGGCTGCTGCAATGTTCCAAGGCAGCACAACCCAAGCTCGAGTAACAACGCACTTTACACTTTCATACGTTACAGCCTTAAGAAGTTAACGTACAATTTCATAATTTCACAGTCTGACCCCATTATAACTGTTCTCCAATTTCCGTACAATCTCCCTCCTGGCCTCCCTATGACCTTGTGCGGTTGCATGTTCTTTATCTTTCACTCAATAGAGAGAAACCCTTTTCCCTATTCACATCTTAATTTAAAGCTATTTCACATGGTCTTCTCGTTCACGACTACTTAAAGCATGTTTATCTTTTGCCACACCCTCTTTTACCTGTCAACCCACTCCCCACATCTGTCAATGTATTATAAAGCTCATTTTCCAATCCTTTTTCAGTTCTGAAGAAGTATCATACTGGACTTGAAACAGTAACTCTTTCTCTGTCTCTGTAGATGATGCCAGACCTGTTGAGTTTCTCTAGAAATGAATGGGCTCAGAACAAGTTTTCAATTAAACAAATAACTATGGATACTGGAAATGGAAATGCATAAATTGCTGGAGAAAATGGGAGTTTGTAGAATGGTCACTGGTCCTGAAAGATTAACTCTGCTTTCACTCCACAAGATGCTGCCAGACCTGCTGAGTTTCATCAGCAATTTCTGTTTTTGAACAAGTTCCATAGACGTGTGTTAAAGCTGCTCAAACGCTCTGTCTCACACGGAATACACTGGGATGTAAACGATAATGCAAGGTGCACAAATTCCTTGATCTGAAACTACATAAAGCTGGCATCATTGACAATGCAGAGCTCTTAATCTTGGTCAGGGAGAGAAACAGAGGGGAACACATTCACATCAAACACAGAAGATGGCATTGGGGGGGATGGAAAAGATTCAGATGCATATGTTAAGGGGTTTGAGTAAAGTTACAAATTGGAGGCGTGACACCAGAAAGAGACCCTCAGCACAATGAGAATAGGAAAATTGAAGTGTTACCACATCAGACACCAGGTTAAGACACTGAGTACAGGGCTGATGGGTGAATGGGTCTTGGTATAAACTGGGGAATTGAATTGTACATATTGGAGCTCAAAGTGCGCATTCATGTGGTGCGGTAGAATCACAGCTGCAGCAGAACTGTAGTCAACTACAATCTGTAACATTTTCCCCAGGATAATCCCTCAGCCTACCATTACCATCAAGCTGATCTATGTTTCAGCGATGAGTGCAGGTGAACATGATAGGGTCGGAACCATGTGTACCCAAACCTGATGACAATCCATTAAAGCTACCGCACTTGACTGGTTACATTCGAAACAGCAGGACTAACATCTGATACAGAGGGCGAAATGATCCCAAGACTAACAGATCACATCGAAGTTCTGCAGTGCTGCCACATCCAGACATAAATGTCGATGGACGATTAAACAACTCACTGGAGGAGAGGACTCCATAAATATCGCCATCCTAAATCACGGGACAGCCCTGTACATCAGTGTAAAACACATGGTTGTATTATCTGCACCGTCCTCAGCCAGAAGTGTTGAGTTGATGATCCACCTCACCCTCGCCATGCTGCCCGTAGAATCACAGATGCCAGTCTGTAATCGATCTTATTCTCTGCACGTGACATGAAGAAATAGCTGAACACAGTAGATACGACAAAGGCAATGGGCTCTGACCCCATTCCTGCAATAGGACTGAAGAGTTGTGCTGCACAACAAGCCGTGTCCCTGGGGAAGCTGTTTCATTCCAGATCCAACTCTGACATCTCCCTAGCAATGTGGAAGTTTACTCAGCTATGTCCAGTCCCATAACAAGGGAATAACTACAGTCTGACCATTTACCACGCCCTGAGTCCCATTGCAATAGCCACATTGGTGGGAGTTCTTTTTGACAGATCTGTAAATTAGCACAGAAATAACCTGCTCAGTGTGGTTTCAGATAGGTCCCCATATGGAGATGGTGCTGATGTAGAAATATCACTGGATTACTAATCGAGACCAGGCTAATGCTCTGGCAACCGGTGGAAGTTATAATTAATAAAATATCGAGATGTAAAACCTGGAGTCATTAACAGTGACCTTGAAGCCAATGTCGATTGTAAAGACCAATTTCCTTCCTCAATGTACTTTCAGGAAGTGAATCTCGGGTGCTTTTCTGGTCTGGCCTAAAAGTAACTCCAGACACACAGATATATGAAAAACGCTTCAATGGTCTCGGAAACGGCCAAGCAAGACACTATATTGTATCAAACTGCTCTGAGGTCTTAAAGAATAAAACAACACAGATCACCCAGCACCAGCCTCAGTATTGGAACGGGAAGCACTATCCTATTGACCCTGCAGAGACCTCCTTCCTAACATCTAGGAGCTGGTGACAGCATTTACAGAGCTTTCCCACAGACTGCACAGAAACATCGAGAGTGGAGTAGGTCATTCAACGCACTGAGCATCCTCCTTAATTCAGTTTTCCCCACACAGTGTTCATATCCTTTAGTATGTTTAAACATGGGAACACATAAAATGGGAACTACTGTATTCGCTTTGTTCCATAAATTTTGATCGTCCATTCAATATACAGGCAGCTATCCAATAAGGTGTGTTTATTAAACGCAATTTCGCTGCAACACAATTAGTGAATTGTGCCCCTTTCTTTATAAAGCGAGCTCCCGTTCACTGTAATGGGAGTCCGCCTCTGGCACCAGCTAAACACCAAATCCCAGCCTCAGGATCCCTCTGACTGCCAAATGCACGCTCAGTGTGTTCAGATAAAGCAGGAATATAATCCGCTCTGCAAGCCTTGAAACCCAGCCTGAATGTGGGATTTGTGGTCTACATTTAGAAGGAATTTTATTTCAAACCAGGAGGGGAATACCTTGGAGAGAACTGGAATGCCGCATCGGCATCACGGGGTCAGTCAGCTCGCGCGCTTTCTGGTTAAAATCTTGGTGAAAGGTACAGTGTTGTAGTCAGTGACTGTAGTGTTAAAGGGTGACATTTATTGCACTAACTCCTTACAATACACAGTTTAAATATTTATGTAGCCTGTGCTATTGTTTGTGTTACGCTGACTATTATTTTTGTTTTGATTTTTACTGGTAATTTTGGGGGTTCCCCCCGAAGTCTCTTTTTCCCATTGTCCCCATTATTGGTATTGCACCGTTTTCTATAATACGGTGTTCCACGGGAATACAGCTGCCACATTATTGGATAACTGCCTGTAATTATTGCTGATTCTATCCCTCCACAACCAAACTCCTGCACTGTCCCCAACCCTTCTGTGTCTTGAAATCTTTATTTATATTCAGTACCTCAGCTTTCACAGCCTGATCAGGGAAATACTTCCCCAAGTTCACCAGTCTCTGAGTGCAGGCATTTAGTTTCATCTCAACGCACTTTGGCCTGGCTGTACCCAAAACTGTGAGCCCGTGTTTTGGACATCCCACCCAGGGGAATTATCATCCCTGCTTCCAATCTGTCTCGCCATGTCAGAGTTTTATATAGTTCACCCATTTTCCTAAACCACATGGAATACAGGGACAGTCGCCTCAAACCCTGTTCCCACAACAAGCCTGTCATCCCAGAGATCAGTCTGGTCATCCTTCACTGCTCTCCCTCAATGTCAGGTTTGTCCTTTATTAGGTAAGGAGACCAAAACTGCAGACAATACTGCACAATGTTCAAGATGGGGTCTCACCAAGGGCCTGTACAGCTGCAGTAAGACACCCTTACTCCTGTTCTCAAAACATCCTGAAATGAAGATCAGCACACCATTCATTTTCAACAAAATTGTGTATTCCTGTGACAGCTGAGCCTGCTCTAACCTGAGTAGGAACCTTACAGCAGGCTGGTAAAGTGTGGCTGCTGCTGTATAAGTCTTAGTGCGATCACATCTGGAGTAATGTGCACAGATTTAATCTCCTCACTAAGAAAGGGTATTGGTATTAACTCAGATATTATTCCCTCAACTGATTTCTGCAATTAAGGTGTAAATCATAGAATCCCTATAGCGTGGAAGCAGACCATTTGACCCATCGACTCCACGCTGATCTTCTGAAGGCCATACCATACAAACCCCACTCCCTAACCCATTTCCCAACCCAATATCTGCAACCTAACATTTTCCATGCCTAATGTACCTAACTGACACATCTTGGGACTTTGGGAGGAAACTGCAGTACCCGACAGGCAGCTCTTGCAGGCACAGGGAGAATGTGCATAATCCACACAAACAGTGACCCGAGACTGAAATTAAACCCAGATCTCTGTGCTGAGAGGCAGCAGTGCTAACCACTGAGCTGCCTACTGTGGACCACACAACCTGCCTGAACAATTCAACACTCGAAATGTGGCATAACAGCAGGGAGATTCCATAAGTCCCCAAACTTGTCATTGTGCATGAGGACAATGATATCTTAAGCAGCTTGGTCAGGAACAGGTGCAGGACATGCAAGACATCGAAGCTATAGTGTAGGAACACCAGGAGGACATTCAGCCCATCTTGTGTGTAAAGCAGGAACAGAATGAGTCCAATCAGCCACCCATGCCCCTCACACAGCAATTGGAGCCGATCTTTTACAGCCTCGTGCCTATTTCACAGGAATTGAAACGGACTGTCGAGGTTATGGAAAGGGAAGAACATAGAATAACCAACTTCACTCGGGAATGGAAAGGTGTGAGCAAACGATGAAGACAAATTGTTCGAATCTGTTATTAAGGAATTAACAACAGGAGACTTTGAAAGTCAAACCACAACCCATCAAAGTAAACATGATTGTATTAAGGATAAATCATGTTTGAATAATTTTCCTAACTTTTTTAATTAAAACGTGTGGCAAACAAGTTGAATATCGGGGATCTGAAAGATGTATTATATCTGGACTTCAAGAAGACAATGCTTGTCGAAAGATTAATATGCAAGAGAAGAGCACATGAGTTAGGACAATTTATTTGCTTGGAGAGAAAATTGGCTAACCAATAAAAAAATATGATATGGAGGTGCTAGCTTTGGACTGGGTTGAGTAAGGTCAATAATCATATGGCACCAGGTTGATAGTCTGACGGGTTAATTTGAAAACACAAGCTTTCATTTTCTTGCTCCTTCATCAGGTGTTAGAGAGAAAAGACCTTAGGCACAAAATTTATTAGGAAGAGTTGAAAGCCTTGTACAACACATGCACATGAATTGATCACATCGAAGATGGCTGCTTAATCTTTAATCGGTTAGAATAGAGATGCAGATTTTGATTGATGAATATGCAAATCCAGAGTTCCTTTCAAGTCCTGCCTGGAGATAACTTCAGGTATTATAAATGTAAAGGAGGTGACCCCTCCAGTAAGACAACGTATTTTAGGCATGCGGTCTTGTTTGGAGTCGTATATGTCCTCACCTGGAATCAGACTAGGTTTATTTCCAAAGTAGGAGTTAATAACATATCGTATTGACTGACTGTCTACAAATTGTATTTTTTTTGAGAAAATATAATGCATCTGGAAATACAAACCGGCAAATGAAAATTCATCTGACAGATTAGATGCGTCTGTGTGTGTGTCTTTGCGCGCACGTGCCTGTGTGATTGAAAACAAGGTGGAGTGTCTGTGGGAGGGAGAGACAATGTGTGTGTTTGTGAGAGAGTGAGGGGGAGTATGTGTGTCTTTGGGAGGGAGAGAGAGGGCATGCGTGTGTGTGAGAGGGGGAGAGTGTGTGTGCATGTGAGAGAGGGGTGTGTGTTTGTGTGCGGGAAGTAGAGGGTGAATATGCATGGGTGCATTTAAAGGGGAGAGGGAAAGGATGTGTGTCTCCTCGTTAAAACACAGGCAGGTTTGGCAGATCCCTTTCCCCACACACACTCTGTGGTTTCAGAGTTCCCCCTCTCTGCAGCCTCTGTTGTTCATGTTGCCTACCCAGATGCTGTAACTACAGTCCCCATGCTCCATCCAGAGTTAGTTCACCAAATCCTCAGGTCTCCCTGAATGTCTAAGGCAGCTCACAGCACAACCTCCAGTAAACCATCTCCATCACCTCCACTAACCTTTCCATGACAGGAGGCAGTCAGATGCTCCTCAGCTCCTGTTCCTTGACAATAATACTCGAGGGGTTTCCTCATGTTATGGACGGCACAATCAACTAAGAGGGACAAACACAGGCCTTCAGAGGTCAGGCACAGACCAAGTTTCAAAGACGTGTCTCAAAGCTGCTGGAAACCCCTTTCCAACTTGGAGCAACAGCCCGCCACATACCATTGCATTGTTTCTGAGCTTCACAATGCCAACACTCGATACACTCGGGAGTGAAAAAAATAACGCCAGGGAAAGGTACAGAAAAACAAATAATTAATTAACTGATAACATGTTGTGAAAATATGGATAAGGAGATAGTGGAGTGGGAGTAACTGGAGAAGTGAGACAATGGTGGGTTCAATCACAAGAATGGGAGCGTTCAATAAAATTATTGCCAGATCAGTTGAAATGGTTAGTTACATCAAATTGTGAATCTGCCTCACAGAACCATCCAAGACACCATAAACTGGGACCATGGACTAGCCAGAATGGAGAGCTGTGCAGACCATGCTAGTGGACTACTCTATAAACTGGACTACCTGGACATGGGAACCATTGCAAACCTTTGCCAGTATATTGCTACTATACTTGGACTACAGAAATGTCTTGCATGGGAAGATGTGTAACCCATGCAGTAAGTGACAGTAAATAGACTCCCACAAATGTATGGCTCTGTACCTCCACTGCCGAAATATGAGATAAGAGATTGTGTGTGTGTGTGTGTGTGTGTGTGTGTGTGTGTGTGTGTGTGTCTGTGTGTGTCTGTGTGTGTTGGTGGCAGTAGATATAAAAATTATTATTTGAGAGAGAACAGACATAGAGGAAATCAGTTTAAATGTGAATACCCGACAGGGTTTTGTGTCATTAACCGAGGGAGACTGAGGACCGTGTCATAGACAGAGGTGACGACATGCTTGAGAATATTAAAGTAAAGGCATTGGAAGACCCAACAACAATATAAAGCAATCCGTACAGGAATGATGGGATTTTGGTTGCATTTAGATACAAGCCATGGAATACCGAATCAGATTTGGTTAAGCAGCAGCAGATCATTGGCTTTATTAAGACTGTGTTTCATAGCTAAAGGTTCAAACAGCAGATGGGATGAACCAGTGAAGTATAATCTGCAGTTGTCAAGAGTTAAATTTAGGAATGGTCAGGATATGGTGTCAGTAATCAGCTTGTGGCCAAAGGGATCACCGTAGTTGTGACTCGTTTGTTTCAGCCTCAGTTATTGGCCAGGGATGAGATGGAGTCAGAGGAAGGAAATGGAGTTTGCATCCAGAACAGAAGACAGTGACCTCCAAGTTCTCAATATTTAAATAGCAAGGGCAGTGATGCAATGCATCCTGGTTCATACCTGAAAGTGAATAGGTCAACCAACAAGGCCCAGTGCCAGAACTAAAGAAGGAGAGAAAGAATGAACAAGGTCACTGTTGTCGTTCTGGTTTGGAGCGTGAATACTTACAGAGTAGGGTCAATGAAAAGAACAGTAATACAGTCACACATGGTTAATGCAAATAATATAAAAACAGTGAAACTTACCAGGGACACCAACAATAGCCAGGATAGGATAATAAAAACTTTGAATAATGTAAATTACATATTTGATCCGTAATGATAACGGCCACCAAGAGTATGTAGAAAAAATCCAAACATAATAGGATAAGCCCCTGTCCATTGTTGGAACTTTCCAGTCTATTGTTCTCAGATTCTGATCCATTGTTGTAACATTCCAGTCTAACATTCTCAGATTCTGATCCACTGTTGGAACAGTCCAGTCTAATGCTCTCAGTTTCTGATCTCTCCCTCTCTCTGGAGCAGCCGATCCCTGTTCGTGCTATTGGTGATGCTCCCGCCCATACCATGGGATAACATATTGAATCGAAACCCTTTTATCATTAAAAGATGGAAACTCTCCACTGGGATAATTAGAATCCATGAAGACTGACATTATTGACATTCGCCAAACAAACAGGTTCAGTTAACCAGTTCCTTACATCATTTTACATAACACAATACAAGGGAACATTTACTAGGTTTGGATGGAATGAATGAGAGTTGCTGAGGTATAGATAATAAATCTTTCAATCTTTTTAATCTGTCTTCCCTATATATGGGAGTATTGTCAAAACACTGCACTGTTGTATATGATTCACCCTGTTTATAAAAGGAGACAGGAATAAAATAACAGACGAGCTGCATAAAATGTTTGGTGGAGACGTTTCTAGATACCTTTGTGTAATGCAGCTCCAAGTTTGAAATTCCCTGTTATCAAGTCCTTTCTTAACCTTGTGACATCATTCAGAGCATTGACACTGCTGCTCAGGAACAGGAGAAACAGGCGGTAGTCACTCAACTGCTCGATACTGAGACACAGGAGCAGGAGGCAGTCACTCAACTGCTCGATACTGGGATACAAGGAAATCTGGAGGCTAGTGAGGCCCAGATTTATGTTCCCCAGGAATAGGAGGAGGTGACTCACTACCCACCAGTCTGGGACACTGGGAGAGAAGAGGAATTGGCTTGGTACTAAAAGAAACATCTGAATAAGTTGCATGAGCGAGTCATTCAATCCTGCTCCAACATTCTTCAAAACCATGGCTGATCTGATTGTAATTCCCTCATTCCATTTTACAGAGATTCCCCTCTCTGCAGCCTCTGCTCCATTTGTTGGTCATGTTGCAGATCCAGATACTGTAACTACAGTCACCATGTTTCATCCAGAGTTGGATCACCAAAGCCTCTGGTCTTCCTTAATTTCCACAGCAGCTTAAAACACAGCCTCCAGGAAACCATCCCCAGCATTTCCATGAACGTACAAAAACGAGAGTTAAGTCAAATGTTAGTCAAAGGCAAATGAGAAGCCTGGTCTGAATCACTAACAGTTGAGAGGATTCCTCATGTTACTGAGCACATGAGCAGCAGAGAGTGATTAACACAGGCGTTCAATTAATACGCACAGAGCAAGTTACAAAGGTGGGCCTCGAAACTGTTAAAGCCCCATTATCCAACATGGAGCACAGGGTAGGACACTGGGAAATAAAAAAAACGCAAGCAATGATTTTTTGAACACTGTTTATAAGCTTCTTTGTGTTGGAAGCTGATGCTCTTGAGTGAGCAACATTCAAGGGCAGGAAAAGATATAGGACAGTTATTCATATTGAAACTGGACAATTAAAACTAGATGGTGGGGAAGCAGTTTAAACACCAACAAATGGGAGGGATTTGGGAAATAGACAGAGGGAGAGAGACTCTGAGTCAGTGTTGTGGAAGGATGTGTTTGCAGGTTTCAGAATGCTGAAATGAAGACATTTCGATCATATCTAGCAACATAGGTTAGCATGTCCAGGAATGATGAATTAATACGATATTGGTGCAAGGTCAGATAGAGTCTGAGTCTCGGAGATGTACAGCACAAAATAAGACGCTTCAGTCTAACTCGTCCTTGCTGATGGGATATCCCAAATTAAACTAATTGCATTTGGCCATTGTGGACGTAAGCCCTTCCTCTTCATGTACCCATCCCAATATCACTTAGACGTTATAATTGCAAAAGCCTCCACCACCTCCTCTGGCAGCTCATTCCACATGTGCACCACCCTCTGTGGGAAAAAATTGCCCCTTAGGTCATTTTTAAATCTTTTCCCTCTCATCGGAAATCCATGCCCTCTAGTTTTGGGGAAAAAACACTTTGGCGATGCACACTATACATGCTCCTCATGCTACAGGAATAAAATAACCCAATCATCAAAGTTTGTGAGAACCCAATCTACTCGCACTCTCCCTATAGCTCCAATCCTGGCAACATCCTTGTAAATCTTTACTGACTCCCTTCAAGTTTCACAATATATTTCCAAAAAGAAGGAGACCAGAATTGAATGCAGTACACCAAAAATAGCCAAAGTAATTTGCTGTACAGCAGCAACATGACCACCCAATTCATATAGTCAAAGCACTGGCCAATAAAGGCAAGCATACCAAATGCCTTCTTCACAATACTACATAACTGCGACTCTACTTTCAAGAAACTATGAACCTGCATTCCAAGGTCTCTTTGTTCAGCAACACTCCCCAGGACGTTAGCATGAAGTGTACATGTCCTGCCCTGATTTGCATTTCCAAACTGCAGCACCTCCGATTTGTCTAGATTAAAACCCACATGCCAATTGTCAGCCCATCTGCCCATCTGATCAAGATTCCATTATACTCTGAGGTAAACCTCCTTTGCTGTCCACTACACCATCATTTTGGGTTCCATCTGTAAACTTAGCAACTATTGCTGCAATGATCACATCCAAATGATTTAGGTGACCAGTGAAAAGCAGTGGAGCCAGCACTAACCCTTGTAGCACACCAATGGTAACAACACTCCTTTTCGAAAAACAATCCTTCACCATCACCCTCTGTCTCCTGCCTTCGGGCTAATTCTGTATACACATGGCTAGTTCTCCCTGTATTCCATATGAACTAAACTTGTCAACCAATCTACCATGCAGGAAGTTGGCAAATGCCCTACTGAAGTCCATACCAACAATATACACCTCTGCATCAATGAATCCTCTTTGTCACTTCTTCAAACATACTCAGTCAATTTAGTGAGACACAACTTTCCATGCTTCGATCCATGTGGCCTATCACTTATCAGTCCTTGCTTTTCAAAATCCATGCAAACCTTGTGCCTCATAATCCTTATCAACAGCTTGCCCTCCACTGAAGTCAGGCTCACTAGCTTTTCCTTACCATCCTTCTTAAACATTGTCAATAATCGCACCAAGTTCGCAAGCCTCCTATCTTCTGGTACCTCATCTGTGACAATTGACGATACAAATATCTCAGCAAGGGGCCCAGCAATCACTTCACTCGCTTCCCACAGAGTTCTCAGGTACATCTGATCAGGTCCTGGAGATTTTCCCACCTTTACGGGCTTTACGAACTCCAGCATCTCCTTCTCTGTAATACAGGCACTTTTCAACATGTCACGGTTTATTTCCAAAGTTCTTTAGCTTGGTTATCCTTCTGCACAGGCAATACTGACGAACGATGCTTGTTTAGTATCGCCTCCATCTCCTGTGGTTTTGCACATCGGCAACCTTGCTAAGTGGCCCAAAACTCTCCTGAGTTACTCTTTTGTCCTTAATGTATGTGTAGAGTCCCTTTGGATTCTCCTTAACCCTATTTTCCAGAACTATCTCATGTCCCTTTTATGGCCTCTGGATTTCCCTCTTATGTATACTCCTACTGGCTTTAGACCCTTCTCGACAGTCACTTCATTCGATTTTTGGAAAATCTATCGTTTTCGATTTTTGGAAAATCTATCAGGTTCGCTGATGGCCTTGAAGGAAGCAAACTGCCTCCTTACCAGGCCTGGGTTACATGTGACTCCAGACCGACAACCATGTGTGTAACTCGTAACTGGATTAGTGGTGCTGGAAAAGCACAGCAGTTCAGGCAGCACCTGAGGAGCAGCACAATCGACGTTTCGGGTAAAAGCCTTTCATCAGGAATAAAGGCAGAGAGCCTGAAGCATGGAGAGTTAAGCTAGAGGAGAGGGGAGGTGGGGAGAAAGTAGCATAGAGTACAATATGTGAGTGGGGGAGGTGTTGAAGGTGATAGGTCGGGGGCGGGGGGAGGGTGGAATGGATAGGTGGAAAAGAAGATAGGCAGGTACAAGTCAGGACAAGTCACGGGGACAGTGCTGAGCTGACAGTTTGGAACTGGGGTTAGGTGGGGGAAGGGGAAATGAGGACACTGTTGAAGTCCACATTGATGCCCAGGGGTTGAAGTGTTCCGAGGCGGAAGATGAGGCTTTCTTCCTCCAGGCATCTGGTGGTGAGGGAGCGGCGGTGAAGGAGGCACAGGACCTCCATGTCCTCGGCAGAGTGGGAGGGAGAGTTGAAATGTGACTCGTAACTGCCCGCTGGCCAATTAGTAATGGTTAATGAATGCAAGTCCAACCAGTGATACCCTCAACCCGTGAATGAGTACTGAAAAAAACCTTGACTCCTGCTCTCCCTACCTGACATATGCTTCCCTCTTATCCGTGACCAGGCACTCAATTTCTCCCGTCCTCCAGCATTCCTTACACAATTCAGCCATACCCTTCACCCTAACAGGGACAAACTGTTTCTGTGATTTTGACATCTCCTTTTTGAAGGCTTACCTCTTCTCAGCTGGCCCCGTAACTGCGACTTTCTGTTCCACCTCCAGTTTGGAAGTTCTTGCTAATATCATCAAAATTGGCCTTCCTCCAAGTTAGAGCGTTACCTTTTAGACACAGTTCATCCTTTTCCATCTCTATTTTGAAACTAATAGAATTATGATTCTGTGTCTCAAAGTGGTTCCCCACTAATAGCTCAGTCTCCTGCCCTGTCATATTTCCCAAGGGGAAGGTGACGTTGAGATCCTTCTCTATGATGGAGAGCATTGATCAAGCAGCTGCAGCGTTGTAACTGGGATTGGGCTCAACAGTGTCTTCGTCTCATTGGGCTGGATCAAACCATAATTGATCTCAGGGCCACTTTCATGGAGTGTGACAGAGGGATTGTCTGCACAAGGTCGAGCTAATTTCCTGGTGCTACCTTATCGAACTCACCTCATTAACTACCTACCCCACATTATAGTGTCCCTCTCATTTAATGCCAGCTCTATTCTCCCACCCATCATGGCTGGAGGCACTCACCATCGCACTGATGCCCCTGGGTATTCCGTGATCCCTGGCACTGGTGCCATCCTTAAAAGGCCAGTTGAGCTTTTTTGATGTTGGAGCTGGTTTGTACACTTTACCCCGAGCATGGCAGATAAGGGGCAATTACAGGGGCACAGAGGTCCTGGTAGATGGGCTAGTACAGAGGGGGGGGGCATTCTTTCCGAGAAAGGGTCACACTATCAGACCCACCGAGCATGGTCTGAGCTCCCCACCCAGGTCTGTGCAGTATTTGTGGTCAGAAGAAATGTCTAGCAATACAAGACAAGCATCAATAACCTGCCCCGTTCTTTCAGGATAAGGGTCACTGTATTCTCTTTGCTTCCTCATACTCACTGTATATCTGTTTCAGCAGCGACCCAGAACAACATTCATGCTCCACCACTCTCACTGCTGCTTGCAGTACATTCCCTCTCTTTCTCTCTCCCCATTATTCGCCCCCACCACACACACACACTAATAACATTGCATGGATACAACACTGTGGACTGACTCCCTCCAGACACCTCACCATATCTCCCCCCACCTACACCAGCACTAACAGCAGAGGTACCCACTCGCACCCTCCCTCCCTCCGTCCCTCCCTTTCTCCTATTCCAGGAGAAACAGCCTGGAATAGGACAGTAAGGGTCAAACCGAGTGGTGGAGTGCCCGATATCCGTTCCCTCACGTCCCCCCTCCCCCTGCCATATTCAGGGGACCCTGGTACAAGCCGGAGAGGTCTTGGACGCCTCGAGTGGAGATTCTGAAACGTCCCCGCAACCGAGTAAGGAGCAATGTTCAGTGAAGGGCAATTCTCACTTTAAATCCACCTGCACCTCCGTTTCGCCCGGCACAACTTAGAAGCCATGGCCCTGATACCATCTCCCTTTTGTGTCGAGCTGGTACAAATGGAATCCTCACGGTCTCGGTCGGCAGGAGGGTGGGCTCAAAAAACATCATCACCACCACCGCCCAGGAAGGGAGCACGGAGAGTTCCTCCTACACCTCCTCCTGTAAACAGCTCAGATACTGAAACGAATCTGTGAGATTTACTGCTTTCCCCACTTGTCCTGACACCTTCAATAACCTGTTCTCATATACACCCTGGCCCTTTGCTCCTGCACCTCCTTTATAATGGTACAACCTGTTTTATATTGTCTTTCAATGTCCTTCCTACTAAAGAGCATCACCTCACACTGTGCTGCATTGATCCTCATCTGCCATACACCTGAACAGTACATCAACATATAACTTTCCTGTTGGAGTTCCACATCGCCCTCAACAAACTTTACAATTCTTTCAGGTTTGGGATCTGCAAATATTGAAATTGTCCTACAGTCACACTCCACTAAAAAATACTGACACACACCAGAGCGAGTGAAATATTGACACAATCTCCAGGTCTATATTACTGTCAATGTATAGAGAGTGCTTCTATGTGTCTGTATTCGTGTGTGCATCTGTGTGGGGCGAGTCTGGCAGTCTCTGTGGTGTTCAAAGTGATGTAATATCCCCCGATATCCCCCGACTCGATCCAAAACGTCAACTTTCATTTTTGTCCAAAGATGCTTCCAGAGCTGCTGAGATTTATCTTGTTTTCAATCTCTGTTGCACCCACACTCCGATCCCCCACCCCCCACCCCACTGTAATCGCGGTGCTAAAGTGTGTAAACGGTCAGGGATTCAGTCTGAGAGGGAGAGAGGGAGGGCAGCAGCTCGCAGCAAAATCCAACCTGAATTTTTATTGCACTAAACACACACACACACACACACACACACACACACAGACACATACACGCTGACACACACACACGCACATGCACACACTCGGTTGGTTTGGAGAGGATTGTCTTTGTACTTAGGCCTGCAGAGTGGAACATGTTCGTGTGGAGAAATGTCTGCGCTCCTTCTGCAATGTCGAAATGTTTTGTCACTGGGTAGTATTTCCAACACACAGTTTACACAAAAAGCATATTTCCATTGCAATTATATCCAAGCAGTTCCGAGTGAGCCACTTTCCAAGGCGATGAGAGTAATTTTAATGCACTTCCTGTAACTTGGAATTTTTCATGTTTTACTCTTACAAGTAATCTTACATTTGAGAAAGGATTGAAAAGACCTAACCTAGATCAGCAGAGTGTGGGCTTGTATCACTTTTAGAAAAGAGGGAAATGGAGAGGAAGGGTGAGTGGTTTTGCCCCAGTTTCAGTGATTCACACTAAAAACAAGAAGAGTTCCCATTGCATAGAGATGCAGAGACAGAGATCCACACACTAACGCAGGAACACATGTAACTAGCACAGAGAGCTAGACATGCAAACAGAGGTTAACAGAGACATATATAGACACACAGGAATAGACAAACACGAACACAAATATGCAGACACATACTTGGACATGCAAACACACATAGACTCATAGAGTTATACAGGGCATTTGCAAACAGGCCTTTCGGCCCATACAGTCCATGCTGACCATAATCCCAAGCTAAACCTGCCTGCGCTTGGCCCAGATTTGTCCAAATGTTCTCTTATTCTTGTACATAACCAAATGCGTTTTAAATGTTATAACTTCACCCACAATCCATCACTTCCTCAGAAAGTACATTCCCTTCACGAACCACATGCTGCGTAAAAATGAATCACCTCACAGGTCCTGATCAGGTGGACCCAATAAAATTGTAGGAAGCTAAGGAAGTGATTGCTGGGTCCCTCGCTGAGATGTTTTTATCATCAATAGCCACAGGTGAGATGCTGGAAGTCATGAATTTGACTAAAGTTTTGCTATTAAGCAAAATGGAAAGAAAAAGCCAAGAACTATAGATTGGGGAACCTGATATTAGTGATGGGCACGGTGTTGGAGGGAATAATGAGCTACAGAATTTAAATGAATTTGGAAAGGCAAGGACTGATTAGGGATAGGCCAAAGTGAGGACTGCAGATGCTGGAGATCAGAGTCTAGATGAGAGTGGTACTGGAAAAGCACAGCAGGTCAGGCAGCATCCGACGAACAGGAAAAGCGACGATCTGGACAAAAGCCCTTTATATGCATCGTGAAATGGGGGTGTGCGTGGATAATCGTGTCACACTAATTTGATTTTATTTTTGTTGAGAAGTAACGGACAGGATTGATTGCGGCAGAACGCTGGATGTGATCTATATGGACTTCAGTTAGGCATTCAACATAGCTCCCCATGGAGACTGGTTAGCAAGATTAGATCACATGGAATACAGGGAGAATTACCCAGTTGGATACAGAACTGGCTCAAGGGTAGAGGACAGAGGGTTGTGGCGGAGGGTTGTTTTGCAGACTGGAGGCCTGTGACCAGTGGAGTGCCACAGGGATTGGTGCTGGGTCCGCTACTTTTCGTCACTTATATAAATGATTTCGATATGAACATAGGACAGTTAGTACGTTTGCAGATGACACCAAAATTGGAGGTGTAGTGGCCAGCAAAGAAGGTTACTTCAGATTACGACGGGATCTTAATCAGATGAGCCAATGGACCGAGGAGTGGCAGACAGAGTTTAATTTAGATAAATGTGAGATGCTACATATTGGAAAGGCATATCAGGGCAGGACTTATACACTTACTGGTAAAATCCTGGGGAGTGTTGCTGAAAAAAATGATCTCAGAGTACAGATTTATTATTCCTTGAAAGTGGATTAGCAGGTAGATATGGCAGTGAAGAAAGTATTTGATATGTTATTGGTCAAGTCCATTGTGTATATGCGTTCGGAGACTGGACTGTGACTGTACAGGACATTGGTTCGGGCCACTTTTGGATGACTGTTTGCAATTCTGGTCTCCCTGCTCTGTAGGAAGCATGTTGTCAAACTCGAAAGGGTTCAAGAAGGGTTTACACTGCCATGATTGGAGGGTTTGAGTTACAGGGAGAGGCTGAATAGGCTGAGCCTGTTTTCCCTGGAGAATGAGAGGAGGAGGGTTGATGTTCGAGGTTAGAAAAATCATGGGTACAACGGATAGATTGAATAGCCAAAGTCTTTTCCCTAGGGTAGTGCAGTCAAAAACTAGATGGCAAAGGTTTAAGGTTGGATGGAAAAGACAAAAAAGGGCTCTAATGGGCAATATCATCATGTAGAGGATGGTCCGTGTGTAATGAGCCTCCAGAGGAAGGTATTGAGGCTGGCACAGTTACAACATTTAACAGGCATCTGGATGGACAGATGAATGGGAAGGGTTTAGATGGAAATTGACCAAATGCCGGCAAATGGGAGGAGAATAATTTTGGCTATCTGGTTGCCATGGACACGTTGGACCAAAGGGTCTGTTTCCATGCTATACAGCTCTATGACGCCATGTCTTTTAACACACTTTCTCCTCTTATCTTAAAACAACCCCCCACTCGAGGGAAAAGACACCTACCATTCAACATTACCGATACCTCTTATGATATTACAAACCTCTAAAAGGTTAATTCTCAGCCTCCTACGCTCCAGTAGAAAATGTCAGAGTCTGTTGAGCCTGTCCTTATATGCAAACACTCCATTCCCAGCAACATCCTGATAAGTTTCTTCTGAACTCTCCCGAACTTGATAATATTCTCGATATAACAGGGCGACCAGAACTGCATAAAGTCCCATAGGGCATGCCTCATGGATGTCCTGTGCAACCTGAAAATACCGTCAAAACACCTGTACTCAAAGGACAGTCCACTGCTATTCGTCATTTATGTAAATGATTCGAATGAGAACATAGGAGATATAGCTAGTAAATTTGCAGATGGCATCAAAATTGGAGGTGTAGTGAACAGTTAAGAACGTTACCACAGAGTAAAATGGAATCTTGTTCAGATGGGCCAATGGACTGAGGAGTGGCAGATGGAGGCATATTTAGATTAATGCGAGGTACTAAATCTTGAAAAAACAAATCAGAGCATGACTTATATACGATAAAGTCCTGGACAGCGTTGTTGAACAAAGAGACCTTGGAGTACAGGGTCATATTTCCTTGAATGTAGAGTTGCAGGTAGATAGGATAGTGAAGTAGGTGTTTAATATGCATTCCTTTATTGTTCAAACCACTGAGTGCAAGAGTTGGGAGGTCATGTTGCGGCTGTGCAGGACATTGGTTAGGCCACTTTTGCAATATTGCATACAATTCTAGTCTCATTCCTATCGGAAAGATGTTGTGAAACTTGGAAAGTTTCAGAAAAAATTGACAAAGATGTTGCCAGGACTGGATGATTTGAGCTGTAGGGAGAGCCGGAATAGGCTGAGGCTGTTTTTTTTTTCTGAATCATTAGGGGCTGAAAGGTGAATTATAGAGGTTTATAAAATCATGAGAGGCATGCATTGGGTAAATAGACAATGTTTTTTCCCCGGGGTAAGCGAGTCCACAATTAGAGGGCATAGGTTTAAGATGAGAGGGGAAAGATTTAAAAGGAACCACAGTGACAATTTTTATGCTTAGAGGGTTGTATGCGTATGGAATTAGTTGCCAGAGGCTGGTTAAAGTAAAGTATTTAAAAAGAAACATCTGGATGAGTATATAAATAGGAAGGGTTCAGACGGATATGGGCAGGTGTTGGCAAAATTGACAAGATGAGGTTAGGGTATCTGGTCGACATGGACAAGTTGTACCAGAGGGTCCGTTTCCGTTCAGTATATCTCTATGACTATGTCTATACAATGAAGAACATCAAGTGAAACACCTTCATAACCATCCTGTCTTCATATGAACTAAACTTCAAAGAATTATGCCTGAAATCCCAGGTTGATTTGTTCTACAACACTACCAATGGCTCAACATTTAATTGTGTATGTGGCTTTTTTTGTTTGTTTTACCAAAGTAAAATACCTTGCATTTATCAACATTAAACTCCATCTGCAATTTAGCCCAGTGAGTGAGAATACTGGGGAAGAAAGGCTGGAAAATAATCAGTTACCTTGTATCATTTACTGGTTTTAGGAAGAGGGCAGTCACACGTTAGAGATGGGAAACAGTGATCGGTGTTTCAGGCCAGAAAGTATGCTCTGTTTTTGTCTCTGGTGTTCCGTGTTGATATTTATTCGAGATCCTTCATAGTGCAGTGTGGGTCTGCAGGATGTCATTCCCTCATATTGCTGCCTACAGATAATAGCCATTTAAACTGGAAATGATAGACAAGTATTTAAAGATATTCATAGTTTATCTCGAAGGCAGAGCACATCAACTCGACATCCTCCAGTTGAGGCAAGTACCTTGCATTTTTTAACAACGTTATTATTTTAACTGGGTAATTCAGTAGAGTGAACCAGATTTCAATAAATCCATACCGATCTGGAAGCTGGCATTTAAAGTTAAAAATTTGGGCATTGTTTAGATTTTGTGCAGTCGGTAGTATCCCTGCCTCTGAGGCAGAGTTCTGGATTCTATTCCAATTCCTGAACTTCCCTGGAAGTGTCCCTAGCTCGAGACCAGATTGTCTGGATTCAGGTGCAGCATGTCAGAATAGACTGAGGAACGAACACACAGGAGAATAATGCTGCAACTTTTGGGGCTATTGTGAAGTGGTGGTAGTATCCCTATCTCTGGCCCCTATAGGGCCAACTGGAGGCCAACTCATCCAACTAGAGGTGTTTAATAATATGTCTGAACGCATTGACCAAAATGATTTTAAAATTGTGGTTTGATCGAGATGGAAGAGGTGTCAGTGTTGAATTTCAGAATTTAAGCCCCGGATGCCTGTAAGCACAGACCTTGGGTGGGAGATATATTTGCACCTTCTAGAGGTTTATAAATTCATGAAGTGCATGGATAGGGGGTGAATAGTCAAGATCTTTTCCCCATGCTTGGAAGTCCACAATTAGAAGGCATAGATTTAATGTGAGAGGGGAAATATTTTAAAGTGACGTCGGGGCAACGTTATCACTCAGAATGTGGAGCGTGTAGATAATGAACTGCCAGAAGAAGTAATGGAGGTAGGTATAATTACAACATTTAGAAGGAACCCAGATGGATATATTTATAGGAAGGATTTAGAATGATATGTTCCAATTGCTGGCAAATAGATTAGATTCCCTACAGTGTAGCACAAGTCCATACCAACTCTCTGAAGAGTTACCCACCCAGAACCATCTCACCACATTTACCCCGATTAATTCACCTGATATTATGTGCAACTTAGCATGGCCAATTGACATAAGCTGCGCAACTTTGGACTGTGGGAAGAAACCCACGCAGACACAGCGAGAATGTGCAAACTCCACACAGTCAGCTGTGCCAGCAATCAAACTCAGGTCCCTGGTACTGTGAGGCAGTAGTGCTAAGCACTGAGCCACTGCACCACCCCAGTAGGGCACGATTACTTTTAGAAATCAGGTTAGCATGGACGAGTTGGTCAAAAGTGTTTGCTTCGGTGCTGTACAACTCTTCAGATTCATCAAGCCATTTGATCTAGGTCCCTGTGTAATCTTCACTGTCCACTATATAGCCAAACTTGGTTTCATCCACAATCTTTCTAACCACGCCTTCCATAATTCTCATCTGAATCATTTGTCTAAATGTCAAAACAAAAATGGATTGAGCACAAGTCCCTGTGGAACACCACCGTGCACAGTGTCACAAAGCTGGTCCCTTTTCTCTAAAAGATACTGTGTCCTTAAATTTTTTTCAGAGGCGTCGTAAATAGTTCCCGGCTCCAAGGTGATTGGTTTGGCACAGAGATTGAACGGTTTTGTGATTAAAGGTATAATGAAAGGGGAGTGGTCAGCTCTCGAGGTGAGCAGTTCAGTCCAGAACCAGTTTTCAGTTTAGCTCTGTGGACAGGCTCTCTCTCTCTCTCTCTCTCTCTCTCTCTCTCTCTCTCTCTCTCTCTCTCCCCCCCCCTCCTTCTGCCCTTCTAACTTTAACGTGCAATCATTTGTTCCATTTGTACTGTTTTTAAGGGAGGTTTGCTTATTGGGATGGTTGTGTACTTCCAGAACAGCTAATTAAGTCTAGTTTGAATAGATTGAGTTCTGTAGGGGTTCTTTATTCTGTTCTTTGTGTTTCATTGTGTAGTTTTGTGAATATTTTTTGTCTATGTTCAAACCTGATAATTTTCACTGTGCACTTACTGAAACAAATTACAAAGTTATACTCTGCGCTGCCTGCTCAAGAATATTTTGAGTGGTCTGGCCTAGTCCATAACAACAGGCCTCCAGTCCGAAAAACAACCGTCCTCGATAATGCTGTCTCCTGCTATTAGGACACACACACACATACACAGACACGTACACGACACACATACACATACACACGCACCCAGACATACACACACAGTCACACATTCCTGAAGAAGGGCTTATGCCCGAAACGTCAATTCTCCTGTTCCTTGGATGCTGCCTGACCAGCTGCGCTTTTCTAGCAACACATTTTCAGCTCTGATCTCCAGCATCTGCAGTCCTCACGTTCTCCTCGAAGACACAGACAGAGACACACACACACACACGCACAGACGCACATACACAGATACACACACACAAAGACACGCACACAGAGACACACAGACCCATGCACACGCACAGACACACACACCCACAGACAACACATACACACACACACACACACACACGGATGCACAAGGAGACATACACACACACACACACACACAGACACACAGATACACACGTGCATGCGCGTGCCGCACACAACACATCTTAGAGGCTAGGATATAACTTGATAAGTTATGATTAAAGATGGGTTCAAGGCTTGTTGTGAGAGGGTAGTAGAACTGGCTTGAAAAACATGTCATCCATGATCAATAGTTCAGTTGACTGGATGGGCCAAATGGCCTTTTTACTGCTCTAATTTTGTACGCACTATGGTACGTGCATTCGTCTGTGTTAGTGTGTGTATTTGCGGGTGCATGTGTGTCTGTGTGTCCGTGTTTTTGTGTTTCTGTGTTTTTGTGAGGTTGAGTGTGTCTGTGTGTGTCTTTGAGTTTGTCTATGTGTGCCTGTGTATGTATCTGTATATGTCTGCACATGTTTGTGCTCCTCATTAGTTTTCGTAATGGAACTATCAATGTACATTTTTGTAATTTCTACACTGTTTGTCATTAACCTTTACATCATTGCTTGAAGAACTTTGTTTTAGTCATGAATTTGTTATTTTATCAGAGAAGGAAATCTACATGACTTCTTCCTAGGACGACCCTGACCCAATGTGTGACCTATATTATAAGCCATATCATCAAACTGGTAACACCGATAATTTGCTGTGACCAATAGAGCAGTGGCAGTCGAAAAGAAAACAGTTACTCAACAACCCAGGGAACTCTGGACCGGTGAGCCTGACATCAGTGGTGGGTGAGCTGTTGGGCGGGATTCTGAGGGAGAGCCAATTGCATGGATGTTCAAAGGCAAGTCTTGATTGGGGATAGTCACCATGGCTTTTTGCATGAGAAATCGTGTCACACTAATTTGACTGAGTATGTTTAAGAGGTGGCCAAGCAGATTGATGAAGGCAATGTTGTAGATGCTTTCCATATAGACTGGAGCAAGTTCTTCGACAATATTCTGCATATTAGGCAAGTTAGTAAGGTTAGGTCACATGGGAAACAGCGCACCCAAGACAATTGAATAAAAAATTAGATTGAAGGAAGGCGACAGAGGTTGGTAGAGGATTGCTTTTCAGACTGGAGGCCTGTGAACAGTAGTGTGCCACAAGGATCAATGCTGAGCCCACTGCTTTTTGACACTTATATAAATGATGTGGATGTGACCATAGGTGGTAAGGGTAGTAAGTTTGAAGATTACACCAACATTTTTGGTGTTGTGGGTAATGAAGGAAATTATCTCAGAGTGCAATGAGACCTCGATCAGACGGGCCCATGGGCTGACGATTGGCAGATGGTGTTTGATTCAGAAAAATGTGAAGTGCTGCATTTTGGGAAGCAAATCGGGGTACTGAATGGAAATTTATTGGAGGATGTTGCTGAGCAACGAGACGGAGAGATGTAGTGCAACACTCCTTCAAAGTGAATAGTATAGTGAACAAGGTGTTTGGCATGTTTGCCTTCATTTGTCAGAACATTGAGTTTCGGAGTTGGGATGTCATGTTACAGCTGTACAGGATGTCAAGTGAGGCCACATTTTGGAATACTGTGTGCAGTTCTGGTCTCCCTGCTGTACGAAGGTTGCTGTGAAACTTGAAAGGGTTCAGAAAAGATTTATAAGGATGTTGCCAGGTTTGGAGAGTTTGAGCTATCAGCAGAGACTGAATAGGCAAAAGCGGTTTTCCCTGCAGAATCACTTAAGGCTGACCATATAGAGGTTTATAAAATCATAAGGGGCACGGATTTTGTAAATAGACAAGGTCTATTTCCCAGAATAGGGGATTCCAAAAATAGAGGTTATAGGTTTAAGGTGCGAGGGGAAATATTTTAGATGGAACTTAGAGGAATTGTTTTCATACAGAGGGAGGTGTGCATATGAAATCATCTGCCAGAGGAAGTGATGGAGTCTGGCATCTTGATGGGTATCTGAATAAGGAGATATAGAGGAATATGAGCCAAATGCTGGCAAATCAGACTCGATCAGATTGGGATGTCTGGTCAGCACGGACAAATTTGCATGCTATATGACCCTTATAAGAGGGATGAGGAGACATTCTAAACAGGCATTTCATGTGGGAATTCTCTTCCCCACAAGTTTGAGATGCCCCTTTGTTTACATTGAGTCAAAGCTGAGTTAGTTAAATATTTGGCAGAGAAGTGAGTCATGGATAACGGGATACAATCAGGAAAGTGGGGCTGTGACCATACCCTGATCAGCCACAATCTTAGTGCCTGTTGGAGAAGGCTCAAAGTGTCTAATGGCCCACTCCTGCTCTTCAGTTCCATGTTTCTGTGTTCCATTCAGTCTCTCAAACCTGCTAGACAGGGACAGTTAGAAGCTGCTTACTGCGATACCCTAGTGCACAGAAACACAGGAGACCATTCAGCCCCTCAAAACTGTCACACACAATTTGGGCTGGTTTGGAAAATGTAATTGGAAAGCCCAGGTTGGGTATCAAAGAGGTCGCTCATCTCTCTTTATAGAGCTTCCCCTCTCTGCAACATGCGCTTCAAATGTTGGTCATGTTGTAGACCCAGTTTCACTGTGAATACAGCCCCAACCTCTCAGCCAGAGATGGTCCAGACAATCTGGCAACATTCAATAACAGAGCTTCCAGGAAAATAACACCCTCTACTTTCCAATAATAGAATGCGAGAACCCCACAACCTGGGGTATGTCATTTATCCACACGCCCCCCCTCCCCCCGCAAGCATGTCTTCACCCACAATAAGATCATAAGGTATAATATCCTCTTTCATGTCCAGTTCTTCACAGCCCTCAACTCTGATTGGTCAAAAAGCACACATTACCCCCACACTGTGACCTATTGATATGAGCAAAAGACGTGAACACAAGGGCTCAGGGAAGAGTGACCGGCCCTGACATCAAGGCATCATTTAACTAAGGATGGTCTCAAGGAGCCTGAGCAGGATTGCACTTAATAGGAATGAGTTGGAAACTTCCCTGGTTAGAATGATTTAAAGCATAAAGCACAATGATTGTGGTTTGTGTACAAAAATCCATGCAGTCCTGGACATGTCTGCGAAAGATCCTCAAGGTAGCTTCTTCAGCATAAACATCTTCAGCTGCTTCATAAAGATTAGAAGTGGGGGTGTTCATTGAAGGTCACTCAATATTCAGGAAAAATGTCCCCCTTCAGCTCCTGAACTAGGCTGTGAAAATTTGCAGCACGACCTAAACAACATTCAGGCTTGTTCTGTTGGAAGGATCGGTAACATTCATGCAACAGTGCTGCTGGGCACTGCACAATTCCACAGTTAAAAGGAAGAAATTATTCAGCGCCTCACGCTGGCTTCACAGGAATATGAGGAAGTCATTCAGCTCAATGAAAATATTGGAGAAGTTTATAGATAACCCATTTAGTGCATCCAACGAATTATACAAGAAGAGGAGGAGTCACGTGTTATAGAAGACCACAGAGCTCCTCAAAAGTATTTGAAGGCTTGGCCTAGACTCTATCAACAATGAAATGTTCTGATACAGTAATATCCCATAAACATGTACTTGGCAAAAAGGAAAGATCAGATACAGATTGTCAGATGCAGTTCTCCAATCTAGGAAGGAAAACAAATCCACTGAAGCTTCCAACTCTGTGGAGACCCCAATAGTTTCTGATGTTACTGAGCAACCAAAACCCTTCCTGTAATGTGGCTGCCTGAACTGCCCATAGTATTCTATCTATGGCCTAACCAATGGCATGTTTAACTCATATTATGTTGCCTCGATGAATAAACACTATGCCTACAGTCCCGTGCGATTTCTTAACTGGCTATTACACTGTCCAGTCACATTCAGGGATGTGTGGATAAACACCCTCTGACCTCCCTAGTGTTCTGCTATTTATTGAATTCTCCCCTGTCTAGTTCCTTCATCCAAAGTGCATCACATCCTATTTATCAATGTTCCATTCCATCTGCCATTGATCTGACAATTCCACCTGTATCTTCCCGTAACATAAGGCCTTCCTCCTCACTGCCAACCACCTGACAAATCTTTGTGTCAAACACAAAATTACTTATTACGGTCAGCCCCCACCCCCACCACCCCCTCCACATTAATATTTACATAATTTATGAATAACACAAATAATTAGATACATTACACTTCTCGCTGAGGTACACCACCAGACACTGGTCTATCGCTACCACCTTCCGAGTGACTTGGGACCACATAGCAGTTTTCTAGTCCTCTAGCACCTCCCTTGTGTGGTCAGATTCGACTAAAACATTTAGGTCAGGACATTTCCTCTCTTGTCTCCAACAGCATCCTGCGATACAACTCATCTGGACTTTACATCATGCAAAACCATTAATCCCAACTTGCATCTTATACAAATCTGCTCGAGAGCTTCCCAGTCCATTTTCTTGAATTCTGTACCTGCTTCTTCCTTTCTCAAATAAAACAGATGTGAAGCTCTCATGTCACAGTCTATCAATGTTCCCAGGTTTCATATACTAATTACACCATTGGTTTCGAAATGGGGCCTAATTTTTTCCTGATATTCTGTTCAGCTTGTTTTTGTAGAACATCTTGGGTTCCCCCTAACTTTGCCTGCTGCACTTCTCCATGCCCCTGTATGAGTCAGTGTATTGTGGGTGAATTTTCAAAGTTTCCCTGGGATCACCTCTCATTCTTTGAAACAGTACAGAACACAGGTATAATCTCATCCACACTGCATGCAGTCTGTGCAGAACGCCTTTACTTCGATATTCCAATTTCCGTTAACTGAAGGCCAACTTCACTTTTCCCTTTCCGTTTCCCAAAGTCGCCCCTGAACCACGTTGGTTCAATTTAAATTACTATTCACTTTCGGAACTCTTAAACAACCACCTGAATATCTAACTATATCACATCCAATAGTTCTCCATTGTCTCCCCCTACAAGAAACATCTTCAAACCATTTCAAAAAAAGTTTGGTAACAGTGATTATTCGGGTGAGATCCAAGATGGCGGCGATCCAGTAGGTCTGCCCTGCTGAGCTCTGCACCAGAACCCAGACAAAGTTATGCATTCACCATCTCTTTCTTCCCTATTGTGGTAAAATCGGAGGTTTTTGATCCCCACTATTGCTCTGTGCCATTTTAAGTGAGTAACGGAAAATAATTAAGGGAAAAGGAACATCAGGTTCACAACCAGCAGTGCACTTCAGCAATGGATACACCCGCGGCTGTGACGTCGGCCTCTGCGAACGCTCCAGGAGACTTATCTGTGGAGTAGAGCCTGCCCTCAGAGTTCAGAGCCTGCGAGAGAAGATTGATTCAGCGATGGAGGAGACCTGAACCCGGCTGGAACTGATCTCAGCCAAGCTACAGAAGCCGGATCAGGAGACCCAGTGTCTCGAGCCGTGCATCGTCGAGGTGGAACAGTGGATCACGGCTTTGGAAAGCATGGCAGAATCCTCGACGTGTCATGTCGAAGCCTTGGAATGGTAGCTAAGGGCCTTAGTAGAGTAGGTCGACGACCTCGAAAATCAGGGCCATCAGAAGAACATCAGCCTGGTCGGGCTGCCAGAACGAGAAGAAAACGGCCAGCTCGTCAATTTCTTTTCATTTCTCTCAGTTACGGCTGAATGAGAAAGTGGGTTTGGGGATGGTGGGGGTGGTTACATTTTGTTTCACCCGGACTGCCTGAGGTCAAAGTATGGATGGGGCGGATTTAATTTTCTTGTTGTAAGACGCATGCAACTTTTGAAAACATTGTTTTGCCTGGATTTGATGAGCGGCTTCAGCTCGGAAGAGCAACGAGGGATTAATGGGTGATACGTACCCATTACGTATGCAGGAAGGGGGGATCGCTCCACTTATTTGTGTTATATGTTGGCTCATTTTAGAAATATTTGTGAGAAATTTTGATTCGGTTGTTATTGTAGTTATAGTTTCAAGTTTGTATGAACTGTTTACTGCTTTCACTTGACGTGCTATAAATGGATTCTTCTCCCAGTGGGTCATGGGCTGCTTCGGATAGATATGGCTAACCGCTTGTTTAATGGTGCACGTGGAACCTTAAGGAGAGTCACTCACTCATTAAGAGAAAAAAGATACTTTCAAGCCTCAGAAAGGAAGGGGTCAATGTAGCCTTGCTGCAAGAAACACATCGAACTGATAAGGAGCACTTAAAGTTACAGCAGGGAAGGTTCGGTCCAGTGTTTATTTCATCCTTTAATTTGAAAAGTAGAAGAGAAGCTTCACTCATTCATACAAACCTTCCACTTCAGTTGTTTGACCAAATTAACGATGAACGTGAGTGGTTTCTGATCCTTAAAGCTTTAATACATGGAGAAGAACATGGGACATTGTATAATATTGCCCCACCACACCCCCTCAAATGCGCTCTCCAGGTTGATGACCCTTGGGGAACATTGTACAATTAAAAGGGAGACTTTAAACGACTTATGGACCCCGAAGTGGATAGGATGTCAAGGGGTCACACGGGTATTTCCACGCCATCAAGGCAGCTGGTGGACCTGAACAGGGAGCTGCCTTGTTGGACGTTTGAGATGTCTTCACCCTGAAGGTAGGGGCTTCACCTTTTTTTATCCCACGTAAGTGCTATAACAGGATTGACATTTTTTTGCCCCATTGGACTTTTTAAATTCGATGCTGCACTGCAAAATTCTGATCATGCAGCAGTGTACATGGATGTTAAGGCTGATAGCGATGGGACAGGCTCACAGCACTGGCGCATGGATTCTTGCCTCCTGAAAGATAACAAATTCATTGAGTACTTTTCGCGGGAATTGAAGTTTTTAATGGGACATTAACTTGGGTACGGCCAGTAATCCATCTGTGTTCTGGAAGACTGCCAAGGCCTATAGAAGGGGTTTGATCATTTCTTACTCGGTGACTCAGAAGCGGCAGAAGGGACAGCAGTAGCGAAAGCTCAAGACTTGGCTGAAGGCAGCTGAGACAGCATTCTTTGACAGACTGTCTGTAACTAAGTTGCAGCAGATTACAGCCCTCCGGGCTGCTCTGAACACTGTGCTCACCCAGACTGCAAAGAGGGAGATTTCCTTTGCGAAACAGAGGTTATTCGAGTATGGTGCTTAACTGAGAACGTATTTGGCGCCCTTGGCCAGAAAGAAGAGTGCCCCCAATCTATTACATCCATTAGAGAGGGTGCTGGTACTATCACCTGCCGTCCCAAAAGGTTCCCTGCAATCGGATGTGGCTGATTGAGCTTGCAAAGACCTGCGGTCAGTTTGGCTGGACATTGAGGCATCGCAGGCAAAATGTCCCCTCATTAATCTGTTGTTCATGGACAAGACGAGGATTGTTATGAACCATTGCAGAAATCCAATTGTCCATAAAATAGTTAAAGCCTGTAAAATGATGCGACAAAGTGAGGGCAATTTACAGAAATAATCTTCCCCTTTGACTCCCATTGTAGGATTATTAGGATCACAGCTGGGATTGATGGATTATGGCTTTCGGGTCTGAGAGTCCAGAGGAGTTTCCTGTTTCGGAGAATTATTTGACGTGGTGGTTGTGGTGGTTTTAGAGCAGCTGAGCCAGAAATATGAGTTATCTTGGAGGGGCCACTTTCGTTACTTTTCGATGAGGAACTTTAGACAGAAAAAAAGACTGCATTAATGGTTAGTCCCCATAGGTCGGAAATGAAGGGAAGAGTGCTTCGTCCACAGGTGCTCTCTCGGTCAACACCCTGTATCATTTATAATGAGGTAGTGTCTCAAATGATATAGAGCGGCTGCAAGGAATCTGGGCTCAGGAATTGTGGGTGGAGATCTCACCAGAGGAGTGGAAAGATATTTGGGAAACCGTAAGGAAGATTTCAATTTGCAATAGGATGTAGGCTATGCAGTTGAAGGTACTCCGCAGGGTTTAATTGACACCTGAGTAGCCTGTCAAATTTAAGACAGGAGAGTCCCCAATGTGCCCCAAATGTACAATAGATGTTGGTATACTTCCGTATTGCTTGTGATCATGCCACAAGCTTCGTAAGTATTGGTGCACTATAGCAAGTGTTTTGGAAGGGGTTTTGGGAACGGAGGTCAAGGCAAATCCGGTGCCCCTCCTCTTGTGTTCTCTGAATCTTCCCTCTTTAGACTTGCATGGGAATAAATTGTTTAGTATTCTTTCATTTTGTTTGAGGAAGAACATTCTGATAAACTGGGTCCCAGGAAACCTCCCAGGACTCTGATTGTGGTGTAGGCTAGTTATGGAACCAATTCCCCTCGCCTTCCTTATGAGTATGGGCACCCAAGAAATAAACATTGTCATAGGACGTGGCGGCCCTATTTCAACCATATACACATGGTTTTATTGGCTATATTGGTCAGGACATTTGTGTAACAGTGAGGGCTCTGAGAGGAAGAATTCTGAACAAATACGGGTATGGCAATTCATGCTACCGGTGATGGGGAGCTTTGGTAGGATTGTGCTGGGTGTTGTAATTTCATGTAATTTCAGTTAATTTGCCTTGGTTCAGCTCGGTTTAATCTATGTTTTGTTTTGATTTTGTTTTGACATCAGCCCATTGATTTTGTGCACAGGGAAGAGAATGAGTCCATTCAGCCACTCATGCTTCTTACACAGCAACCAGAGTAGGTCATTTCACACCATGTGTCAATTATACAGGATTGGAGGGAATGAAGAGAATATATAGAGGTGAGAATACAAGTTTACCACATTCACGATGGAATATAAAATAGTGAGAAAACTGCTGGAATTTCAGAAAATTATTAAAATTGATTATTCAGGAATTAATGAAAGGACATTTACAAAGTGAAGCCACAATCCATCAGAATCAACATAATTTTACAAAGGATGAATCATATTTTCATTATTTATTTGAGTCTTTAAGAATGTGACAAGCAAGGTGCATAATGAGGATCCTAGAGATGTAAAATCAGGACTTGCAGAAGACATTGAATAAGGTGTGCACAAAAGATTAATCTGCAGAATAAGATTGCATAAGGTTAGAAGTAATTTATTCGCTTGGATGTAGGCTTGGCGAAACAAAGAATTGCATTGAGTTGGAATAACTGGTTGATTTTCTGTTTCCAAAAATATCATTGGGCTCATTCCACAGGCCCCAACTATTAGCAATAAATACTATCACCTATTTGAGGGGATGGACATGCTAATATCAGTTTTTCAGAAGACACTGACTCAGTTGAGAAATTGTAATGAATGTTTAAGGATAGTTTGCAGATGAAATGAAACAATGAAAAGTATGTGGCCGTTTTGGTCAGTGTAACAGAAAGGCAACTTACCATCCAAACAGAGGGAAACTACGTAGTGCTTAGGTACAGAGGGATCTGGTATCCTCATCCATATCGCAAAAGACACAGATGCAGGTGGAGCAGATAATGAGAAAGGCAACTGCACAATTTGGTGTTTATTTCTGAAAGAATAGATTATAAAGCGAGGGAGGTACTGCTGCAATAATGCCAGGCATTTGTGAGATCGCAATTGAGTCCTGTGTACAGATTTGGTGTCCTGACTGCAGGAGGGATGTAATTACCATAGAGGCAGTTCAGAAGAGGTTTACTAGACTGATTCCAGAGATAAGGAGTTTGTCCTCTGAAGATAGATTGAGCAGGTCAGGCTTATACTCTCTGGAGTTTAGAAAAATGGGAGGAGATGTCACTGAGGACTGGACAATGCTAAAGGTGATTGATAATGTCGACATGCATTGGGTATTTCCTCATGTGGGGCAACCTACAACAAGAGATCAGAGTTTTAGGATAAGTGGAGAGGAATTAGAACAGTGATGAGAGAACTTCTCTCAAAGCATTTTAAATCAGTGTAATTCACTGTTCCAGAGTGCAGTGGATGCTGGGATATTGAGTAACTGAGGGGATATGGAGAGTGGGCCGGAAAGTAGGACTGAGACCGAGATGACATCCGCCATGATTGTATTCAATGTTGGAGCAGGCTGACATCAGCCATGATTGTTTTCAATGGTGGAGCAGGCTGACATCAGAAATGGTTGTTTTCAATGGTGGAGCAGGCTGACATCTGAAATGATTGTATTCAATGGTGGAGCAGGCTGACATCACATATGATTGTATTCAATGTTGGAGCAGGCTGACATCTGAAATGATTGTATTCAATGGTGGAGCAGGCTGACATCAGCCATGATTGTATTCAATGGTGGACCAGGCTGGAGGAGCTGGATTGCTGACTGAGGTTCCTCGTCTTTCTTCAGTCCTTCGAACTTGTTACACAGGAACAGGGGAGGGCTGGTTAATCGACAGAGAGCAGGCATCAGATTTAATCAGTTTAAAAGAATGTAACCAGTAGGGTCCCACAGTGACCAGTGCAGGGTCCTCAGCTATTTACCATCTATATCAATGATCTAGAGAAGTGGAACAAATGTACTGTAACTACGTTTGCCAATGGAAATAATATAAGCAGGAAAATAAATAATCAATGGAAGTTGTAGAGTCTGTAAATGGATATGGACAAGTTAATCAATGGATAAAAGTTTGGCAGGTGGGATTTAACGTCATATATAACCTGTCATTTTCTTCCAGGAAGAACGGCAAGCAGTATGTTACTGAAATACAGAGGGATTATAGGACTTAGTGATACCGTGTGTACTGAAGGATTTACTCTGAGCCGTGCAGACATGGCATGTGTTGCTCCATCACCCTGATTGTCTGCTGCCTGATGTTCCCAGCGGGCCTATTGCTCTCATCCACCATATATATCCTCCGTCACTGAATGATGACACTTATGTTGAGATCGGAGAGATGATGGAGCTGTCACCCAGTCCTGCCTGGAAATTTCTGGAACATAGAAGCTGAATGAAACTCTGACCCAAAAACCACTGGAAGCACGGTCCTCCCCCTGATATGAAGTGCAGGTCGTGTTGAAGGAGTTGACACCGCTCTGTGACCAGCTCCTTGTTCAGTCAGGGTCCCCTCACACTCTGCTCCTTGGTTAGGTGGAGCTTGGGAAGCTGTTCCTGGAAAACCCCGGGGTGGATCCAGCAGATCCCTTTCCCCAGACACACGCATTGCGTGGTTTCAGAGCTTCCCCTCTCTGCAGCCTCTGCTTCATTTGTTGTTCATGTTACAGACCCAGATGCTTTTACTATCGTCCCCATGCTCCAGCTACAGTTGTGTCACCAAATCCTCAGGTCTTCCTGAATGTCTGAGATAGCTCACAGCACAACCTCAAATAAAATATTCCCAGCAGCTCCACTAACTTTCCAACAACAGGAGTCAGTCCGGAGTCCCTCAGTTCCAAGTTTGATGTCTGGTAATTAACAATAGTTACGAGGGGCTTCCTCGTGTAATTGACCGTATGATCAGCTGAGAGGGACAAACACAGTTTGTTCAGTGAACAGGCACAGACCAAGTTTCAAAGACGTGTCTCAAAACTGCTGGGACCCTCTGCCCACCAAGGAGCAGTACATAGGACACATGGGGAAGTGAGCAACAGCCCAACACACACTCCACTGTCCATGGAGCACCACATGGGACACACCAGGCAGTGAAAAGCCCGGGACACACCATTTCATTGTTTCTGAACTTCATAGTGCCAGCTCTTGATACATTAAGGATCCAAATGGGATCCCCAGCCGTGATGTATGGAAGAGCATGAGCCGTGCACTTTGCATGTTGTTTCTGAACTTCATAATTACGTCCCTGGGGATTCAGGAATATTAGCACCAACGGTCAGGTTAAGGTACAGAAAGACAGATACTCGTGTTATATTTGGATGATTACTTGATCAACAAGTTGAATAAACACGGCTCTTCTCAGAGAAATGGGATTAGCCGGAGGAGTCAGATGCTGACGGGTCCAATAACAAAAGTAAGAACATAAAATAAATATGCTGACAGATCAGCTCAAATGGTCAGTTATGCCCGATACCAACTCCACCTCACAGAATCAGACATCATAATCCAGATGAGATATATATTCAGTGTGAAGCACTGTGCAGATGCGGCTAGTGTAGTGCTCAATACAAACCAGCAATCTGTACAGAGTGTGCAGGCCACATCAGTCCACGGGGGGCTGTGCAGTGAATAACTCTGTGAACCTGGAGAAGTTACCCTTCCAACATGTAGAGCTGTGTCCACCATCCGAGTGCATTGCTCAGTAATACTGTATTTGATCACTGCACACTGTCGGGAAACTTGCAGCCCATGCTGCAAGTGACAGGATGTGCAACTCCCATCCATTTACAGCTCCATATCTTCATTGTTCCAGGCGCTTTAGAAGATCTAATCAAGAGGAAGTATGAAGCTTACATAAGGTTGAGGAGCCAAAGGTTACGCAGTGCCCTAGAAGGTTGCAAGGTAACCCGCGTGGAAATGAAGAATAAACTCAGGAGAGATAAAAGTGTGCATGATAAAGGCTTGGCGGGTAGAATTAAGGTAAAACCTAAGACGTTCTACACTTACATGAGAAACAAGAGGATGGCCAGAGTGAGGGTAGGGCGATCAGGGATAGTGGAGGGAACTTACGCCATGAGTTGGAGGAGGTAGGGGAGGTTCTTAATGAATATTTGCTTCAGTATTCACTAATGAGAGAGACCTTGACGTTTCTGAGGACAGCATGAAACAGGCGAATATGCTAGAACAGGAGGATGTGTTGAAAAATTTGAGAAACACACGGATAGATAAATTTATTTGGCCAAACAGGATATGCCCTATGATACTATAGGAAGTGAGAAGAGATTGCTGCGCATTTTTCGATGATCTTTTGCATCCTCACTGTCCACTGAAGTCGTGCCAGATGTCAGGAGGCTGGCAAAAGTTCATGCCTGGTTCAAGAAAGGGAATAGGGATAATCCTGGGAAGTATTGGCCAACCAGTCTTACACCAGTGACGGGCAAAGTATTGGAGAGGATTTGAGAGACAGGATTTATGAATACTTGGAAAATTATGAATGATTAGAGACAGTCAACATGGCTTTGCGAGGAGCACGTCATGCCTCATAAATCTTATTGAATTCCTTAAGGATGTGACAAAACACGTTGATGAATTAGAGCAGTGGATGTGGTATATATGCATTTTAACAAGGCGTTTGATAAAGTTATCCACGGTAAGCTCATTCACAAGATAAGGAGGCATGGCTTACAGGGAGGTCTGGATGTCTGGATGCAGAATTGGCTGGCCCACAGAAGACAGAAGGTGGTGGTAGATGGAACAGATCCCGCCTGGAGCTTGGTGACTAACTTGGTGATCTGTTCTGGGACCTCTGCTCTTTGTGATTTTTATAAATAAGAGAGTCGATGATGAATTGGAAGGGTGGGTTCATAGGTTCGCCGATGTCACGAACTTTGGTGGAGTTGGTGGTTAGTATGGAGGGCTGTTCTATGTTACAACAGGACATTGGCATAACTGAGCTGATGAGTGACAGTTCGAGATAAATCTGGAACGGCGGGATCTTGGGTCCATGTCTATAGATCCTCAAAGTTGCCAACCAGGTTGGTGCTGTTGTTTAGAAAGCATATGATGTGTTGGCTTTCACAGCCGGGGAGATCAGTTTCAGAGCTATAAGGTTATGCCGCAGCTCTATAATCCCACTGTTTAACTCACTGTGATAAAGTTGAATGTTGTTCTGCATTGAGAGCTTGCAAGTACTTGTCATATGACTAGCTAATATTTTCAGAGTTTACTGTACTGATACTATGTAACATCTGGCTGTGAAACAGATATGTTGAGCTTTGGTTGCTCTTTTAACAACGATTCGAATTTAAACAACCAAGTTTAAATAATGTCCCACTATACTAAACCCATTCGATTTTAAATTTATTGTTTTGTCAACATCAAACCAAGGTGATGAGCTGATGTTGAGGGAATAAAAAGGCACGCATTTTGGAAGTTAGACAGAGAGTAAACTACCATCGTGATAGTCTGCCATGAACAACATTCTCTGTGTAAGATTCATTTTTTGAACGAAATATCCTTGCATTAAAAGACAGAACATGACCCAGGGAGATATTCAGTGGAAAGAAGGAGGGCATTGGAGACTACAGCCACTGTCTGGTTTAAGTAATTGTAATGCAGTTTTTCTTTAATTGGAAGATTATATTGTTAAAGGTGGAGGAAGATAACAGTTCAGAGAAAGGGAAACTGAGAGTTGGGAATAACTGTTGTTGTTCAATGTTCACTTTAAGAATTAAGGGATAAATTGATATTATTTCCTGTTAAGTAGCGGAATTTGCGAGCTCTCTATCACTCGACTTTAACAGATTATGAGTGAGGTGAGCTTTTCTGAGTATTTGGTTTCATTCACAGAAGGGTTCATCGCCGTGTCATAACACCACACTTGTAATACCGTGTTCTAGTCACCTCATTAAAGGAAAGAGGTGGAAGCTATAGAGAGAATGCAGAGAATTATCTATGGAACAGCAGAAAGGTCGACACAAGCCACACAGAGTGAGTGAAATATTGAGAAAGTCACCACGTGAAAAGTAAACACTGGCAGATTCCCAATGTCTATTTAAACGTCAGTGTGGCACTGGGTGTAGTGCGTCTGTATTGATGACTGGGTATCTGTGTGTGCATGTGCATCTGTGTATCGGCATTTGTCTATGTGTGCTGAAAATGTGTTGCTGGAAAAGCGCAGCAGGTCAGGCAGCATCCAAGGAGCAGGAGAATCGATGTTTAGGGCATGAGCCCTTCTTCAGGAATTTGTCTATGTGTGCCTGTATATGTGCTATTGCATCAGTCTCCGTGTGTGTCTGTGCATCTATATTCATCGCTGTGCATTTCTGCATGTCTATATTTGTCTCTGTGTGTATCTGCATGTCTGTATTTGGCTCTGTGTGTATCTGCATGTCTATATTTGTCTCTGTGTGTATCTGCATGCCTGTATTCAACCCTGTGTGTATCCGCATATCTGTATCCATCTCTGCGTTTTTCTGTGTGTCTCTATTCGTCTCTGTGTGTATCAGCACGTCTGTTTTTGTCTCTGTGTATATCAGTTTATCTGTATTCAACTCTGTGTGTATACGTGTATCTGTATTCGTCTCTGTTGGTATCTGTGTGACTTTATTCATCTCTGTGTGTAACTGCGTGTCTATATTTGCCCTTCTGTGTATTTGCGTGTCTATATTTGTCTTTCGGTGTATCTGTGTATGTATTCGTCTCTGTGTACATTTGCGTGTCTGAATTCATCTCTGAATCTGCGTGTCTGTATGCATCTCTATGTGCATCTGCCTGCCTGTATCCATCTCTGTGTGTCATTAAATTCGTCTCCGTGTGTATCTGCGAGTCTGTATGTGTGTCTGCGTATCTGTGTTTGTCTCTGTGTGTATCCGTGTGTCTTTATTCGTCTCTGTGGGCATCTGTGTGACTCTATTCGTCTCTGTGTGTATCTGCATGTTTGCATTTGTCTCTGTTTGTATCTGCGTGTCTGTATTCTTCTTGCGTGTATCTGTGTGCCTCTCTGTCTCTCTGTCTATCTGCGTGTCTCTGTGTGTATCTGCGTGTCTGCATCTGTCTCTGTGTGCATCTGCGTGTTTGCATTCATGTCTGTATCTGCGTGTGTGTATTCGTCTCTATGTATATCTGCATGCCGGTGTTCATGTGTGAGTATCTGTGTGTCTGTATTCGCCTCTGTGTGTAGCTGCGGGTCTGTGTTTGTCTCTGTGTGTATCTGCGTGTCTGTGTTCATCTCTGTGCGTATCCTTGCGTCTGTATTCATCCCTGTGGGCACCTGTGTGAGTCTATTTGTCGTTGTGTGTATCTGCGTGTCTATATTTGTCTCTGTGTGTATCTTCCTGTCTGTATTTGTCTCTGTGTGTATCTGTGTGCCTGTATTTGTTTCTGTGTGTCGCTGCACGTCTGTATTCATCTCTGTGTGCGCCTGTGCATCTGTATTCATCTCTGTGTGTCTGTATTTGTCTCTTTGTGTACTTGCGTGTCTGTTTTCATCTCTGCATTTTGTCTGCGTGCCGGTATTCGTCTCTGTGTGTATCTGTGTGTCCTTGTGCACAGCGGATCGGTCAGCCTCTCTGGTGTTTAAAGTGATGCAATGTTCCCCTCTGCTGGCCTTCACACTCCTCTGCGTTGACAGCACCGCAGGGTGACAACCATCAGGGGATTCAGTCTGGGTGGGAGGGGGAGGGAGGCAGCTCAGAGCGCCATCCAAACTGACAGAACCATCTGCACACGCACACACACAGTTTGGTATATGGAGGATTGTATTCGTACTGAGGACCCTTAGAGTGGAGAATGTTCATGTAAAGTTATGTCTATGGTCGCTCTGCAATGTGGAAGTGATTTGTCTTTGAAGATTATTCATAACACAGAGTGCGCAAATCAAAGTGTATTTCTATCGCAAATGCATCCAAGCAAGATTGACGGAACAATTTGTAAGTCAATGCAATGAAAGTATTTCACGTTCATTATTTTGACATGTTTTATAATATACTCCTACAAATTATAAATGAGAAAAGATTGAAAATCCTGAAATGGACACAGTGGTGGTGGTAATATCTCAGGAACGATATCATTAGGTATCAGACGAAACTGCTCTGTGCTTCCAAAGACGTTATTTGAAAAACCAAACAGCCATGCAATGTGAAAGATTGACAGTATTTGATGTCCTCTGAAAGAAACAAAAAAAAACTGACACTAGTGCAAAGGCATGGGGAGGCTTGCAGAAGGTGGCATTGTATAACTATAAACTAAACAGGGACAGACGTAGAGGTGTGGGGGTGGGTGGTGGTGGTGAGGGGTTGATCTCAATTTCAATGGATTTACCCCAAAAAACAGCAGGACATCATCTCACGGAGATACACACAAACATACACAGACACGTTAAACACACAACACATATACATACAGATATGGACACACAAACAAACACACACACTCCTGCACACAGTTCCTTTAAGATAGAGTTGAATAAGCTTTTCACTCATTTGGGAATCAGTGATCATTTGGCGAAGGCAGGAGAATGTCGGTGAGAAACAGTTCAGCTGTAATCCAATGGCACAGCAGATCCAATGGGCGAAGTGGCCTGATTCTGCTCTATTTTCCCATATTCAGGAGAGAGCTTTCAAAGGTTGAATTTGAATGCAGATTGCAGGCTTAAAGGTCGGCTTCTTGCCAGTGTGGAGGAACAAAGGGATGTTGGGGTCCACGTCTGTAGATTCCTCAAAGTTGCCAAAGCCCTCAAGGTAAGAATGTGTATGATGTGTTGGCTTTCATAAGCTGGGGGATTGACTTTCGAGCTGCGAGGTTATGCTGCAGCTCCATAGACGCCTGGTTAGACCACACTTGGAATATTGTGTTGAGTTCTGTTCGCCCCATCAAAGGAAGGATGTGGAAGTTTTAGAGAGGGTGCAGACGGGAGTTCCCAGCACGTTGCCTATCCTATAAGGCATGTCTTATGAGGAAGGTTTGAGGAAGCTTTAGCTTTTCTCATTAGAGTAAAGAAGGATGAACGGTGACTTGATAGAGGTGTGCAAGATGATGAGAGGCACAGATAGAATGGATTAGTAGATTCTTTTTCATAGAGTAGAAATGGCTAACACGAGGAAAACATAATTTTAATGTGATTGGAGGAGGGTTTTGGGGAGATGTCAAGAGGCAGGTTGTTTACACAGGTAATGATAGGTGCATGGAATGCACTGCCAGCAGTGGTCGTAGAATTAGCTACATTAGGGACATTCAAGTAACTCTTGGATAAGCACATAGATGATAATAGGATAAAGGCTCTGCAGTTTAGTTTAATCTTAGAGTCGGATAAAAGGTCGCCACACCATTGAGGGCTGAAGGGCTCTTACTGCACTATACTGTTCAATGTTCGCTGTTCTAATTTCTTGAAATCTTGTGAAAATATTGTACTTGGAATTCCTTTAACTTCAGTGGAGGTTAATCTGATCAGTATTTGATTGTTGAGGGTAAATGGAAATTTGGGGAGGTTGGTGGGGCTGAATGGTCTATATCTGTTCCTAACCGTTGTGTCAAAAGAATAATGATTGGTTTGAGGGGAACTCATTTTGAGAATAAGGGCATTCCTATTTCAGACTGGGAAAGGGATGTTCCTTTTCCTTTTCGATTGTATGGTCTGTGGTCTTCTCATGCCCAAGGATCAGTGAAGACTGGGTTAATGAAAACACTCAAGGAGGAGTTATATAGATCGTTGATGAACAAGAGAATCCATGATTGTTGGGAACAGACAGGAAAGGGATGTTTAGTTAAAATCACATCAACAATGAGCATTCAGAATTGTTCTGCAGGCTCGAGGGGCTGAATGGCCACCTGCTGCTCTTGCTTCATATATTGTTCACTCACTCAACCCCGCGATACTGTTACAGAAGGTGAGGAAGATCACATTCAGCCATTCAGGATCGATCTGCACCTCTAAGTAATTATAAAGAAATAGGATGAAGCTCTTCAGCCATTTCAGTACTTTACGCAGCGCAAGAGGAGGTCACACCTACTTTCTAGATTGCTACACAGGAACAGGGGAGTCCTGGGTAACTATGAGGAAATAGATAGTCGGGAGAAATGTGTATTTTCGGGTTGGAAATCTTTAACTTGGTGAAGTACCTCAGAGATCAGTGCAACATCAAAAGCTATTTAGAATCTGTCAATGATTTGCGTGTGGGAACTGATTGGATGGAAATCAATTGGCTCAACCACTAAGATTCGATAAGATGTCAAGTGGAGGTAGAGAGTCTGTAATGTGATATAGACAGGGAAGGTTAGTGTGCAAACCTTCAGCAGAAACAGGATAACATGGGGTACCGGAGTTTGTGCTGTGGCAGAAGGGGAAAACAACAGTAATCTTATTCAAAGAAGAGAGATCACAAAACTCAGTTGTACAAAGGCATTTGTTCACCCGGGTACATACATCACACGGGGTTAGTATGCAGATGCAGCAAGTAATTAGGAAGGTAGATTGAATGATTACTTCATGAAAAGGCTATCAGGATGTTTTACTGCATCTGTACAGAGGATTTCTGAGTCAACATCTGATGTACTGTGGGCAGTGATGAATCCATGAATTGAAAAATAATTATACTCAATAGCTTTAGAAGATTTTGCGAATATGTTTCACTGCACTTGCTCCTGGAAATAAAGCCTTATCCTGTCATACAGCAAGGAAACAGACCCTTCGGTGCACCATGTCCATGCCGACCAGATGTCCTAAATTAATCAAGTTCCATTTGCTAGCACTTGGCCCATATCCCATAAAACCTTTGTGTTCGCTCAAATGGCTTCATTCAAATGGCTAAAAATGCTGTAGCTGTCCTAGCCTCCAACATTTCCTCTGGCAGTTCATTCTATACACTCTGTGAAAAGTTACCACTTTTGTCCCTTTTATATGTTTCTCCCCTCACCTTCAATCTATATGCTCTAATTGTGGACTGCCCTTAGCTAGGAAAATGTTCTTGGATCTTCACCATTTCTTTTCTCCACATGATGTTTTAAACCTCTATAAGGCAAGAGCACTTCAGGATTGAGAATGAGAGGCGTTCGTATTGAACTGTATAAGATATTGAGGAGAGTGTATCTGATGCATAGCCTATGGACATTTTCTCTGGAAAATGAGTCGAGAACTGAGGATTCAAATTTAAGAAAACAACATGTATATGTTATATACTCTTTTCATAGTATAAGAAAACAAATACTATGAAGACATGATTTTATTGGACAAAAATATGAGGACACATACAAACATAACTTCATTAAAACTCCTACATGGAGCAGAGAACAGGGCCATAGTCCTACAGTTCCGAGAATGTTCAAGGAGGTCTCACGTGGTCCAGTTTGGTGTTGAGATAACATTATTGAATATTTCTGCTCCGAGATGGAGAAAATGCAACATGCCGGAGAAGCCACTGCTTATTTCTACCTATCTTTCCTTGTTCCTTCTCGCAGCAATGTATGAGTGGTGAAAACCGTTCAGTCATCTTTATCATTCATGTAGGATTACTGTTGAGGAATCATTGGCATCTCCCCACTGCCTAAAATCAAAGGTAATTCAGCAAAATCCGACTGTTCCAGGAATAAATCCTGCTTGTGTGAGCAGAACAACTTCAGAGGCAGAATAACATTTAATTATTTTACTTTTGTCTTGAGTTTAACTATTGCTTGGACAAAGCTCTTTCAAGCTGATATTTTGCAGCTTTTTTTCCTGCTTGTATTTAGGTATGTGTATGTGTGTGTCTGTGTGCACTTGTGTGTGTGAGACACTGTGTATGTCTTAGTGTGTGTGTCTGTGTGTATGCACAGACTGCATCTCAGTATGCATTCAAAGATAAATATTAATGTACGTATTTGTCCAAACTGTTTGCCATTTATTTTTCCATCTTAGCTTTGAGTAACTTTGCTTTGATGAATTATTTTTGCAAATGTAAGATATCGAGCTGACTTGTCCCCAGCAAAGAACCTGACCTAGTCTGAGACCTATATCATTGGTCATATCACCAACCGAGTTACATTTAAAATTTATCATGATCAATGGAGGAACGGGACTAGAAAATGAGACAGTGGTCCATCCAGCCCCAGTCTGAACACGGATGAGGAGAATTTCACAATGGGTTGTTTGAGTGGGAATGCTCTTCCCCAGAAGTTTGTGGTGCCTGTGTGTTTGTATTTAGTCAAAGCATTTAGATATTGGGCAGTAAAGGACAATGAACTACGGATATGGGAGTGGGGTTGAGAACACATCCAGATCAGCCACGACCTTACTGCCTAGTTGAGAGGGCTTAAAGTGTCCTCAGTCCTACGTTCCTATGTTCCATTCAGTTCCTCAAAACTGCAAGACAGGAGCATTTGGAGTTCATTTATTCCGATAACCTGGTGCACAGAAACAGAGGAGACCATTCACTGACTGAAGACTCGAGAGTGTAGTGCTGTAAAAGCACAGCAGGTCAGGCAACATCCGAGGAGTAGGAGAATCGCCGTTTCTGAGAATAAGCTTCTGCCCGAAACGTGGTTTCAACAGAATACAAGGACGCTATTGAATCCATTGAAACTATTGGATAAGAATAGGGGTAGCCCATTCAGACACTCCTGCCTATTACACAAGGAGGGAAGGAGTGTAGTCAGCACATCAAGATGTTAAACAGGAACCGGAGTCGCCAAGGCAGGTCCTTGAGCTGCTTCCAGATGACCAGGACGTGGCCATTCAGCCTATCAAACCACGTGTACAGAAATAGGAAGATGTCTTTGATGCCCCAACATGACAAAGAGTGAAGCAGAGTCTACACAAATAGACTGCTCTATGTTGTTCCTCCTGGTTCCTTTGCTCGTGGTACATATGTGTCACTTTAACTTGGTTTGCTGAACGTGAGGGGGAAAAGTGAATGGTTTCTGTCAAGTCTCAAGGAAATGCCTTCTATCTCCGAGAAGACATTATTGTACTCCCATACAGGTCAGAAGCTGGTGGGAATGGCAAACTATTTCAGAAGTAAGGCATTAAGGCTGCTGATAGATTTATGAACAGTGCAGAGACACAGACCAGCTGCACATTGAGACAATGAGAATCCATTCAGAGTCTGGAGCTCCCTCTCAACCAACATGGTGTCTCCACACTGAAATGTGAACTATTGGGAATTACATAAAACGGGGAAAATGCAATTTCTCATAAAATTACCATCTTTTTTCTGGACATAATAAATGTTAGTCCAGAACCCTCAAGTTGAAATGTAATTGCTTGTTATTCTCTCGCTGTGCTACGTATTTCGCTGGATTATACTCTCATAACTTTTATCAGTTAATTATCGTTTACACAACGTAATTCAATAATTTGCTTGCAAAGGTGGAAACATCTTATTACACAGTGTGTTTGCCTTTTCTTTTTTATATTTGATGTAGCCTTAGCACAAAAGTACATGTCTTGTTTACTGAACAGCATTGACCAACTGTCTGTGTGGCCTTTGCACATTCTCCCCGTGTCTGCGTGGGTTTTCTCCGGGTGCTACGGTTTCCTCCCACATTCCAAAGATATGCAGTTTAGGTGAATTGGCCGTGCTAAATTGCCCATAGTGTCGGGGTGAATAGAGGGTAGGGGAATGGGTCTGGGTGGGTTACTCTTCGGACGGTCAATGTGGACTTGTTGGGCCAAAGGGCCTGTTTCCATACTGTATCTAAAAAAAAGTGACCTGCTTATCGGGATTCAAGGGTCAGACACAGTATGTATTTTCCATGGGGTAAGAAACAGAAGACAGTGACTATGGAGACTGATGAGGAATAAAGTTACATCCCCCAAGTCCCCAATGTCTTCTTGACAGACAGAATAAAATCAAATGTAGAGAAAGAAACCGAATATATTCGGATGAAGGAATTACAAGTGACAATGTAAATAAAACAGGATAATTTGAAATGGAATGGCTGAACAATGATTGATCAGTGTGTGTGTGTGCCTGTGTGTGTGTGTGTGTATCTGTGTGTGTGTGAGTGCGTGTGTGTCTGTGTGTGTCTGTGCGTGAGTGAGTGTGTGTGTCTGTGTGTGTGAGTGCGTGTGGGTGTTTGCATGTGTGTCTCTGTGTGTGAGTGCGCGTCTGTGTGTGTGGGTGACTGTGCGTGTGTCTCTGTGTATGAGGGTGTCTGTGTGTGTGAGTGAGTGTGTCTGTGTTGTGGGTGTGTGTGGAAGTGTGTGTGTGTGTGCATGTGTGCGTGCAGATACATAAGACTGTTCGTATGTGTGTACCATATTCAGAATGAACAAGAAAGACATATTTAATAAAAATGATGCATGTGATGTACAAAATTTATAAAACGTTAACATGTTATTTAGTCTTCAGCTGAGATGTTCTGTTCCCCTTCTTTCAACGCACACTCGGCCTCCTGCCTCTTCCCTGCATTCCCAGACTTAATCTCTAATTCTTATCAGGATGTATGTTATAAATTCCTGCTTCTTGTGTTCCAATTCATTTCAGTTAATCAATTTTCTACCGGGAAACATATACATTGGCCTGCTGGGTTCTGTCAACAGCTGTTGCCTGTCATATTGATGGAGTTAAAAGTTCTGGCATCAGACCCACTTTTCAACATATTAATCTGTTGCACAGACACTGTACAAAGGACCACAACACACAGGAATTGTCAAACCAAGTACAGAAGTACATCTATATCTATCAGTCATGTAGACTTCTCTATTTTTATATCTCCATGTCTATATTCTCTCTCCCTCTCTCTCTCTCTCTGTCTCTCGATTTCTGTTTTAATCTAATTGATACATCGTCCAATCGTTCTTTCTGTCTCATGCCTCAGACTTCCTTCCTTCTGTTTACATCTATTGACCACATTTGGATGTGATGTCTTATAATTGAGTAATGTAACGACAAGACACGAGGGAGCAGATGGCCAGAGTTAGTTGGAAGGGAAGCTGAGCACGGGAAGATGGTGAAGCAGCAATGACAGGAGTTTCTGGGGATAATTCAGCAGCACATCAGAAATTCTTCCCAAATAAGAACAATATTCAGCAGAAGACAAGTCAGCCGCGAGTGATAACGAATTCAGGGAAAGCATAAAAACAAAAGAAAATGCACACAATGTGGTGAAGATTATTGGGAATTCAAAGGATTACGAAGTCTACAAATTCGAGCACGGATAACTAGTAACAGCAAATGGGAGGAGGGGATGAAATATGATATTACGCTTCTTAATCGTGTAAAAGAATATGGAAAGCAATTGTTGGATATATAACAAGGAAGACAGGGAGTAAAAAACAAACAAAGGGCTGTTGGAAAATGAGGCTTGAGTAGTTATAGGAAGCAATGGAATGGCAGAGGAATTGAATCGATACTTTACATCAGGCTTCACGGTGGAAAACACCAGTAAAATGCCAGAACTTCAAGACAATCAGGGTATAGACGTGAGTATACTGACCTCAGTAAGGAGAAGGTGCTAGGGAAGGTGAAGTTGAATAAATTATAGCAAGACTTATTGGATCTTTGGGTTTATGAATAAATGTGTGGAGTATAAGTACAAGGAAGTTGTGAAGTACATTGCAAATTGTATGATTAAGCTACAGCATAACAAGAGTTACGTTTACAATGCCATTGCGAACAGCAGTGATGAAAGTACGGTTAAAACAAAGGAAATCAGTTCGAAGCATTAGTGACAAAAAGACTGTTTCCTAGATCCTGCAGTGAGAATGTTGAGATAAGCTTGTCAGTAAACAGACAACAAGGAATGCATAAAAAGCACAATAAAATCTGTTGCTGATAAGGTCTCAACGTGCAACGAAGTAGCCAATACACATGAAGCTGAAAAAGCAAACCAAGTGAGACAGCATCCTAGGAACAGGAAAGCCAACGTTTCAGGCTGAAAGACTTCATCAGGATTGGGGTGAGGGAAGGGGAGGCGGGAAGTAAATAGAGGGAGTGGCGTGGGGCTGGGGAAGGGTAGGTGGAATGGCGATAGGGGATGCAGGCAGGGAATTATTGTGATTGGTCAGTGGGAAGGGTGCAACAGATAGACGAATGGAAAGATGGACAGCTTTGGTCAGGTCAGGGAAGTGGACATGGAGTAAGGCTGTGGGTAGAGAAATTTTGAAGCCAGTCAAATCAATATTGACACCATTGAGCTGTAAGGTCTCCAGCTGAAATATCAAGTTGTGTTCCCGAGTTTCTGTTTGTCTTCACTCTTAAAGTGGAGGAGGCCAAAGATGGACCTGTTGCTGGATGAAAAAGGGGAGGGGAGTGATTGAAATGGATGGCAATTGGAATGCTGAGTTTGTTAAAGCGTGCAGAGAACAGATGCTCCATGAATATGTCCCTGAGTCTTCCTTTCGTATCCACAGCATAGAGGAGACAACGTTGGGAGTTGGAGACGAGCTCGGTTGGTTAGGATCAGGCTCTGTGTGGAATATTAGTGCTCTGCACGAAGCAAACAACCCGACTTTCCAGTTATCATTCATTTTGATTTCCACTCCCACTCGCCCGGCGACATGCTCATCCTTAGCCTGTCCACTGTCAGAGGAACACCACCTGAGAGTTTTCCTTTGAAGCTGATAGCCCAATGGCCTCAATATTGACTGAAGCCGCTTCAAAAGCCCTCCACGCACAGCGTTATCCCATGTCCCTTTTCCCTGAACAGACCCACCTGTATCTGCTCCATCCTTCTCATTGACCAATCACAGTAACCTCATACCTGCATGTGCCTACCACCATCATACCTACCCGCCACCCCTCCATATCCCATCACTCCATTTCTGAGCTCCCCTCCTCCTCATCAGTCTTGACGAAAGGTCCAAGATCAAAATAGTGCCTTTGCTGCTCCTCTGATTCTGTCTGGTCTGCTGTGTTTATCCAGCTCCAAGTTTATTAACTCTGGGCTCCCGCACCTATAGGACTTCCTCTCTCCAAGCTGTGGAACTAGGTGGTCCACATATAAGAAGTAATAAATTTGGACATTTGAAAAGATCGCAGACACATTCGATATTTCACCTTCCAGATGAAGCAGCATTTCACTTGTACTCTTTCAATCCAGTCTCCTGTCATTGCTACTCACAATGCAGTCTCCTTTACATTGGGGGGACCAAACATAAACTGTTTTGAGGAACACTCCCACTCTGTCTGTGGGAATAACCCTGACCTTCTCATTGCTTTCCATTTCAATAAAGTACCTTGCTGTCATGCTAACATTTCAGTCCTGGGTTGCTGTAATGCTCCAATGAAGCACAACTCAAACTCGACTAACACCTCACTTTAGACCTTGGTACATTCTATCCTGAAGGAATTTTTATTCAATCCCATGCATCCACAGCCTGACCGCATTCTGGCTGTTCTCCATTCTTCACACACTCTTTCTCCTGGTCTCCCAATGAACTTGCCCTGTTTGTGAATCGTTTGTCTTGTACTTAATTAAAGAACCAATTTCCCCCATTCACAATCTAATTAATACTCATTTTACATTTCATTCTCTTTTACCAGAAATAAAAGTCAATTTGTCAGTGGCATTGCTCCTCCACACCATCTTGTTTCCAGCCACCGCTCCTCTACCTCGGTCAAGGGAGTTAAAAGCCCATTTTCCAATCCTTTAATGTTCTGACGAGGAGTCACACTGGACTTGAAACGCTAACTGTGTTTCTCTCTCTCCGCAGATGCTGCCAGATCTGCTGTGTTTCTCCAGAAATGAAAAAAAAAACACATTTTCAATTAAACAAATAACTCTGGATACTTGAAATCTGAAACGAGAACAAAACAAAACTGTGAGCCTTGAAGAGTGGTCACTGCACCCAAATGATTAAGTCTGCTTTCACTCCACTGATGCTGCCAGACCGGCTTAATTTCTCTCGGAATTTCTGCTTTTCACCACGTTTCAAAGACGTGTGTTAACGTGGCTCAAACGCCCTGTTCAACCTTGAGCGCATATACCGGGAAGTGAAAGCTAACACAAGATGCACAATTTCCGTGTCTCTGAAATAACATAAAGCTGGCATCACTGAAACTAAAGAGTTCTTACTGTTAGTCAGGGAGAGAAACAGAGGGACACGCATTCACTCTAAACACAGAAGGTAGCACATACTGGAAAGGAAAGGATTCAGATGATTATGTTAAAGGGTGTTTGGCAATGAGGCAAACTGTAAATGTGACACCATGGAGAGACCCTCAGTAGAATGAGAATATAAAATTGGAAGTGTGCCACATCAGAAACCAGAGTAGGTCACTGAGTACATGGCTGATGGGTGAGTGGGACTTGGTGTGAACTGGGGGCGGAACTGTATTGGAGATATTGCAGCTCAAACTGCGTGTTCTATGTGATGCTGTAGACCACAACAGCAACAGAAGCAAAATTATATTCAACCATAATCTGTAACATTTTGCCTGGGATTATCCCTCTTTCTACCATTACCAATAAGCGAATCTATGCTTCAGCGACGAGTGTGGTGAACATGCCAGGGCAGAACTATGTGTACCTACAACTGATGGCAAACCATAGAGCTACCACACTTGACTGTTTACATTCCAAACAGCAGAACTACCATCTGATAAGGAGGGCGGAATGATTGCAAGACCCACAGATCAGTTCGAAGCTCGACTGTCCTGCCAGATCCAGTCGTTTATATATTAAACAACTCACTGCAGGAGACGACCCAACACATGTCCCCCTCCTTAATAATGGAACAGCCCTGCACATCAGTGCAAAAGACAAGCATGTAGTTATCTGCGACATACTCAGGCAGAAGTATTGAGTCAATGATCTACCTCACCTCATCAGGATGGCCACAGAATTACAGATAGCAGTTTTCAAACAATCTGATTCGCTCTATGTGACATGAAGAAACATCTGAACACAGTACATCTGACAAAGGCAATGTACAACAAACCGTGTCCCTGGGGAAGCTGTTTCATTCCAGTTCCAACTCTGAAATCTATATGGCAATGTGGAAAATTACTCAGCTATGATAAGTCTCTTAAGAGGAGAATAATTACAGTATGACCAACATCACCCCCTCAATTCCATAATGACAGTCAAATTGTTGGCAGTTATTTTTGACAGAGTTGTCAAGCAGCACAGAAATAAACTGCTCAGTGTGGTTTGCGACAGATATTATGTGGAGATGAAAATGTCACTAGATTTCTAATCCAGGCTCGGCTGATGCTCTGGCAGCTGGTGGAAGTTAATAATAATTAATAAAATATCGAGATCTAAAATCTTGATTCAATAATAATGACCTTGACGCCAATGTCAATTATAAACACCAATTTGCTTCCTTTCAAGAAGTGAATCTCCCGTGTTTTCCTGGTCTGGCCGAAAAGTGACTCCAGACACACAGATATGTGATATACTCTTCAATGGTCTCTGAAATGGCCAAACAAGATACTCAATTGTATCAAACTGCTCCGAAGTCTTAAAGGATAAAACCGGTCAGAACACCCGGCATCAGCTTCTGCATCAGAAAAGGGAAACACTGGCCTGTCAACACTGCAGAGACCTCCTTCCTAACATCTGAGAGCTTGTGACAACAGTGCTTATCCACAGACTACATAGAAACTTTTGGAATGGAGTAGGTCATTCAACACATTGAGCCTCCCACGTTCTCACCATGGCCGAGAATCTCCTCAATGCATTTCTCCTACAGCAGACTGTGATATGTTGCAATTGATTCCGTCAACCAAATGTTTGGGGTGTTTGCGAATAGCTGAGACCCAAGGACATCATCCTGAGATACTCCACGAGCCTTCATCTCCAATAAAAGGATCCTTTTATTCCTGTTTTTCTGGTCCAAGTGCTTCTTTGCTGACCTGCTTTCTTTTACATATTTTCTCCTCCACTTTTCTTTTTGTAATTTACTGACCTAAAGCTGGACCCAGCGTTTGAAACTAAAGCTAAGCCCAATGCGGAGGAGAGTGAGTCCTTACTTACTTTTCCGGAGCAAGCACATGACCTGGAATTGGCAGTTGCAACATCAGCAGAGTCAACGTGAGTGAGATAGGGCCCAGTAGCAAAAGGTGATACCTGAAGATTGGAGAAATGTTGTTGGTTGGGTCCTGCACTGGTTGTGGTGAAGTGCATAGTGGAAGGCCATGATGGTAACATCGATGAGGTGGGCCCAGCAGTAAGAGACATGTTTCTGACATTTGAATGGCCTGGCAGAGGAGACAAGGAGCTGGTGATGGAGGAGTACCTGCCAAGTGGCAAAGATGGTGCCTTAGGATCAGAAACTTCGATGTTGCTGGGGTCTGGTGTAGATGGGGATGAAGCTGTCATGAAGGGGTTGGGCTGCAGGGGTGGTCGATGATGAGGAGCTGTCTCACAACCCATAAACTCTCTTCAGGCTGTATCCTCTGTTTATTCCACTGTCTTCAATTATTCAAAATGGCACCACTTTGAGGCAACAAGTGAAAACATTTCACTGATTTTATTGTATTTATCCTGGAAAGTACAACTGGTCATAAAATCAAAATCAAAAACTTTTACTCACTCTTTCCTGCCAGCTTTCCCATTCTGTAACGATGTCCAAATATTTGCCACAATCCCATAAGATTTGATTTTGCACACTGGATTTGGGACTTCAGCAAAAATCTTTCTGGAAATCCCCCTCGTAATCTTATCCTTGTGAATCACCTTTCCCTCAACCTTCTCTGCTCCAAAGTAAACAACCCGAACTTATCCAACCTATCTCCATAGTTGATATGCTCCATCCCAGGGAGCATCCCGCTGAATCTCCTCTGCACCCCTCCACTACAATCAAATCCTTCCTGCAATATGAACTACGTACAGTGTTCTAACATGGCCTAACCATAGACTTGTATAGCTCTGACAATCGATACGTCGGGGAATGAAGGCTCTGCCTACGTTTCCCTCTGCCTTATTAACTAAAGTATTAACCTCAGCCAAAAAGTATATTGCTGGAAAAGCACAGCAGATCAGCCAGCATCCGAGAAGCAGGAAAGTCTACTTTTTGAGAATATGCTTTTCATCAGCAATGTGCCCACCAATCCTGATAAAAAGCTTATGATCAAAAGATCGACTCTCCTGCTCCTTGCATGCTGCTTGACCGACTATGCTTTACAAGAACTATACTTCTTTATTCTGATCTCAAACATCTGCAGTCCTCATTTTTTCCCCTAAACTATTACCCTGTGCCGTCACATTCAGGGTGTTGTGGAGGAACACCCTCTCAGCTTCTTAGTGTGCTGGCATTCATTGTATACCCTCATTTTTAGTTCCTTCTTCCAAAGTGCATCACCACATGTTTATTAGTGTTACATTCCATCTGATTATCTGATCATTCCATCTGTATCTTCCTGGAACATAAGGTCTTCCTCCTCACTACCAATCACCCGGCCAATATTTGTGTCAAATACAAACTTACTAAGCACAGTCCCTCACCATCACCCCCCCCCAACCCCCCCCCCCCCCCCACCGCTAACACATTCACATTTATGAATACCACAAATAGTAAGATACACTGCACTGATCCCTGTGGTACATCAGGGGACACTGGTCTCCAGTCACACAAATAGCCTTCCTCCACCACCCTCTGACTCCTGCGAATAAGACAATGTTTGATGTAACTCACTAAGTTACCCTTGATATCATGGCTTTTTGTTATCAGTTTCACAAAGGTCTTGCTGAAAACCCATAAGAACAACATTGTCGAAAACAGACAATAACATTCACTTGGTCTGACTTCCCTCCTATGATGTCATGCTGACTCCCCCTGATCAAACCTTGCCTCTGCAAATAGAGATAAAATTTCTCCTTTCTTATTTTATTCAGTGCTTGCCCTAACACGGATCTAAAACTGACTGGTTAACAGTCAGTCTATTTTCACCCTCCTTCCTGTAAAGTGGGACTATATTCGTTGTTCTCCAGTCATCTGGCAACTCCAACTTCCCTGTGGCCAGATTCAGCTTAAAAATTTGAGTCAGCGCCTTTTCTCCTTTGTCTCTAACAGCAGCCTGTAATACAACTTATCCAGACATGGCAATCAGTCCAATTTTATACCAGCCAAAGCCTCCAATCCCTGCTCCCATCTTATATCAGTCTGTGCAAGGGCTTCCCAACCCATCTTTTTGAATTCTGTCCCTGCATTCTCCTTCTCCGAGTAAAACAGATATGGAGCCTTTATGTAACAATCGATCAATGTTCTCCAGCTTCACACACAGAGTGCTCCCTTGGTCTCTAATGGGCCCTAGTTGTGTCCTGGTTATTTTGTTCTGATTGATATACGTGGACAACATCTTGGGATTCCCCCTAACCTTGCCTGGCAACTTTTCTCCATGCCCCTGTGTCAGCCCGTCTCTCTGTGTGAACTTTCTAAGCTTCACTGCGATCTCATTTCATTTTGGCAATCACCAGAGAACAGAACCTGAGTTTCACCATCAGTTAATCTTGCCTCTAATAAGGTTGGCATGAAAGTAACTGTTTAGATTCTCTGTAATTTCCAAGTTCGCTGCAAGAAACTATCGTGTGTGGATATTCCCCATTCCACACGTGTCCTTGCCTTCACTTTTCCATCGAGTACCAAGAGAAGCGTTTGGTCATCCTAATGTTTTTTTTTAGTTTGCATTTTTTTTATTATTTCATTATCAGTTCATTTGTCCTCAAATGTCTCTGAATCCATGGCTTACAACAATATCTGACAATTTCCTGAGCTGCTTCCTTTGATCTAATGCAATCTTTAAATAATTTGTTCACTATTGTTAAGTCACCTTACCCCTTTGCTGTTTGAACTGTGGACAAGTGTATATTGTCCTTTTTATGGTGTTTATTCAAACAACAACCATTCCCTGTCTTCCAGTAAATCATTTTCATGTACTTCTTCAATTCACTGAAGCTAATTTTAGCCTCATACTCAGGTTTATTACCACAGTTTCAAAAATAACTGGTTTGCTTTCAGACGTTATATAAAATTCCATGAATTATAAATACTATTCCCGAAACCTCCTTTTCAGCAGGGTTTTCAATTGGCTCTTCTGATCACATAATATCATTTTCAAAACAGCCTCACCTCGACCTCAGTACTCAACATACTGTTAAAGGAGACCATCTCAAATACCCTAATGAAATCCATTTTCCCAGCATTATTATTCACGTGGGTTACCACGGTTTAGATGTGGATTGAAACTGTTCATTATTACTGTGGTATCCACAAACCTGGATATCTAATTTCCTGTTTTATATCATACCCAACTTTTGTATTGCAACTTTCACTTTGACATATGACTTCCATCAATCTTTGCTTCTCCTTGTTGTTTATTAGATTCTGTGGAATCTGAGCTATGTGGCCTCTTGGAAGATTAATGGTAGATTCAGGTGAGATATTTGGTGAAGCCTATTTGCACGTTGAGATAATCTTGTCACGTCATTCATTCTTCTCAAGTGTTATTATGACATTTTCACCAGATCTCCCGTTATATGCTGGCGGAGTAGAGAAGGACAATGATCTTTCAACGATGCTATGCATTTCCCCCAGACAGCTGAGCGTGCTCTAACCTGGCTGGGAACCTTTCAGCAGACTGGTAAAGTGTTGCTGATGCTGTACAGGATCATAATCAGATTACATCTGGAGTAGTGTCAACAGATTTAGTCTCCTCACTGAAGAAAGGATATTGCGATATTGGAAGCAGATCAGAAATGGTTCCTTTAACTAATTCCTGCAATGATGCGGTTAACTTCCAAGAAAAGGATTATTAGGTTGATCCAATACGCATGAGAGTTTACAAGAATGAAAAGTGACCTTATTTTTACATAGAACATCGGAAAGAGTAAGCAACAGAAGCCAATTACACAGCCAATTCCATTTCTCCAGCCTGTAACACAGGAACAACAGAAGGGTATTCAGAACTTCGACCCTGTTACACCAGAACAGGACAAGATTATTCAGCCCCTGAATCCTGATATACAGTTACAGGAGGAGGCCAATCAGCCCCTCGAGTCTATAACACTGCACGCAGAGTAGGCCATGAAGCAACAGTATCCTGTTATGTAGCAACAGGATCAGTTCATTCAGCCTCCTTAATTCGCTAACACAGGAACTGGAAGAGATGGGTACACTAGAATAACAGGAGGCCATTCAGCACGAGAATTAAAGAAGGAGATAACATTATTTGAGACTTGTTCAGGAAAGGTGGAGGTAATTCACCCATGTGTCAGTTGTATGGGAACAGGAGGAGACTAATCACTCCTTCGATCCCATTTCAGGGATTGTTCAGTATCTCGAGCCTGTTGTGAAGGAATATGAAGAGACCTTTCAGCCCCTCAAAATATTGCACAGCAACAGGAAAATTCCACAATCCCTCAGGCTTCTGACGTATTATCAGGAAGATGAGAAGCAGATTTTGAATCTGAAAATCAGGACATTCCGTCAATCGAGACTATAATGTAGGATCACCATGGGGACATTCAGCCCGTTGTGCATATAAACCAGGAACTAAGTGAATCCATTCAGACACTCATGTCTATTACACTGCAATTGGAGCAGATCTTTTAAAGATTTGTACCTGTTTCAGAGGAACACGGGAAAGGGAACGTAAAGGGTACCTAAAAGTTAGGAATTAGGATAATCATCTTCACTTGTAAATAAAAGGTTGTGAGCAAACTGTTGGGAATTAAGGAAAATTGTGAGACTCCATTATTAATTAATTAGCAACAGTGGATTTGCAAAGTAAAACCAGAGTACATCAGAATCAGCATTTTTTTAAGCATTTGTTTGCTCGAATTCTTTAAAGATGTGACATACAAAGTTAGACAATAGGTATTCTGGAGGAGGAAAGTACCTGGACTTTGAAAAGGCATTGATTAAATGCTGCACAAAATATTAAGCTGTGAAATAAGAGGACATGGGTTTGGGAGGAAGTTATTCGCCTGGATAGAGGGCTGGTGAGCCAACAACATGCAGAGAGATAGAATAGTTGTTTCGTTAGTGGTTGGCAACTTTTGGGGTTCCATAGAGTTCACACCGCATGACCTGCCAATTTACCGTCCACAAATACATTTTCAGTTGACAGTAAAACAAGTGGAAAAGTAGTTTGATGTAAGGAAGATATAGAACATTTACAAATGGGCATGAACAGTTTAGATGAATGTGCCAACATCTGGAAGCAAAAACTTAACGAGGATATTCCCCAGGGAATCCAACATGTTATGGAAATGGACAGGAACTTCAGAGTGCTTACTTGCATCTGGGTGTCCTTGTGCAGACCACAGAAAACTAAATGTAGGTACAGCAGGGAATGGGAAAAGCAAGTGCATTTTCCGCATTAACCTATAAAAGTACAGAGTATAGATAGAGGGAAGAATTACTGCAACTCTTCAAAGTATTAGGGAGACTGTAACTGACATACTGTGTTCAGGTTTGTTGTCCTGACTGCAGGAGTGACGTTGTTTCAACAAAGGCAGTTCAGAACAAGTTCATTAGATTGATTCCAGAGATGAATTTGTCTTTTGAAGCAAGTTCGAACAGTTCAGGCCGACGCACTGTCGGTTTGGAAGAATGAGAGGAGACTTCATTGAGGCCTGAAGGATGTTAAAGGTGATTGACAATGTCGGTGTGGAGTGGACATTTCCTCATATGGGGCAAACTAGAACAAGAGATCATAGTTTTTGGATTAGGCTGAGCAGATTTAAAACAGGGGTGAGGAGAACTTACTTCTCTCAATGGGTTGTAAATCTGTGTAACTCACTGTAGTGTGCAGGGGATGATGGGACATTGAATAAATGAAGGGATATGGAGAGCAGGCAGGGGAATGGAACTGACCCGGCGATGACATCAGTCATGATTGTATTCAATGGCGGAACAGGCTTGAGGGGCTGGATAGTTGCTCTTTCTTATTCAGCCCTTCGACTGTGCTCCACAGGAACGGGGAGGACTGGTTATCTATCAGGAAGCAGGCACTCTGGATAAATCAGTCTTAATCTTGCTGACCCATCCTTCAATCCCCTCATCTAAGTCATAAATAAAAATTACAAACAATGGAGGCCCAAGGACAGAGCCCTGTGGAACACCACTCACCACAGACTTCCAGGCAGAATATTTTCCTTCTATTACCACTCACTGTCTTCTGTTGGCCAGCCAATTCTGTATCCAGACAGCTATGTTCCCCTGAATCCCATTCCTCCTGACCTTCTGAATGAGCTTACCATGGGGAACTTTATCAAATGCCTTGCTGAACTCCATATACACCACATCCACAGCTCGACCTTCATCAACGTTTCTAGTCCCATCCTCAAAGAACTCGATAAGGTTTGTGAGGCATGACCTGCCCCTCACAAAGCCGTGTTGACTGCATTTAATCAAGCCATGCTCTTCCAGGTGGTCATAAATCCTATCACTCAGAATCATTTTCAACACGTTGCAGATGACAGACGTGAGACTTACTGGTCTGTAATTGCCGGGGATTTCCCTATTTCCTATCTTGAAGAGAGGAATTACATTTGCCTCTCTCCAGTCCTCAGGTACGACCCCAGTGGAGAGCGAGGATGAAAAGATCATCGCAAGTGGTGAAGCAATTGCATTTCACATTTCCCAAAGCAGCCGAGGACAAATCTGGTCCGGACCTGGCGGCTTGTCAATCTTAATGTTTGACAAAATTTTCAGCACATCAGCTTCCTCTATCTCTATCCATTTCAGCATGCACACCTGCTCTTCAAAGGTTTCATTCACTACAAAGTTCGTTTCTTTCGTAAAGACAGAAGCAAAAAACTCATTTAGGGCTCCCCCTACCTCCTCAGACTCCACACACAAATTCCCTATGCTATCCCTGATCGGCCCTACTCTTTCTTTGACCATTCTCTTATTCCTCACATAAGTGTAAAATGCCTTTGTGCTCTCCCTAATCCGTTCTGCCAAGCCTTTCTCGTGCCCCCTCCAGGCTCTCCTCATTTTTGAGGTCCTTCCTCGCCTGCCTGTAATCCTGTAGAGCTGAGCTTGACCCTAGCTTCCTCCACCTTATGTAAGCTACCTTCTTCCTTTTGACGAGAAGCTCCACCGCTCTCGTCATCCAAGGTTCCTTTATCGTACCACTTCTTGCCTGTCTCAGAGGGACATATTTATTCATCACTTGCAACAACTGTTCCTTAAACAGTCTCCACATGCCTACAGTACCTTTACCATGGAACAATTGCTCCAATTCATGCTTCCTATTTCATGTCTAATCGCATCACAGTTTTCTCTTCCCCAATTAAATATCCTCCCATTTTGCCCAATCCTCTCCTTCACCATAGCTATGTAGAATGCGAGGCATTTGCGGTCACTATCAAAAACATGCGCTCTCACCACAAGATCTGACACCTGCCCTGGCTTGTTTCTGACCACTAAGTCTAGAATTGCCTCTCCCCTCATCTGCCTGTCAACGTCCTGAGTTAGGAAACCCTCCTGAACACACCTTACAAAAACAGCTCCATTCAAATTTTCTGCTCGAAGGAGGTTCCAATCAATATTGGGAAAGTTAAAGAAATCCCATTACAACAACCCTACTACGTCAACACTTTTCCAAAATCTGCTGACCTATGCTTCCTTCCATCTCCCTGCTGCTATGTGGGGGCCTGTAGTAAAACCCTAAAGAGGTGACTGCTCCCTTGCGATTCCTAATTTCCACCCATACTGACTCGGTCGGCAGATCTTCCTCGACAATGGAAGCTTATGTAGCTGTGACACCCTCTCCGATTAGTCGTGCTACACCACCTCCTCTTTTCCCCCCCTCCCTATTCTTTTTAAATGCTCTAAACCCTGGAACATCCAGCAACCACTCCTGCCCCTGAGAAACCCATGTCTCTGCTATGGCCACAACATTATAGAGTCAGGTACTGATCCATGCTCGAAGTTCATCACTTTTATTCCTGATACTCCTTGTGTTAAAGCAAACACACTTGAACTGATACCTTGGTTCCTTTCCAGGAAAATCCTTCCAACCAGCTGGTCTACCTCTTTCTATTGCCTGATCTGCATCAACTCTCACCTCCAGTATACAGCTCAGGTTCCCACCCCCCTGCCATACTAGTTTAAACCCTCTCGAACTACGTGAGAAAACCTTCCAACCAGGACATTGGTCCCCTTCCAGTTCAGATGCAACCTGTCCTTCTTGTACAAGTCCTACCTTCCCCAGAAGGCATCCCAATTGTCTACATATCTGAAGCCCTCCCTTCTTCACCAGCTGTGCAGCCACGTATGGCCAATTTAGCATGGCCAATTCACCTAACCTGCGCATTTTTTGGACTGTGGGAGGAAACCGAAGCACACGGAGTGAACCCTCGCAGACAGGGGGAGAATGTGTAAACTCCACGCAGGCGCCAATTAAACCCGTGTCTCTCGCGCTGTGAGGCAGCAGTGCTAACCACTGTGCCATCGTGGTGCTGGGAGACGATGCATATGTCACCCACTCCCGCCTGGAAAGTTCCTGATCATAGGATTTGAAAGAAACAGTGACCCTGACAATCACTGGCAGCACAGTCCTCCCCCGGTGTGAAGCTGCAGATCGTGTTCAAGGAGGTGACACCGCTCTGTGACCAGCTCCTTGTTCAGTCAGGGTCCCCTCATACTCTGCTCCAGGGTTAAGTGCAGCTTGGCAAGCTGTTTCTGGAAAACCTGTGGTGGATCCAGCAGATCCCTTTCCCCATTCACACTCACTCCGTGGTTTCAGAGCACCCCTCTCTGCAGCCTCTGCTCCATTTGTTGTTCATGTTACAGACCCAGATACTGTAACTACAGTCCCCATGCTCCATCCAGAGTTGGGTCACCAAATCCTCAGGTCTCCATGAACGTCTGAGGCAGCTCACAGCACAACCTCCTGAAAACCATCCCCAGCACCTCCACTAACGTTTCAATAGCAGGAGACAATCAGACTTCCCTCAGCCACAAGTGTTATTGACCTGACCAGACCCCATCAAAATATTTTAAGCAGGCAGCCTATACCCTAACGTTTTCTTATTTTAAATGTAGATGTTAACTGTGTGTTCCAGATGTGTTGTACTCAACGTAATGCAAAATGCAATCCATTCAAATGCTCCAATTAAGACACAAAGAGAAGAATAATTTGGGATAGCTTCTCTACTGGAACGCTTATGTTACCATTAGATACAGTGCCTTCTACTAATTAACTGCGCTAATACAGGAACATCCCATAAACACACCCCTTGGCAAAAATGTAAATTCAAACACAGAATTTTATGTGCAGTTCTCCAATCCAGGAGGAAGCAACTTTAAGTGAGTTTTCAGAGAGAATAGCAGCTGGGGATCATGTATTGAAACTTTCAACCTTTCTGGGATCCCAAGCAGCTTCTGAATGCTGCAGCAAAAACAAAACGAGAAAACCTGGCCACTCCAGGTTTTTACTTATTTACTTAAGCTGTTTTCAGGTGACAGTTCGGCATCTCTGCCTTAAAGACCTCTCTTCAAAAAAAAAACAAGAGAAAATAACCTTTTTAAAGTTGAAAAAGAAACATCAATATACAAACATGGCCTCATTTAAACCCTTTATTCTTATTTTTCCAGTAGACTGCAATACATATATATTACATTGACACTAAGTGTGCTAACATTCACAACTCTATTCTATTTCAGTCACTTTACTTCTGCGACTGAACGCCTCTGTTTTTTTTCATCTAAGTTTCGACAACTTGTCAGCAAGTACGGGTTCTCGTCCGGTCACCTGTATAACTTCCAAATTAAATGGCAACAATAATAACCTCTGTCTGAACGGACTGGAAGTATTCTCCCTAAATTTGTCCAAAATCGTTCAGGCGTTATGATCATTATATATATTTGTCTTGACACGGTATTGGCAACTTAGATGCTGAAATGTTGTAACATCAACACCAAGCTCATGGCCTCCTTCCCAATTGTGAAATATTTTACAATTGATGGTGTCACCGGACACTCCAAACAAATTTACATAATGGAGCACTTCTCATCTCTAACATAGTCCTTCTCAATGACATATCTCCTCATGTCTCAGCTTAAAGGATTTACATCTTCCTGTACATCTTAATGCTGTAACCTCTTTACCTCGTAATCCTGGCCTATGCCACTAAATCTTAAACACAGGTATATATTTTAAGATCTTGCTCAATCTCCTCAAGCTCTCCCAAAAGCCAAACTTTGATTTATGGACCAACCGATGCTAATCAGGCATTTCAAATTCGAATCGTGCAATTTCAACTCTCTGCTCTTCCCCACGCGTTCTCACAACTGCAGGAAGTGAATTTTTGAACTACTCCAAAGTTTGAGTCTGTCTAAGAGTGTCATAGGTTGCTCTGTTTTTAATACCTTGATTCACCTTTCAAAATTACTTTTGTTAATCCTTTCAAACTCAATGTACGTTTCACCAGGGACACAATTTTACATTCTAAATCACTGTCAGTCGGCTTCTGGCACAAGTTCATATGCCCTTCAAAGGTCTTTCTTCACCTTCTCATACTCTCCAGATACCTCTTCCAATAGGGATACAAATACCTCACTCATAATACCGACCAGCTTTGTTTGGATTAACTAAACCCACTTGGTCAGTGGTCAGTGCATCCGTTTAGCCACTTTCTCAAATGAAATTAAAACGACTTCTACATCATTTTCATCAAATTTAGACAATGTCTGTACATATTTAAACAGATCCCCTTCAGGTCTTTGGCTACCATAGAGTTGTTCATCCTCACTATCCTCATCCAGCCTACTATCTCCCTTCATCTCCACCTTGCTAAGTCGAATTTCCTCTCAAATTGCTAACGTTTTAAGTTGAAACTCTCTCTCTTCCTGCTTTTCTTCATTCTTTTTGTGTCTTTCTTCTTCCTCTTATTTTAATTCTACTTTAAATCATATTTCAAACTGTCTCAATTCCTTTTTGTGTCCAAGCTGCTACATCTGCAAATGATTTCTAGCCATTTCCAAAGATTCTGATGATCTTTTTGCAAAAATGTAAATGTTAAGCTACTGCTGTAATTATCTCCTTTTCTCACAGACAAACACAAAGCCAACTCCAGCTTGTCTGCCAATCCTAAACGCTTTGCCGTGTTCACCTTTTGTAAAATCTCCAACTTCACTTTGTCCTCACCCAGAGAACTCTTAGTGACAGAAATAGACATTACTACACAAAACATTGTACAAACCAACCAAATTCAACACCCACAACAAAAGATACAAACAACTACAAAATGCTACCTTTGAACCCAACAATTTCCCTTTGTACATTCTCCCCGTCCTACGTGGGTTTTCTCCAGGTGCTCCAGTTTGCTCCCACAGTACAAATATATGTAGTTTAGACGAAATGGCATTGTTAAATTGCCCGTTACGTTCAGTGATATGTAGGTTATTTGCGCTAGTCAGGGGTAAATATGGAGTAATAGGGGAGGGGAATTCGTCTGGGTAATTTTCTCTTCGGAGGGTTAGTATGAACTTGTTTGGCCAAATGGCCGGCTTCCACTCTGTAGGGATTCTAATCCTGAACCCAACTTGGAATTATCGATTTTGAACTGGGCAAGTGTTCCCACTTTGCTATGGAACAGACCAGACTGCCTTCACATGCTTTAAGATGGTAGCCTGGACACCAACCTTGTCTTAGGTTAGATTTCCAACAGTATGGAAACAGGCCATACAGCCCAACAAGTCCACACTGACCCATCGAAGACATAACCACCCAGCCCCTCTCCCCTACCCCATATTTACCCCTGACTAATGCACCTAACACTATGGGCAATTTAGCATGACCAATTCACCTGACCTAAACATCGTTGGATTGTGGGAGGAAACCACAGAACCGAGAGGAAACCCACGCAGATACAGAGGGAATGTGCCACTCCACACAGTCATCAGTGGGAATTGAACCTGGGTCCCTGGTGCTGTCGCCCCACTAGATGTGAAATGGGTACTCCAGATGTGATGCGGCTGGTCAAAACACTCAACCTTAACCAAAACACAATTTATTTAAACACCATAATAAAAGTATATACAAAAAGAAGAGAAGTTTAGAATAACTTAACTATTGTAAATCTTAACAGTGTATTAGATACAGTACTTTCCACTAATAAAGAGTTCCAATGTACTATCATCCCAGAAACTCGTCTCTGGGCAAAGACACATCCAATCCAGGACGAAACAGCATCAAGACAGATTTCAGAGAGAATACAGCTAGGGATCATTTACTGAAGCATCCAACCCTTATCCCACCCCAGGCACCTGGTGATTGTTACAGCTCAGCAAATCTGGAAAGTCTGGTCTGTGAAAGCTGGCCATTGTTATCACTATTTGTTAAAAAAGAACAAAAGCCTCGTAAGTTACTTACTTAAGTCGTTTGCAGTAGGAAGTTTGGCCTTTAAGATCTCTCTTTAAAGAAAAGGAGAAAATAAACTTTTTAAAAGTGAGATCATTGTCAGAACTGCTCGACACCTGGTATTTTAAAATAATACTCAAGGGGATTCCTCATGTTACTGACCACACAATCAGCTCAAAAGGGCAGATACAGACGTCAGACGTTCAGTGGGCAGGCACAGACCATCTTTCAAAGACATGAGACAAGGTTGCTGACACCCCTATGCAACATGGAGCACCACATAGGGCACGCTGGGAAGTGAACAACCGACCGATACACACACACATACACTCCTTTCCAATATGGAATACCACATGGAAGTGAATAACAGGCTGACAAACACTACCTACTTCTTTCCCACCTTCCCCACCCCACCCCCACCACCCCCCATCCGTGAAACACCACATGGCACACACTGGGAAGTGAACAACAGCCTGAAACACACTATTTTATTGCTTCTGAGCTTCACAATGCCAGCACTCAACACACTAGAGAGTCAAAGCCCAAGGCTAGGGAAAGATACGGGGGATAGAGAGATTCACATTAAAGACAGAAACAGAAAATAAACTAACTGAGAGCATGTTGTGGAAATATGAAGAAAAAGACTGGGCAGTGGGACTAACTGGAGAATTGATCACTTAGAGAGCAAAATTACAAGAACGAGATCATTGAATAAAGGTATTTTCGGATCAGCTGAAATGGATTGTTTCATCAAATTCTGAATCGGTTTCACGGAACACTTCAAGCAGCATACGCTGTGACAAGATTACAGGCCAACATGGAGAGCTGTGCAGACTATGCTAGTGCATTGCTCAGTGGACTGGATTATCTGTCCAGCATGAGGAGTATTGAAAACTATACTTGAAGGAATACAGGTTAAATATGAACAACTGGCAGGGATTTGGATAATCCACACAGATAGACTGAGGGAAGCTTCATGGACAGATTAGTTAAAGTAATTGAGTACAGTAAAATAAAGGCATTGCCAGACACAATAGCGATATAGATCATCGTGCACAGGAATGTCAGATAGATGGATATTTGGCCTGAGTTCGAATCAGATTTCTGCAGGTTTCAACCCGAGAGTGTCAGCAGCAGATTGTTGTTATCATTAAGTCTGTGTTACGCAGCTCAAGGTTTAAACAGCAGAGGGGTTATGCCAGTGAAGTATATTCTGGAACAGTGAATAGTTAAATTTAATAATGGTCAGGGCATGGTGTCAGGAACCAGCTCATGGCTAAAGGGATGACCAATGTTGTGATTCGTCTGGTTAAAACACCACCTGCAAGTTCCCCTCCAAGCCACTCACTACCCTGACTTGGAAATATACCGTTAGTTTCTTCACAGTCGTTGGGTCAAAATCCTGGAATTCCCTCCCTACCAACAATATGGGTCAACCGACAGCAAGTGGACTGCAGCGATTCAAGAAGGCAGCTCACCACTACCTTCTCAAGGGCAAATAGAGGGAGGCTATCAATGCTGGCCAGCCAGCGACACCCAAGTCCAAGAAATGAATGAATAAAAATATTGGCCAGGGATCAGATGGAGTCCCAGGAAGGAAACGGAGTTAGTAAATATAATAGACGACAATGACCTCCACGCTCCCAATATTTAAATAAAAAGGACAATGAGACAATGGTTCACATCTGAAACTGAGTAGGTCAACATAGAGACCCATGAGTAACACTGCCAGAAGCAAGGAGGGAGACAGTAATTGAACAAGTTCACTGATGCAGTTAGACGTGATCTGCAGAATGGATATCCGGATTCAGAGTCTCAACATGAACAATAATACTGGCAAGAAGTGAAGACTATATGAAAGAACAGTAATGCAGTCCTAATTAGTTTAAAGGAAAACATATCTGGACAGTGAGACTTACCAGGAACACCAACGATAGACAGGAGAGGATAATAAAAATATTGAATAATGCGAAGAGCACAATAAATCTGCGAATTCAATGACAACCATTAATAATTTGTAGAAAGATACCAAACATAAAAGGATAAACTCCTGTCCATTGTTGTAACGTTCCAGTCCTAAGTTCTCAGATTCGGATCCATTGTTGGAACATTCCAGTCTAATGTTCTCAGATTCGGATCCATTGTTGGAACATTCAAATCTAACGTTCTCAGATAATGATCTCTCCTCCCCCTTCTCTCTGGAGCTTCTGATCCCTGTTAGTGCTGTCAGTGATGTTTCCGCTCATACTATGGCATAACACATTGAACGGAGCCCATTGATCATTAAGAGATGGAAACTCTCCACTGGGATAATTACAAAACACGGTGACTGCCATTAATCAAAGTCACGAAACAAACAAGTTCAGTTAACCCCTTCCTTACATAACATTTCACATCACAATGAAAGGGAATATTTACTCAATCTGAATGGAATGGATGAGGGTTACTGATGAATGGCCTATAAATCTTGCAATTTATAAAAACTTTTTCATTGCATGTGGGAGTATTGTCAGCGCACTGCGGGGCTGTATATGTCCCATTCTGTTTATAAAGGAGAAAGGGAAAGGGATAAATTAACAGAAAAGCTAACTATGATGTCTGGTGGGGAAATTACGGGATGCATTAACTCAAGGGACAAAATTAGGATGGTAGATGCTGGAGATCAGAGTCGAGAACGTGGTGCTGGGAAAGCACATGGTGTCAAGCAGCATTGGAGGAGCATCGGCATTTCTTGTGTAAGCTTTTCATCAGGAATGCTGTTTGTGGCCCAAGGGTACTGAGAGATAAATGGGAAGGGGATGGTGCTAGGGGAAGGTAGCTGAGAATATGATAGGGCGATGAAGTTGGTGTTGGAGGTAAAATGTCAGAGAGGGAGGTGGAGTGGATGGGGAGAACGAAGATGTACAGGTAAGACAGGTCATGGGGCGGTGCTGAATTGGTAGGGTAGATCTGGGATAAGGTGGGGGGACGGGAAATTAGGAAACTGGTGAAATCCACATTGACCCCATGTGGTCGCAGGGTCCCAAGGCAGAAGATCACTATTTCTTCCACCAGGCATTGGATGGTTAAGGTTCGGTGGTGGAGGATGCCCAGGACCTGAATGTCTATGGCGGAATGGGAGAGGGAATTAAAGTGTTCAGCCACGGGGTGGTGGGGTTTGTTGGTGCCGATGTCCGAGAGATATTCCCTGAAGTGTTCCACACGTTGGCATTCTATCTCCCCAATGTCGAGGAGACAACAGGAGCAATGGATACTGTAGGTGACTTGTGTAAGTGCAGGTAAAACTCTGAAGGATGTGGAAGGATACTTTGGGGTCTCGGACAAAGGTTAGGGTCCTGGTTTTCCAATTCATGCGGTGGCAGTGGAAGGTGCCAGGAGTGAATGCTGTGTTGGTGGGTGGTGTGGACCTGACAAAGGAGTCACGATGGGAATGTTCTTTATGGAAAGCAGATCAGGGTGGGAAGGGGGCAATATATCCATGGTAGTGGGGTCTGTTTGTAGGTGGCGCACATGGGGGAGGATAATGCGTTGTATCTGGAGGTTTGGTGGGATGGAAGGTAAGGAACGGGGTGTTCTTTTTCTGTTGAGTTTGGAGGGGTGGGATTCGAAGGCGGAGGTGTGGGAAGTGGATGAGATGCAGTGGATGGCATCGTCGACCATGCGGGAGGGTAAATTGCTGTTTTGAAGAAGGAGGCCATCTGAGATATATACTGGGTTCAAACAGTGGTGCAGGAAAAACACAGCGGGTCAGGCAGCATTCGAGGAGCTGGGAACTTTGACGTTTTCACACTCTCGACTCTAATCTCCCGTATCTGCAATACTCACTTTCGCTAGTTTTAGTCACTTTAGTAATACTGCCTTTAATTCTGTTCACACTGCTACAGGAAAGATGTTGCTAAACTTGAAATCATGCAGAAAAGATTGCCAAGTATATTGACAGAGTTGTGCAGGGTGGTGGTGGTGAGTGATGGAGAGTATGAATGGGCTGGGACTATGTTCCCTGGAGCGTTGGTTCTCAGGAGTGACCTTACTGAGGTTTATTGCGGTGAATTCCGATGCTCCAGGATGAGCAAGGCCAAAGGCCAGGGAAATAGACAGAATAGTTATTCACATTGAAACTGGACAATCACTCACGGGACAACACGTTGCTGAACTCTGGAGTTAGACTGAAGAATGGGACTGGCTGGCGGAGTCAGAATTTGCAGTCAGTTCACATGATTGCGAACAAAAATAAAGGCATTGCCATATCAACTGAAAGGATCAGTTATCACATTCTCAATCCACCTCACAGAACCAGACCAGGCACTATAAACCCAGAGGAGATATCAGTTCAGCATGGAGCACTGCGCAGACCAGGCTAGTGTACTGCTGAACCCCACCCTGCAATCAGTCCAGAAAAGAACACTGTGCACATCATAGCAGTGCATTGATCTATAAACCCAGATAAGCTATGTGACCAGGGTATGGAATTGTGTCCATCACCCTCGTAAATTGCTCAGTAACACTGTGTGAGATGACTGCCCAGTGAGGGGAAACGTGCAGCCCATGCTGGAAGTGACAGGATGTGCAGCTCCCATCCAATTACAGCTCCATATCTCCCTTGTGCCATGACAAGGGGGTGCTGTGGGTGTGAACATCACTGCCAGAGAGAGATGGCGGGGAAATTAGTTAAAGTATTAACAAATGGGAGGGATTTGGGGAATAGACAGAGTGAGCGAGATTGAGAGACAGTGTCATGGAAGGATGTGTGCATGGTTCCAGAATGCTGAAATTAAGACATTTCTACCGTATCTTGCACCATGGGCCAATGTTCCCAGGAAAGATGGGTGAACAGGATATTGGTGTGAGCATGGTCTGAGCTCCCCACCCAGCTCAGTCCAGTTTCTGCAATCTGAAGAAATGTCCAGCAATAAAGAACAAACATCAATAACCTTCCCCGTTCTATCAGGAGCAACACAAATTCCCAGCTCGGTGAACAGAACCACAACAATCAGGATAAGGCTCACCATATTCTCTCTGCTCCCGCAAACCCACTGTATATCTGTTAAAGCACCTACCCCCGATCAAGGCTCATGCTCCACCACTCTCGCTACTGCATGCAGTGTCTCTCTCTCTTTCTCTCTCTCTCGCTCCACGTTACCTCCCACACAAATAACACTGCATGGACATAACACTATGGACCGACTATTTCTGGACACTACCCCACCTGCACCAGACTAACAGCAGGGCTACCCATTCCCACTCTCCCTCCCTCCCTTTCTCCCATTCCAGAAGAAACAGCCTGGAATAGGACAGAAAGGGCCAAGCTGGGTGGTGGAGTGCCCGATATCCGGTCCCTACCCTCCCCCCTCATGTGGGGAAGACCCTGGTATGAGCCCGAGAGGACCGGGATGCCTCGTGTGGAGACTCTGAAACATCCACGTCCCACCGACCGAGTAAAGAGCAATGTTCAATGAAGGGAAATTATCATTTTAAACCTACAGGCAGTTCCGTTTCCCGTGTACAACTTAGAAGGCATGGCCAAGATGCCGTCTCCCTTTTGTGTCGAGCTGGTACAAATGGAATCCCCATGGTCTCGGTGGGCAGGAGGGTGGGCTCACAACACATCGTCACCACCACCTCCCAGGAAGGGAGCACGGAGGCTCCCTCCTACACCTCCTCCTGGAAACAGCTCAGATACAGAAACTCATCTGTGATATTTACTGCTCTCCCCACTTGTCCTGACATCTTCAATAAGATGTGCACATATACATCCTCTGCTCCTATACCCCTTTATAATAGTCCAGAATTTTTTAATTGACTTTCCAAGTTAATCCTACCAAGGTGCATCATCTCACACTGATTTGCATTGATCCTGATCTGCCATAAACCTGAAAATACACCAATATGTCACTGTCCTGTTAGAGTTCCACACTGTCCGCCACACACTTTATAATACTTCCAGGTTTGGTATCTGCGAACATTGAAATTGTCATACAGTCACACTCCACACAGAAGTACTGACTCACTCACTATTGTGAGCAAGTACAATATTAACACACTCCCTAATGACAGACTTAAATATTGGCACACATCAGACAGAATAATTGAAATATTGACAAGGTCACCGTGGAGTAAGAGAAATACTGACAGACACTCCATGTCTATATTACTTTCTGTGCATTGGTGAGTGTCTTTATGTCTCGGTATTAGTGTGTATTTATCTGTGTGTATCAGTGTGAGGCGAGTCTGCAGTCTCTGTGGTGCTTAAAGTGCTTAAAGAGATCTGAGGAAGGGTCCTATCATTTCTGTCCACAGATGCTGTCAGAACCGCTGAGCTTTCTGTTGCTATCATTCTCTGCTGGGCTCCCCACACCACTGTACAGGCGGGAGTGGAGGGTAAAAATCATCAGGGATCCAGTTTGGGAGGGACAGAGGGAGGGCAGCAGCTCACAGCACCATCAACACACACACACACACACACACACACACACACCTATACACACACACACACCTACACACACACACACACGCATACACATACACAGACACTGACACACAAGCACATACAGACACACAGACACGCACACAGACACACACACACAAACACACATACACGGACAAACAAACACAAACAGTCACAAACACACAGACATACAAACACACACAACAACACACACACAAACACACACCGACACATACACTGACACGCACACACACACTCACAGAAACAGGCACACACAGATGCAGACATACACGCACACATACACAGTGTCAGAAACAGACACGCACTCACAGGAACATGCACACACAGATGTAGACACACACACGCAGTCAAACACAGATACATATACAGATGCATACACACTCACAGAAACAGACACACACGAATACATGCATACAGCAGCACACAGACACAAACACACATACTAACAGAAACCCCACTCCCACACAGACACACGCACACACACACAGATGTAGAGAGACACAGAGACGCACAAACAGACATACAGAGACGAACACACGCCGACCGACACACATACACGTGCGCGCACACACACACAACACACACAGCCAGATTTCATCAGTTTCATGATTTTCCCTCCCCCCACCTTATTCCAGATCCAACCCTCCAACTCGGAACCTCCTTCTTGATCTGTACTACATGTCCATCTTCCTTCCCACCTATCTACTCCACCCTCCGCTCCGACCTATCACCTTCACCTTCATTTAACAATCACCTTCCCAGCTACCTTGCCCCCAGCAGCATCCCCTCACATTTATCCCTCAGTCCCCTTGGCCCACAAGCCTCTTTCCTAATGAAGGGATTATGCTCGATATTTCAACTCTGCTGCTCCGTGGATTCTGCCTGAATGGTTGCGGTTTTTCAGCACCACACTCTTTCAACACAGACACACACATGCACACACATAGACGCAGAAACAGACACACAGACGCAGAAACACACACACAGACAGACACAGAAACACATAGACAGACAGAGAGATAAACACACATACCGACACACGCACAAAGACACAGACAGCCACACTTCCCATCGATGAAGACACCCACCCTCCCCCCCCACCACACACACACACACAGACACCCACACTCCCCACACACGCACACTTACAAAGAACAAATAAGAAGAACAAAGAAAATTTGCAGCCCAGGAACAGTCCCTTCGGCCCTTCAAGCCTGAGCCGATCCAAATGTACTGTCCAAACCTGTCGGTCAATTCCTAAGCATTTGTATCCCTCTGCTCCCCACCTCCTCATGCATCTATCCAGACGCATCTTAACTTAATCTACCGTGTCTGCAACTACCACCTCTGCTGGCAATGCGTTCCAAACGCCCTCTGTGTGAAGTACTTGCCGCGTGTATCCCACTTAAACTTTCCACCTCTCATCTTGAAAGCATGACCTCTGTTGATTGAATCCTTCACCCTGGGATAAAAGCTTGTCTCTATCCAGCCTGTCTATGCCCTTCACGATTTTGTAAACCTCAATCAGGTCCCCCCCCCACTCTCTTTTTTTCTAGTGAACATAAACCTAACCTACTAAACCTCTCTTCATAGCTAGCACCTCCCATACTTGGCAACATCCTCGTAAACCTTTTCTACACCCTCTCCAAAGCGTCCACATCCTTTTGGCATTGTGGCGGCCAGAAATGTACACAATATTCTAAATGCGGCCGAACCAATATCTTGTAAAATTTTAACATGACTTGCCAGCTCTTATACTCAATATCCGGTCCAATGAATGCGAGCGTACTATATGCCTTCTTGACCACTCTATCCACCTGTGCAGCAACCTTCATGGTACAATTGACCTGCTTTCCCAGATCTCTCTACCCATCAACTTTTCCCAAGGCTCTTCCATTCATTGTATAATTCGCTCTAGAATTAGACTTGCCAAAATGCATCACCTCACATTTACCTGGAATGAACTTTATCTGCCACTTTTCTGCCCAACTCTCCAGTCTATCTATATCCTCCTGTATTCTCTGACAGTCTCTTATGTTTTCTGCTAATCTTTGTGTCATCTGCAAACCTGATGATCATGCCCTCTTCTGGATCATTTATGTATATTACAAACAACATGGTCTCAGCACTGACCTCATGTGGAACACCGCTGGTCACCTTTCTCCATTTCGAGAAATTCCCTTCAACTACTACTCTCTATCTCCTGTTGCTCAACCAGTTCTTTTTCCACCTAGCTGCACACCATGTGACTTCACTTTCTCCATTAGTCTACAATGGGGAACTTTATCAAACGCCTTACTAAACTCCATGTATATGACATCAACAGCGCTTCCTTCATCTAGCAACTTGGTTACTTACTCGAAGAAATCTATTTAGTTGGTAAGGCACAATCTCGCCTGCACAAAACCATATTGCCTATCACTGATAAGCTCATTCTTTACGAAATATAAATAGATCCTATCTCTTAGTACTCTCTCCAGCACATTCCCCACCACTGACGTCAGGTTCACTGGTCTGTAGTTACCCAGAATATCCCTATTACCCTTCTTATACAGGGGTACAACTTAATCTACTCTCTCGTGCGCTGGCACCATGCTTGTATTAAAGGATGCCACAAAGATATCTTTCTGGGCCTCAGTTATTTTCTCTCTTGCCTCCCTCAACTACCTGGGACAGATCCCATCTGGCCCTGGGGATTTGTCCTTCTTAATAGCCTCTAGCATACCCAACACATCTTCCCTACTTATGCCAACGTGACCGAGACTAATCAAACGTCTATCTCTATTTTCAAGATTCATCATGTTCCTCTCCTCAGTGAACACTCTCAGGTTCGGCACACAGCCTCCCTTCATTGTCTTTTAGTGGACTAATCCTTTCACTAGTTACCCACTTGCTTCTTTTTTAAGAACAAAATGCTTTCGGATTTTCCTTAATTCTGCTTGCTAAAGCTATTTCATTACCCCTTTTCGCCCGCTTGATTCCTTGTTTAAGAATTGTCCTACTCTTCCGATATTCCTCCAGGACCCGTTCTGTTCTCAGATGCCTAGATCTTATGTACGCTTCCCTTTTCCTCTTGGCTAGTCGTACAATTTCTGCTGTCATCCACGGTTCACGAATCTTGCCCTTCCTATCTTTTGCCTTCAACTGGACATGCCTATCCTATACTATCTTTAGCCTATCTTTGAAAGCCTCCCACATCTCAAAATGTGGACTTCCCTTCAAATAGCTGTCCCCAATCCACATTTCCCAGCTCCTGACTAATTTTGATATAATTGGCTTTGGCCCAGTTTAGTACACTTCCCTGAGGACCACTCTCTTCTTTATTTACAAGTATTCTGAAACTTACGGAATTGTGGTCACTGTTCCAAAAGAAATCCCCCACCGCAACTTCTACCACTTGTCCTGGCTCGTTCCCAGTACCAGGTCCAATATGGCCACTTCTCTCGTCGGACTATTGACATACTGCTCAAGACAACTCTCCTGGATGCTTCGTACAAATTGTACTCCACCCAGAACTCTGACTCAATTATGTAGTGTACAAAATCCCATGCAAGGACTGCACAAAACACTACATAGGACAAACAGGAAGACAGCTAATGATCTTCCCAGCTCGGCGAACAGAAATACAACAACGAGCATCCGAGCAACAAATCTTCTCATCAACTTTGAGGTGTTTGACATGCTTGTCGTTGTTGGACAGTGCATTGAATGTAGGAGTTGGAAGGTCATTTTGCAGCTGTTCAGGACATTGGTTAGGCCACTATTTAATACTTCGTGCAATTATGGTCCCGTTATTCGAGGAAAGATGTGTGAATCGTGAAAGAATTCAGAAAAGATTTACAAAGATATTGCCAGGGTTGGATGTTTTGAGATTTATGGAGAGGCTCAATATGCCGGGATTATTTTCCCTGAAGCATCAGCGGTTGAATTGTGATCATAGAGGTTTAGATACTCACAAGGGGAATGGGTAGTGTCAATAGCCAAGGTCTTTTCTCCAGGGTAGCATGCTCCAAAGCAAGAGGACGGAGGTTGAAGTTCAGAGGGGCAAGACTTAAAAGGGATGTAAGGGGCAACGCTTTCAAAGAGAGGGTGCTTTATATATAACGAGCTGCCAGAGGAAGTTGTGCTGGCTGGGACAATTACAACATTTAAAAGGCATCTGGTCGGGCACGTGAATAGGAAGTGTTTAGGGGGATATAGGCCAAATGCTGGCAAATGGAACTACACTAATGTAGGTCATCTGTTTGGCAGGGTCAGGTTGGGTAGAGCTGGGTAGCTTTATGACACTTTGTCTTCAGTAAACCTTTCTCCTGTAATTTTAAAATTAACCCCTAGTCTTGAAATCCGCCACTGTAAGGAAAGGGCACCTTCTATTCAACATTATTGATACCCCTAAATGTTTTATAAACCTCTTTAAGTTTGATAATGCCTCAACCTTCGACGCTGCAGTGGAAAAGGTCCCAGTCCATCGAACCTGTCCTTAAACACTCCATTCCCAACAACAGACCGACAAATCCTTTCTGAACCCTCTCCAGTTTAATAATATCCTCAATGTAACTGGGTGACCATAACTACACAGTACTTCAGGAGAGACCTCACGAATGTCCAGTGCAACCTGAAGATAATATTCCAGCTCCTGTACTCAAAGGTCTGAGCAATGAAGGCTAGCAAACCAAATGCCTTCATAACCACCGTGCCTACACATGATGCAAACTTAAAAAAAAACAGAACCCTAGATACCTCTGTTCTACAATACTACCAATGGCCCGACATTTAATTGTAGATATCCTCTCCTTGTTTGTTTTCTCAAATTGTGATACATTGTAATTATTGAAATTAAACTCCATCTGCCACTCCTCAGTCCAGTGACTGATAGTACTGGGGAAGAAAGGCTGGAGAGTAATCAGCTGCTTTGGATTCCTTCGTGGTTTTAAGAAGACAGCAGCCGCACATTAGAAGCAGGAAAGAGTGTTTGGTGTTTTTGATCCAGAAAGTATGCTCTTTCTTCGTCTCTGGTGTTCAGTAATAAATATCTATTCCAGATCCTTTATAGTGCAGAGTGTGTCTGCAGGATGTTTTCCCCCTCATATTGCAGATGTCAGATAATAGCCACTTCAGGTGGAAACCATAGCCAAGCAATTAAAGATCTTCATAGTTTATCTCGAAGGCAGCACACACAAACTCAACAATCTAGAGTTGAAGTGAGTACATTTCACCTGTTTAACAATGTAATTCATTTAACTGTGTGAGTCAGTAAAGTTAACCAAATTTTAATGAATCCACACCGAGCTGAAAGATGACATTTAAAATGTGACCCAAAATCTGGGCATGATTTAAGACTTGTATAGTGAGTAACGCCCATACCTCTGAGCCAGAGCTCTGGGTTTGATTCCAATACATGAACTTGCGTGGTAGTGTCCCTCACTCTGGACCAGAATGTCTGGATTCAAGACCTGACTGTCACAGAAGTATGCCACGGTATTTCAAAAGTGTCTGATGAACAAACACACAGAAGAATAATGTTGCAGCTTCAGGAATTGTTGCCAAATGGTGGTAGTATGTCTACCTCTGAGCCCATAAGTTTTTATTCAAACCCCACAGAGGTGTTTCATAATGTGGCTGAACAAGTTGTTAAAATGAATTTAGAATTCTGATGTGATGAAGAAGGAAGAGGAGTCAGTATTGAATTTCAAAATTTAGGCCCAGGTTTACTGAAAACACAGCTATTCGTGTTGATTGGAGTCAATTTTGCACATTCTAGAGTTTCGTAAAATCATGAAGACGATGGATAAGGTCAATATTCAGGGTCTTTTCGCAAGTGTAGGGAAGTCCAAAACGAGATGTACAAGATATAAAAGGGACCTAAGGGGACCATTTTCATACAGAAGGTGGTATATGTGGGCAACGAGCTGCCAGACGAAGTGGTGGAGGATGGTAGAATTGCATCATTTAAAACGCATCTAGATCGGGACATGAATTGGAAGGGTTAAGAGCGATACGGTACAAATGCTGAAAAATGAAACTAAGTTAACTTACAACATCTGGTTGGCACGAATGTGTTTGACCAGAGCGTCCGTTTCTGTGCTGTACATTTCTATGATACCTTGAGCAATTAAACATGATCTCGTTGTAATCTTATGTAATCTTCTTCACCTTTCACTTTATAACTCATCTTTTTGTCGTCTGTAAATTTGCTCACCATACTTTGTATAAATCTCATCTAAATAATTGATGTAAATGACAAGCAAATGTAGATCCAGCAGCAATCCCTTTGGAATGCCACTGGTCACAGGCCTCCAGTCCAAAAGTCACCTTTCCTCCACTACCCTCTGCCTCCTGCCAGTAAGCTGAAACACACACATGCATACAGACATAGAGCACAGACACAGATAGATATATTCTGATTGATACATGGATCAAGATAACAGTGAGAAAGCGGGATAAATTTATTGAGAAACATGTCAGCCCTTATTGAACAGCAGATCAGACTTGTTGACCCAAACAGTCTAGTTCTGCACCAATTTCGTACGCTCTATGGTTTACGCTATCTGAAATGGCTAACCAAGGGAGCAGTGGAGGCTGCGTTTGATAAATACTTTACTGAATGTAGCCAATGGGAATGTGGGATAGGTTTGAGGGGCTGAATGGTCTATGTCTTTCCTATTGGTTGTGCCCTCATTCTTTAAAAAATGGAAGCCGACTTGCTGTGAGGTTCATACACTTTTACAATTAAATGTTTCCCCATTTAAAATTGAGATTAGGATGTTCCTATCTCCTTAGAGTTGTACTGTCTGTGGTATTCTCATCCCGAGTGAACAGTAAAGCCTGGGCCGTAGAGTCCTAGAGTCCTCGTGATGTACAGCATGGAAACAGACATCTCGGTCTAACTCCATACTGACCACATATCCCAACCCAAACTAGTCCCACATGCCATATCGCTCCAAAGCCCTCCTACTGATATACCCATGCAGATGCCTTTCAAATGTTGCAGTTGTACCAGCTTCCACCACTTGGTCTCATGAATCATTCCATACACGTACCACCTTCTGCATGAAAAAGTTGCCTGTGAGGTCTCTTTTATATATTTCTCTTCTCACCCTAAATCTATGCCGTCTAGTTCCGGACTCCCTTACGACAGGAAAAATACCTTTTGCTGGAAAAGCGAAGCAGGTCAGGCAGCAGCCAATGAGCAGGAAAATCGACGTTTCGGGCATGAGGAGGGTGTGTCAAGCAGGCTAAGATAAAAGGTAGGGAGGAGGGACTTGGGGGAGGGGCGTTTGGAATGGGATAGGTGGAAGGAGGTTACGATGAGGGTGATAGGCCTGCGAGGGGGTGGGGGCGGACAGGTCGGGAAGAAGATTGCAGGCCAAGAAGGCAGTGCTGAGTCCGAGGGTTGGGACTGAGAAAAGGTGGGAGAGGGGAAATGAGAAAAAAGGAGACATCAGCATTCATCCCTTGTAGTTGGAGGGTTCCTAGGCAGAAGATAAGGCGTTCTTCCTCCAGGCGCCGTGTTGCTATGCGCTGGTGATGGAGGAGGCCAAGGACCTGAATGTCCTTGGCGGAGTAGGAGGGGGAGTTAAAGTGTTCAGCCACGGGGCGGTTGGGTTGGTTGGTGCAGGTATCCCAGAGATGTTCTATGAAACGTTCTGCAAGTAGGCGACCTGACTCCCCAATGTGGAGGAGGCCACATCGGGTGCAGCGGATACAGTAAATGAGATGTGTGCAAGTGCAGGTGTATTTGTAACGGATATGAGAGGATCCCTTGGGGCCTTGGAGGGAAGTGAGGGGAGAGGTGTGGGCGCAAGTTTGCATTTCTTGCGGTGGCAGGGGAAGGTGCCGGGAGTGCAGTTTGGGTTGGTGGGGGGTGTGGAACTGACGAGGGAGTCGCGGAGGGAGTGATCTTTCTGGAACACTGGTAGGGGAGGGCAGGGAAATATATCCCTGGTGGTGGGGTCTGTTTGGAGTTTGCGGAAATGATGAAGGATGATACAATGTATCTTGAGGTTGTTGGGGTGGTAGGTGAGGACCAGTGGGGCTCTGTCCTGATGGCGATTGGAGGGGCGGCATTCAAGTGCGGAGGAGCGGGAAATGGGGGAAATGTGGTGGAGAGCATCGTCAATCACGTCTGAGGGGAATTTGCGGTCTTTGAAGAAGGAGACCATCTGGGTTGTTTGGTATTGGAATTGGTCCTCCTGGGAGCAGATGCGGCGGAGGCGAAGAAATTGGGAATATGGGATGGTGTTTTTACAGGGGCAGGGTGGGATGAGGTGTAATCTAGGTAGCTGTGGGAGTCGGTCGGTTTATAGTAAACATCCGTGTTGAGTTGGTCGTCCGAGATAGAAATGGAGGGGTCTAGGAAGGAGAGGGAGGAGTCTGCGACTGTCCAGGTTAATTTGAGGTTGGGGTGGAAGGGGTTAGTAAAGTTGCCGAACTGTTCAACATCCTCGTGGGAGCACGAGGTAGCACCGATACAGTCGTCGATGTAGCGGAGGAAAAGGTTGGGGCGGGTGATGCCAGTGTAGCTGGACTCTTCCACATATCCGATGAAGAGGCAGGCATAGCTGGGGCTCATGCGGATGCCCATGGCTACTCCTTTGATTTGGAGAAAGTCGGAGGATTGGAAAGACAAGTTGTTCGGAGTGAGGACCAGTTCAGTCAGTCGAACGAGGGTGTCAGTGGAAGGGTACTGGTTGGTCCGGCGGGAAAGGAAGAAGCGGAGGCCTTTTGAGGCCTAGTGGCGTTATTTGTTCCAAAAGAAATGGCTAGGCGTCCAACAGCAGCAGTGAGGTACCTACATGGAGCAGGGAATGTGATGGAGTCGTACAGTTCAGACACTGTTCAAACAGACTTCATTTGGTTCAGTTTGGGGCCGGATAACGTTATTGTGTGATTCAACTCAGAGAGGGAGGAAATGCATCCTTCCTGAGAAGTAACAGCCTGTTGCTCCCTCTCTCTCGCTGTTCCTCTTCCAAGCAATGTGTGTGAGCTGAAAACTTCTTAGTCGTCTTTACCACTCATGGAGGGTTCCTGTCGAGGATTGATTGGAATCGCCCCACTGCCTGAAGTAAAGGCAATCCAACTAAATCCACCTGTTCCAGGAAGTTATCCCATTACCATTAGCTTGTAAGAGCAGAGTAGCTTCATAAGCTGAATGATGTTTGGAACTATCACTCATGTTTCCTTTCACCATGAGTTCAAATAATATTTGGGCACAGTTCATTCAAGTTAACGTTCTGCAGATATTATATTTTTCTGTTTGTCATCAAACGTGTGCATGTGTCAGTATTTTTAGAGAGGGAAAGATCGACACACAGATTTGTAGTAGTCAAACTATTTGTCATTCATCTTTCCATCTTAGTTTGAGTAACTTTGTTTCGGTCTTAAACTTGTTAATTTTAGCAGATTAAAGACTCCTGCCTGATTCGTTCCTAATCATCACACAGTGTGAGACCTATATTCTTGATCATATCACCAACCCGGTTACATTAACATTTGCGCTGAGCAGCGGAAGCGTGGGACAAGGAAATGGAATAGTGACCTGAACTATAGATTCATGAGCCTAACGTCATTGGTGGTCATATTGTTGGAGATCATTGAGAGGGGCAGGATTTCCATGTATTTGCAAATGCAACTGATGAAGGATAGTCAACATGGCTTTGTGCATGGGGAATCATTTCTAACAAAGTTGATTGCATTTTATGAAGAGGTGACAAAGAAGATTGAAGATGACAGTGTGGTCGGCGCTGTCCATATAGATTTAGCAAGGCAGTCGACAGGATCCCACATGGCAGACAAGTTAGTACGGTTAGGTCAGAAGTAGATCCAAGATAAGCTAGCCAATTGACGACAAAATTAGAGTGAAGGTAGGAGACAGAGGTGGCAAAGAACTGTTTTTTCAGACTGGAGGTCTATGACCAGAGATGTGCCACAAAGAGCCGTACTGAATCCACTGCTTTTCATTATTTATATAAATGATTTAAATGTGAATATTTGCCCGTTTATTATGTTTACACATGACATTAAAATTGGAGGTGCAGTGGCCAGCAAGTTTTACCCCAGAGTACAATGAGATCTTGGTTAGATGGGCCATGGGACAAGGAGTGATAGATGGAGTTAAACTTAGATAAATGTGAAGCATTGCATTTGGTAAGGTAAAATAGGGCAAGACATATACAATTAATGGTGAGGTCATAGGGAGCGTTATTGAACAAAAGAGACCACAATCATAGATCCTTGAAAGTGAAGTCGCAGGTAGACAGGGTGGTGAAGGTGGGGTTTCATATACTTGCTTTCATTGATCAGTACATTGAGTACGCGAGTTGGGAGATCATGTTGCGACTGGGCAGGATGTTGCTGAGGCCAGATTTAGAATACTGTGTTTAATTCAGTTCGCTCTCCTACAGGAAGGATGTTGTTAAACTTGATAGGGCACAGAAAAGATGTACAAAGATATTGCCGGGCATGGAGGGATTAGGCTACAGGGAGAGGCTGGACAGACTGAGGCTTGTTTACTCTGGAGCATCGGAGGCTGAGGCGTGACATTATAGAGGTTTATAAAATCATGAGGAACATGGATAATCTGAATAGCCAAGATATTTTTTCCCACGTTACGGGAGTCCAAAACTATAGGACAAAGGCTTTAGGTGACAGGAGAAAGATAGTAAAGGGTCAATGTTTTCATGCAGGTCGTGTAGTGTGTATGGAATGAGCTCTCAGAGAAAGTGATGGAGGCTGTTACAGTTACAACATTGAAAAGGCATCTGGATATGCATATTAATAGGAAGGATTTAAAGGAATATGAGCCCAATGCTGGCAAGTAGGACTAGATCAGACTGGGATGTCTGAGTTATGTGGACAGTCTCCGTGCTGCATGACACTGTAAGGAAGATGAGGAGAAATTCTAAAAGGACCATTTGAGTGGGAATTCTCTTCTCCAGAGGTATGTGCTGCCTCTTTGTTCACATTTATCCAAAGCTGTGTTAGTTATATATTTGACAGAGAAGTGAGTCACAGATGATGGAATACAGACAGGAAAGTGGGGCTGAGACCACAAGCTGATCAGCTACAATCGTAGTGCCTAGTGGAGAAGGTTCATAGTATCTAATGATCTAACCCTGCTCCTCTTCTGATGTTCCGTTCAGACCCACCAACTTGCTTGACACATGCGGTTGAAGGCCACTTACTGCTATAGCTCTCCTAACTCTATGGAATAGAGAATTCCTGACATTCACTACCCCCTGTTTGAAGAAATCACTGCCTGCTCCTACACGATGCCCTATTGATATGAGCAATATAGGTGAATACAAGGACTTAGCAAAGAGCGACTGGCCCTGATATCAAGGCAGTCTTTAACATCAACGAGCCTGAGCAAAATTGCACTTCATTAGAATCCATTGCAAACACTCCAGTATTTGGAGTCATCCACAGCACAATGGTACATGTTTATCATCGGTGGACAACAATCATCTCAGCCGTGGGACATCTTTGCAGGGGATCCTCAGGGTAGCTACCTCAGCCCAGGCATCCCCATTTTGTCAGCAGGGAATCCCTGCTGTGAGGAAGTAGGCCATTCATCCCATTGAGCACACATCGATCAGAAGTGGGGATATTTACTGTACGTTGCACAATACTCAGAAAGCTTCGTCAGCCCTGACCTCCTGATGCAGTCTGTGTCCATGTGCAACAAGACTTAGACAACGTTCAAGCTTGTGCTGTTAAACTGTCGGTAACATTCATGAAACAGCGCTGCACATTTCCACAGTAAACGGAGGAGTTCACTAAGTACCTCAATCTGGCTTCACAGGAATATGGGAAAGTCATTCAGCCCATCAGAACTACTGGATAAGAAGAGTGATAGCCCATTCAATCCCTTCTGCCTTTACACAGGAAGACAAGGAGTTTGCTCACTCCCACACATCTTTTACACGGGATCAGCAAGTGACCATTTCACACCTGGAGACGCTTACAAAGGAAAAGGAAGAGGCCATTCAGCTTCTCAAGACACTAACACAGGAACAGGAAAGTGTCAGAGATGCTTCAACATAATAAACAAATGGAGCAGGAACTGCACAGATGGACTGTTCCATGGTATTCTTCGTGGCTTCATTATTCGTAGTGCATCAGGGTTATGTTAGCATGCTTTTCTGGCAGTGGGAATGAAGCTTTTTTTAAACCAGTCTCAAAGGCATCTTCCGTCGCTGAGAGAGCAGACTTATGATCTCTCTGGAATTCAGAAGCTGGTGGGGAATGGCTAACTGTTTCAGAATGAAGGTATTGTGGCTGTTGACAGGATTATGTACAATGTATCGTTGAGTGGAGGGTCACACGGTAACTGCGCATTACAGTGTTCAGAGTTCATTCGGACCCTGTACCTCTCTGTTAATCGAAATGAGGTCTATGCACTGGCTCGTAAACTATTGGGAATCAAGCATCCTATGGAAAGTACGAAATTTCTCACCTTATCATTGGCTGCTTGGGACAAAATGAGTGTCTGTCCATCACCGTCAAGTTTCACCTTCGTATTCTCTCACAGTGCTACAGGTTAACTACATAGTTACCGCTCTCTCTCTTGATGATGCCATCATGTCAGGATCATTATTTATGAAGTAGACTCAGTCTGTACATAATACCCCAAATGCTCTTTCAACAAAACACTACCATTCAATAAGGTATATTTACTGTCGTACTTCAAGTATTTTGCATGAAAGACCAGACATCATTTTCAGTTATAATTACTTACTGAATTCTGTTAGTGACTTATAACCAAGAACATCCAGGTCCATTTCAACAACAGAACTTCCCAGCCTCTCACCATTTAATAAACGTAAATGAGAATCATTTTATCTGTTGTTCCTACCTGAAACATGTTATTCCATGCGAACAGCTATTGCCCAAGAACTGATCCTTCTGAAACCCCACAAGCCTTCCACTCACAGAAAAACACTACTCTCTTCATTTTGCCCATTATCCAATTTTTGATCCATTCTGTGTGTTTCATCCCTACCTACCCAAGGACTCTAACATTCCCCACTCACCAGTATTCAACCGTGTCAAATGTTTTCTGAAAATTCAAATCCTCTACCCCCACTGGTTGTCAATTTTCGATGTCACAACGGACAATCTCCACAAACTGCAGCAAGTTTATCAAAGATCATTTCCCTTTCCTGAATCTCGGCTGACTCTACCAAATCATATTATTTTCCAAATATCTAGTTGTCACATTCCTTATAAAAGGTTATATGCTTTTCTTACAGCTGACATCAAACTATTTAGTTTTCTTTTTGCCCTCTCCGTACTGTTCTAAATGTTTAGGTTTACAATAGCTGTTTTCCAGTCCGCAGGATCCTTTCCAGAATCTAACCAGCTTTGACGAATAGTCAGTCGTTCTTTCACTAACTCTGTTCCCACCTCCTCAATACTCAGGGATGTAGCTCATCAGTTCCAGCAAAATGCCAATATTCAATTCGATTAGGTTTTCTAAAACATACACTTCATTAATTCTAATTTCGTGCAGCCCCTCATTTTCACCAGGACCCTGTTCCCTCGTATTTCTGGAAGTTAATTTCTGCACCTTTTTCTGTGGAGACAGAATCAATGTATTCCTCTCAGCAGGCAGGTGGCTTCTATCAGCTAGTGATATATCGGAGGACTGAACTCTGGTTATGTTACGCACTCCTGCCTGGAAAGTTCCAGACTCAATCCAATCCACTTCATTGTGATGGATATGTCACTCACTCTTGCCTGGAAATTTCCAGAAACAATCCAGTTCACTTCATGATGAGTGTCAGCACAGTCTTGGTGTGAGTTTGAAGCAGGGGACACAGCTCAGTCGCCACCTCATTTTTGAAAGACGCTGGTTTCACATTTTACACTTGGAATGGGTCTAGCTTAGACACATGTTCTTGGAAATTTCTGCAGGATCATGCAATCCCCTGCCCCTGCCTGTGTACGGAGCTTCCCTTCTGTGTAACCTCGACTCCATGTGTTTACCATGGACCCAGTACACTCTGTAAATGCAGTGCTCATATCTCTCCCGAGTGGGGTCACCATTCCCTTGGATCTCTCTGAATGGACGCAACAGCTGATAACACAAACCCGTGAAAAGCATCCACAGAATATCCCTTTATCTGTAATGAGAGTAACAAGTTAAAACTTCACACACACGGTGCACCAGTTTAGTGTTGAAAATGTTTCTGTTCATAGCAGAAAAAAAAGTTACATCTCTGCACAGTCTGACAGTTACAGTTCCCTTCTCCAAAAAAAATCAGTTGACAATGTGACATTCCATTTCTTTTCATCTCAGTAACTATAAGGGCGGCACCAGTATTGCCGATGGAGTTGATCATCACACTCAGAGAAGAAAGACAGAGGGAATATAACTCAATTTAAACAGAGGCATATCTAAATTGACATGATATTCAGGAATATGGGAAAAGGGGAAACTTTAGAATAAGCTCTCATGTTATTTCCATTCTGGGTGCTTATCAGCAACTCCTATGTTTGCTTTTCATTTCTCTCTCTCTCTCTTTCTCGCTGGGCATTTCTACATCCAGTCAACTACCCTCCCCCTCACACATCCGACCACCCCTGATATAAATAACATTACTTCCCAGTTGCTTTCAGTTGTGATATAGGGTCACTAGATTCGAAACTTTATCTGTTTTTCTCCTGACAGAGGCTGCCATACTTGCTTAGATTCTCCAATATTTTCAGAATCTGGGGAATTTTATTTCAGATCTCCATCATCCACAGTTCCTTGGTTTATTTAACCTTCAATTCTGTTGTTTCACGAGATGTCCGCATCACTGGCAAGGGCAGCATTTGTCATCCACCACTAATTGCCGTTGACTGCGAGACCATTTGTCAAGGCAATATGGAGCCAACCTTTTATTGTCACACTTGGTTTCTTTACCAAAGGCTATCAGTGAAATTTTAAAAGAAATCCTGATGGTTTTTGTTTGCTGTTTGTAAAATGAGGTTTCTTTCCAATTGCTGCCATTTGAATTTAAGTTCAATCATTGATTCTGGTAGAAATTGAAGCAATGCTTTCGAGACATAACACGGCCAGTGACATTATTACTGGGATATGAGGTCCCTATTGTGAAATAACTGTAGAGACAAGTGCAAGCTTGTGGTCAAAGTATTTGTAATTGGAAGAGTGGTCTGTAAAGAACTGGAGCCATAAAATCTGAAGTTAACAAGGCGGCAGATGATTGCTTATTCAGCAAAAGCACTGAGGCAGAGCTGGAGACTGGGGATATTATAGTGGTGGGTGTAGGCAGGGTTGATAACAGAGAGAATATAGAGACTTAAAACAGTTCATGGTCAAAGGAAAAAACAAGGTCTGAACAGTCTTGTTCCTTCTTAGATGTTTATGAGTGAGGATTCGGAAATTGATAGAAATGAAGTGGAATTTGTGAATGAAACTGAAGACAACAGATTCTGTATTTGTTATATATAATTAACAGAAATAGCAATAACCTTCACCATCGCTAATAGAATGCACAGAAATAGGCTTACCCGAAACACCAATAATAGCGAGGATGGGATAGTAACCTGCCTGAATAATCATCAGTACGGCTCGTATCCTCAACTCTAACCATGCCCAATCCTGAGAAAGCAAGTATAGACCAAAGGACAAACTACTGTCCATTGTTGTAACATTCCAGTCTAATGTTCTCAGATTCTGATCCATTGTTGTAACATTCCAGTCTAATCTTCTCAGATTCTGATCCATTGTTGGAACATTCCAGTCTAATGCTCTCAGATTCTGATCCATTGTTGGAACATTCCAGTCTAATGCTCTCAGTATCTGATCCATTGTTGGAACATTCCAGTCTGTTGTTCTAAGATTCTCTTCCTCTCCCTCTCCCTGTAGCTGCTGAGCCCAATCATCTTGAGGATGACGCTGCCGCTGATACTATGGAATAGCAGGTTGAAGGAAGCCCATTAATAATAGAAGAGGGAAATCCGCCAATGACACATTTAGTATCCATGGAGACTGACATCAATCACAGTCAATGTACAAACAGTTCCTTTCACTTACAATGCTTATAAGTCACAAAAATACTTGGTCTGGTTGGAATGTCGGCATCGCTGACTATTGGGCTAATAGTATCAATCTCCATTTGTAAAGTTAGAGGTGAGGAAGAGAGATGATGCTTTCTATTCACTAGCTCGATGACCCTACTATGTTGTGGCAGGGTTGGAATTGCTGGTCTCCTAGGGCCGGCTGTGTCTGATAACCAGGCCTGCTGCCATCCTTTCGTTTTATTTATTTATGTTTAACTTTGACATTTATCTTACCATCATGCAATGGCTTAGGTGAGGCTAGGCATTTTTGAGAGGCTCCTTCAGTGGCATAGACGGTGTATATACAGTCCATTCCTTGTGGTCCTTGCAGCTGCTGCCTGGTCCTGTGGAGCAATGGTCAAATTCTCACGGAACCAGGATACTTAGTTTTACCTTTCAGCAGGTATTGCTGGGGTCTCAGCAGGGTTGGAAGGGTGGAAATCTTTCCTAGCTGCTACACACTCTCTCTGAGATTTCTCTCAGAATTGTCTTTTTATGTTCTTTCCTCCTGGATTGGAGAACTGCATGTGAGACATATTGTTTCCTGAATTTGTTGTTTGACAAGTGTGTGTTTATAGGATGTTACCATATTGGAACAGTTAGTGTTTAGTAGGTAAACAATCTATTACTCTGATTTTTTGTGTTTTGTCAACAGTAGTTGAATGCATTGTGTTTTGCTTAATGTCGAATATTTTGACCAAGCGAATTGCATCTGAAACACAGCACCTCACATTTATCTTTAAAATAAGAAAATGTTCCGGTCAGGACTACCTTCATCATGTATTTTGAGATTCGTCGACTCAGTTCCATAACAAAAAGGACAGGTATTCACGTTTTAATTGGCTAATTACTGAATGAACAACATGTTGCAGAAACACAGGATTTAACAGCGGAATGCGCCATGCTGGAGGAGTGATAGCTCTATCAGGAATTATATTGCAGAGTTAATCCACCTCACAGATCCAGCCCAGACCATATAAGCCCAGATGAGATACCTGCTCAACATGGAGCACTGTACAGACCAGGTTCAGTACAACCCAGCAATCAGTCCAGGATGGAATATAGCACAGGTCTCTCCAGTCCACTGGCTATCTGTCCAACATGTGGAGCCGTACAGTACACACCGATGCATTCATTCAGAAACACTGACGAAATGATCTGTCCCGGATGGGGTGATATGCAGTCCAAACCAGTCTCTTGCTCTATAGACGTGGGCAAGGCATCTGTACAGTATGGGAATCTGTGCAGTTAATGAATCTTTAAACCTGGAGCAGTTACCGTCAAAGGAACTGTTTTCACCACTCCAGCACATTGCTGAGCAACACTGTGTAGGATTTCTGCCCATAGTGAGGGGAAACTTGCAGACCATGGTGGAAGTGACAGGATGTGCAGCTCCCATCCATTGAAAGCCCCATATGTCCACTGTGCCATGACAAGGGGACGCTGTGGGTGTGAATGTCACGGCCAGTGGGAGATGGCGGGGGAATCAGTTTAAATATCAACAAAGAAAATAATTTTGGGGAAAAGATTTAAAAGGGAGATTGAGAGACAATTTCATTTAAGATCACAGGTTTCAGAATGCTGAAATTAAGATATTTTGACAGCAGCCAGCAACGCGAACCTGAATTCGCAGGGATGATGGGTGAATGGGATATTGGTGTGCGTTCGGATGATGGAGAGTTTTGGGTGAGCATTTGTTATTCAGGTTTGTAACTGGGAGTGGAGTCAACAGATTCTTGAACTCATTGGGCAGAAACTAACAATAATTTATCTCAGGGCCATTTTCATTGAGTGTGACTGAGGGATTATCTGTACGAGACTGAGTTAGTTTCCTGGTGCTATCTTATCGAACTCACCTCATTAACTACCCACCCCAGCCCACGGTGTCCCTATCATTCAATACCAGCCTAATTCTCCCACCCTTCACGGCTGGAGGTAAACACCATTACTTGGATGCCCCATGGATATTCTTTGATCCCTGGCACTGGTACCATCCTTAAAAGGCCAATTGGCAAACGGTTGAGCTTTCTCAGTTTGGTGCTGCCCTGCACAGTGGTGTGAGCTCACCGCCCTGTTCAGTGCAGGATCTGCGGTCTGAATAAATGTCCAACAATACAGGACAGGCATCAATAACCTTCCCCATTCTGCCAGGATAAGGGTCACCGTCTTCTCCCTGCTCCCGCACACTCATTGAAACCTGTTCTAGCATCTACTCCCGAACAAGGCTCATGTTCTACCACTCTCACTGCTGCATGCAGCACCTTCTCTCTCTCTGTCTCTCCACTTTGCCCGCACACTATAAACACTGTATAACTGTTATAGCACCTATCCGAACATGGCTCATTCTCCATCACTCTCACTGCGGCACGCAGCACCTTTCCAGTTTCTCTCTTTCTCTCTTGCCTTTCCAATACCCTCACATGGTGATAGAATATTCTGGAGATTGCCGATTATAGGATGTTCCAGAAAATGTTCCAAGTAATTTCCGTTTTCAGGAAAATGTCAATGCACCAGTATGTAACATATAAAGGGAAGGAGTAGAGATGTATGTTATTCAAATCACATACAATTAACATACATCATGAGGCTAATCAACTCTTCAAATGTGCTCTAACATATATTAAGATTGCGGCTTATTTGATGGTTTTCTTAGCTCAATGTTGCAGGAACTTTCAGTTATTCAACCCCCTGGGTTCCTGTCACCGACCAGACGACACCCAAGCACTTTTACCCCGGTTTTCTTTAAGCGCCTGTTCAAGGGCATTTCCCATGGGGACGGACACTCCAAACAATATATTCCATCAGTTGTATACTTTTATGAAATGATAAGCTCATTTTATACAGACCGACCAAAATATACACTTATTTTATGGTTATCAGTAAGCAATAACAATTAGTGTCTGGTTATTTCTCTTGTATCACTTATTGTATTCAGCCAAAAACAGCTTCTAAACACTTGTCTCGTTATAAAACACAATTTCTAGCCGAGGACATTTTTAACCTCAGCCGTATCTTGACTGTTATCTGAATTGTACCTTTTCCCCTTGTTATGAAAGATTCTATTGCCCTTTGTCTGTGGCTGTTTCTGTCTGTAACAGTTACACAGTCTCCCACTCATTTGGTTGGATGGTTTGTGATGCAGAGGGAGGACACCAGCGCAGGTTCAATTCCCCACACTGACAGAGGTTACCATGAAGAGGACGCTCTCTCAACCTCACCCCAACGCCTTAGGTGTGCTGACCCTCAGGTTAAACCACCACGAGTGGTCTTCTCTCATGACAGAGCAGCTCATGTTCCTTTGGAACTCTATTCTATCACTTTTGCGTTTTTTAAAAAAATTACGTTACCGTTTGTTTTGCATTATGTTCCTGGATGTTTTGGATCAGTGTCATTTTGTACTACTGCCAGCATTTCCCCCACACTGCACATTCCTGACCAATAATCCTTGATTCCATTGTTATCTACGAACGTTCTGTCTTTGCCGAAAAAATATTCAATATCTCTGCCTCCAATACTCTGCGGGAAGAGATTTCCAAAGTCTCACAACACTGAGAAAATAATAAATAACCTCATCTGGGTTGTGAGGTTGTTATTTTGTCTCCTTACCTGAGAAAAGATATAATTACATTGGAAGCAGTTCAGAGATGCTTCAATTCACGTGTTCCAGAAATGAAGGGCTTATATTATGGAGGCTTTAATAGATTATTCTTGGAATGAGAGGTGATCTTATTGGAATATGCAAGCCCTTGAGGAGCATGGATCAGGTAGATATCCACTGGGTGTTTGTCTAGTCCAAACTTGCCATTGTCATAGAACCTCTACAGTTTGGAATCAGGCCATTCTGTCCACACTGATCCACCGAACGGCATCCCACCCAGACCTATCCCCCAAAACTAACCATGTAATCCTGCATTTTTCATGACTAAACCATCTAACATACACATCCCTGAGCACAATGGGGCAATTTAGCATGGCCAATTAACTCTAACCTGCACATCTTTGGACTGTGGGAGGAAACTGGACGACAGGGAGGAAACACACACAGATACGAGGAGATTTGAAGGTTGCAATTGAACTCAGCACCTTGGTGATATGGGAAGCAGTGCTAACCACAGATCCACCATGCTGCTCCGTTATGTCTATAGTTAGATGTGACTGCCTAAAGAAATCTGCCTGACCTGTTCCTATCACTGAACGTGGCCTTTATCATCGGCCATATCACCAACCTGGTTACTTTTAAATTTGTTACAAACAGTGGAGAAGCGGTACTAGAAAAGGTAACAGTCACAACCTCCAACCACCGGAGTGAGGAGAATTCACAAAGTGGGCATTTATTCAAGTGGGAATTCTCTTTCCCAGAAGTTTGTGATGGCTGAATCTTTATATTATATCGAGGCTGGCTTCGTCTGATTTTCCATAGACAGGTGAATCAGGGATAATGGTGCATGGACAGAAAAGTGCAGCTGAGAGCACAATGAGATGAACCATGATCTACTTTACTGGTGGAGTAGTGTCAAAGGGCCGAATGGCCCACTCGTGTCCCTCAGCCCTGTGTTCTGATCTTTCATTCAGCCCTTCGGACCTGCTACACAGGAGCAGATCGAGGTCAATCTGATGGTTAGGCCTTGTTTCGAAAATGTACTTGTAGAATCCAGGCTAGCTCAACTCCACTTTCCTGCTACCCCCTCGTATCTTTCAACTCGCTTATATGTCCAAAACCAATCCACCCCCTGTATAAATACATTCAGTGACGCACCTTCCACAAATCTCTGGTTTGGGGAATTCCAGAAAATCACTACCTTCTGAAAGATGACATTTCTTTATATGTCAGTTTGAAATTGATATCCCTTATTCTGTATCAGTGTCCCGAAGTGAGACACTCTGCCCAGGTGTGGAACCACATTCTCAACAAATACTTTGTCAAGCCCCCTCTGTACCTTGTCCATTTCAGTAATGTCACACTCATTCATTTCAAGCACAATGAATAATTGCCTCACCATTTTAGATGTACTCAATAATTCAACACTCTCATCCCAGAAACCCACTTAATGTACTAATCTAGTTACTTTCTGCATCAGCATGATGACTTTATGTTTCACGCACAGGAACACTCCAATCCTTTTTTACTGCCCTTTTGGTTAAACTCCTTTTCATTAAATAACAGCCTGCCTTTTGTTTGTCAGTGTCATCCTCAAACTCGGATGTGTATTGCACTCAGCTCCCTCCTTCAGGTTCTCAGTATAGATGTAAATAACTGAAGCCATTGGACTGATATTGGTGCTACTCCAGAAGATATGTCTTTATCATAAAGATCAATCACTCCTGACTCTCCAATTTCTATGTGATAACCATCCATCATCCCATGTTATCCATCATACTATGAGTATCTGTCTGGTGGAAGATTCTTTACTATGTGATACCTTGTGGAAAATATCTGGAAAGCCTCATGTCTACCAGTTCCCCTTTATCAGGTCCACTTGTTACTTTCTCAGGGATCACCAGAAAAAAAGTTTGCATGATTTTACGGGGCAAAATATAGTTTCCCTTTTACAAAACCATGCCGACTCTGCCTGAAGCTTTTCTAAATGCCCTGCAATTTCTTCCTTAATAACACACTGTCTCAGATTCCCAGCAATAATGGTGAGACTAAATGTGTCCTGCTTTCTGTCTCGCTCCATCCTTTGAAAACAGGCACCATATTGGAGTTTCACGAGTTTCACTGGAACACTTTTGTAATCCAGAGAGTTACGGAATATTTCACACAATGGCACCAGTCACTCTGTAACCACTACTTTTAAAACCAACTATGAATTACTGCTGACCTGCCTATCCTTAGTCTTATCTGTTGTTAAAAACCTGATACCTTTTGTTAGAGACAGTTCGAGAACCCTCCTATTATCATTTTCTTGATGATTGTGAAATACTTACAGTGTCTTCCCTGTGAGGATTGATGTCAAATACTGGTGTAAATTATCTGCCTGTTCCCTGTAGCCACTTTCCCAGTCACACCCTCCGAATGTCCTCAATATACTTTCCTGACTTTTTTTCTGCCAAAGGTCTCACACTCATCTTCAACTTTTTTATATACACGCAGAAAAAATTGTGATGCTTGTTTTTATATTTCTTGCCAATTTATTTGCATCATACTTTTCCATCCTTTTTCCGTTTATTTCTTGCTTGTTCCCTCGCTTTCTAGATTCATACAGTCATACTGCACACAAACATTTCATCCAACCTGTCCATGCTAACCAGGGTTTCCAAACTAAACTAGTCCCATCTGATTGCATTTGGTCCATATGCCTCTAAACGCTTCCCATTCATATGTTTGTCCAAATGTCTTTTAAATGTTGTCGCTGTACTTGAATCGACCAGCGCATCTGGCAGCTCATTCCATGCACACATCTCCGCTGCGTGAAAAAGTTGCCATTTTGTCCCTGTTATATCTTTCCCTTTTCACCTTAAAGCTGTATCCTATATGGTTGGTGTCCCCTACCATGTAGAAAATACCTTGGCAATTCACCCTATCCATGCCTCCCATGATTTTATTAACTTCGAAAATGTCACCTCTCAACGTCCTCCATTCCATTTGATACTAACTTCAAGAACAAGCATTCACTAATAAGCATTGCAAATTTGAAACAATATTTAAAACAATGACAGGCAAACAACACTCAGCCCACACTTCATACTGTGATTTGTCTTTATCCATGTTACAATACTAAGGCAGTGTGAAACTCTTACTAGTGCCAATAAGACGTCAAGAAAATAAATTCCTTTGTCTAAAGGGGGTGATGATCTCTACAGTGAAAACGTTTCTCTGGCCAGAGCTATGCAAGAAAGGGAATTGCCATACCACACGGTCAGCGTACAGTTGCCTTTAGATTAGATTACATTAAAGTGTGGAAACAGGCCCTTCGGCCCAACAAGTCCATACCAACCCACCGAAGTGTAATCCACCCATACCCCTGACCTAAAACTACGGGCAATTTAACATGGTCCATTCACCTGACCTGCACATCTTTGGACAGTGGGAGGAAACCGACGCAGACACGGGGAGAACGTGCAAACGTCACACAGTCAGCCACCTGAGGCTGGACTTGAACCCAGGTCTCTAGCACTGTGAGACTGCAGTACTAACCACTGCGCCACCATGCTGTACAGTGTGATGATTGGCGAGAATACATTTTGAAATTTGGATTATTCAGTGCAAAGGGTAAGAGGTGTTTACAATAAAGTTTACTCCAAAAAGGAAACTTTCCGGAGTGAAATGTGAGTGGGAGGTGTAAAACAGCATGAATGGAGATGCCGAATCACACTGAAACCAGACGCAAAGTGGCAGCACAAACGGAGCTTGATGCTAAAGCAGGGAAGGTCGACTTAATTAAAGAACTTCAGTTCCAGAGGGTAGGGACCATAATGTGAGAGAATGTGCTCTGTAATTGGAGGGGGAGAACCTGGAATCAAAAAGTGGAAAGTGAGGGCTACAGATGCTGCAGATCAGAGCTGAAAAATGTGTTGCTGAAAAAGCGCAGCAGGTCAGCCAGCATCCAACGAGCAGGCAATTCGACGATTCGCGCATAAACCCTTCTTCAGGATTCCTGAAGAAGGGCTTATGCCCGAAACGTCGATTCTCATGCTCCTTGGATGCTGCCTGACCTGCATCTGAAAGGGGAGACAAGCAGGGTAGAGGATGGAGCAGCAATGGCAGAGGTTTCAAGGTGTAATTTAGGAAGCACAATTGAAATTCATGCCTCGCATCTGCTTCTGGTCCCTGAAATAAATGTCCTAAATCTGGGCACACACTGATGCCCGTTAATGTGTCATTAAATAGTATCCTTGACAGACTTTGTGAACCACGGGTGGCTCATCTTCTGTCGAGTCCTTCTTTTCGAACGGAAACAATAATTTATGAGCAGTATGGGATATCTGCTTGAATGTCGACCCATGTATACACACTGACCTTCCTCTGGGTGTAATTCCACATCACGACTCAGACCAGATGCGAGACAGAAATCCTCAATTTAGATGTGTGGTTCTATTCAATCATTCAGAGGGAACTTCTACATGTGGCTGAATATATGATCAGCGGAGACTGACTTAATCACACCTCCCAGCTGAAGCAACATTTCGCTTGTAATCTTTCAATCCAGTCTCCTGTCATTGCTGCTCACTATGCACTCTCCTTTACACTGGTGAGACCAAACAGAGACTGCACTGAGGAATATTCCCACGCTTTCCAGAGGAATAACACTGACCTTCGCACTGCGTCCCATTTCAATAACCTTCCTTGCTCTCATGCTGACATTTCGGTCCTGAGCTGCTGCAATGCTCCAGCGAAGCACAACCCAAGTTCGAGTAACACCTCACGTTACGCATTGTACGTTACAGCCCGTAGAAGTTAACAGTCATTTCCATAACTTCACAGTCTGAACCCATTATGGCTGTTCTCCATTATTCATACATTCTGCTTCCTGGTTTCCCTATGACCTTGTCTATATCTTGTTTATACTGCACTCAGTGGAGAGAAACCATTTCTCCCATTCACACTTTAATATACACCCAATTTACATCTGTTTCTCTTTCACCACAATCAAAAGCCCCTCCTCTGTGACATTGCACCTCCACATGTTCTTTTTCCCATCATCCCTCGTCCACTTTTGTCAAGGGATTAAAACGTCCTTTTCAATTCTGAACAAGGGTCAATCTGGACTTGATACACTACCTCTGTTTCTCTGTCTCCACAGATGCTGCCAGACCTGCTGAGTTTCTCCAGCAATTTCTGGTTTTTAACAGCTTGAAAGACGTGTATCAAAGCTGCTCAAACGTCCTGTCCAATATGGAGCACTATACACTGGGATGTGAACAATAACGCAAAGTGTACAAATTCATTGGTTCTAAAATTAAACAATATTGGCATCATTGACACTACAAAGTTCTTAATCAAGGCCATGCAGAGAAACAGTTACAATGTTAAAACCGAAAGTGGCACGATTGGACGGAAACGGTTCTGATGAATATCAGAATTGGAATCGTTACAGTGTGGAAGCAGGCCCTTCGGCCCAACAAGTCTACACCAATCCTGTGAAGACTAAACCAACCAGACACATTCGCCAACCCAAATTTACCCCTGACTAATGGACATAATCTGCACATCCCTGAACACTATAGGCAGTTCAGCAAGGTCAATTACCTGCACATTTTTGGATTGTGGGAGGGAACTGGAGCACGCGGAAAAAAGAACTGGCACAGACACAGGGAAAATGTGCACGACAGTTGCCAGAGGATGGAATCGGACCTGGGTCCTCACTGCTGTGAGGCAGCAACACTAACCACTGAGCCACCGTGCTGCCCCAGAAAATATTTAGGGGTTTTCAGAAACATGACAAGCAAGAGGTATGAGAATATTAAAATGGAAGTGTTACCACATCAGTAAACAGAGTAGGTCACGGGGTGATGGGTGAATGGGTCTCGGTGTGAACTGGTGTGACAGCTGAATTGCATTGCAGAAATTGCAGCTCAAACCTGGAAATTCATGTGGTACTGTAGATCACAGCTGGACAGAAGGAGAATTGCATTCAGTTACAGCCTGGAACGTTTTGTTCAGTCTAATCTTTCAGTCTATTATTCCCATTATTGGATCGATGTTTCATTGACGATTGTGGGTGACTATACTAGGGTCAGAACCACGTGTACGTAAAACTGATGACAATCCATTTAAAGCTATCACACTGACTACTGTACTTACATTCAAAACAGCTAGACTAATATCTGATAGAGAAAGCAACATGATTACAAATCAAACAGATCAGATCGAAGCTCTGCAGTCCTGCCACATCCAGTCAGAAATCGAGTTGAACCATGGAACAACTGACGAGAGAAAAGGACTCCACAAATATTAGTTGAAAACAATGTTCATTCGAATTAGGGCGTCGCTTACTAGGTCAGAATGTATTGCCCAGAGGACTGTTAAGATTCAATGACACTGCTGTGTGTCTGGAGTTACATGTGGGCCGAGCAGGTATGGATGCCAGTTTCCTTCCCCAAAGGACATCAGTGAACCAAATCGATTTCTCCCACAATCAGCAATTGATTCATGATCATCATTAACTCTTAATCCCAAACATTTATTGGATTTGAATTCCGTCATGTACTCTAACAGGATTCGAACTCAGGTCACCAGAACATTACTGGGGTTAGCAAGGCCAATGACCTGCACATTTTTGGATTGTGGGAGGGAACACATCAGCAGCAACACCACTTGGCTATTGCTTTAACATTCCGCGAAAAAATGGAAACTTCCAGCACATCAGTGTAAAAGACAATGATGCAGTCTATACACCATCCTCAGCAAGAAGTATTGCTTGGAAGATCCCCACAGAAGCACAGGTGCCCGACTTCAAACAATTCGATTCGCTTCACGTAACATGAAGAAACAGCTGAACATAGTAGATACGAAAAAGGGAATGGATCATGACACCATTCCTGCAATAGAACTGAAGACTTGTGCTGCACAACAAGCCGTGTCTCTGTGGACGCTGTTTCATTCCAGCTCCAACTCTGACATTTCCCTGACAACGTGGAAAATTACACAGAAGTGTCCCGACCCTAAGAGGAGAATAATTACAATCTGACCAATTACCACCCCCTCAGTCACATCACGATAATCAAATTGGTGGGAATTCCTTTGACGGAGCTGTCGACCAGCACAGAAATAACGTGCACAGTGCTGTGTCTGTTAGGCCCCCATGTGGAGACGGTGTTGCTGTGAAAATGTCACTGGATTACTAATCCAGACCAGAATAATGCTCTGGCAGCTGGTGGAAGTTAGAAGCAATTAATAAAATATCGAGATCTAAAATCTGGTACCAGTAATATTGACCTTGAAGCGCATGTCCATTGTCAACGTAAACTTCCTTTCCCAATGTACATTCAGGAAGTGAATCCCCCGTGCTTTCCTGGTGGAGCCAAAAAGTGACTCCAGACTCACAGAAATATGCTAAACTCTTCAATGGTCTCTGAAACTGCCATGCAAGGCCGTTATATTAAACTTCTCTGAGGTCTTAATGGATAAAAATGAGGTAACACCCGGCACCAGCCTCTGTATCGGAAAAGGGAATAGGAAGCACAGTCCTGTCGAAACTGCAGAGACCTCCTTCCTTACATCTGAGAGTTTATGACAACATTAACAGAGCTTTCCCACAGACTACACAGAAACATTGCGAAATGAGTGGGCCTTTCAACACACTGAGACTTCCCTATTCTAGGTTTTGATTAAACAACTCTTCAATTAACTTTTCCCTAACAATATATACTGTATATCCTTTGAAGTGATCATATATCAGAAAAAATATGAAGTAGGAACTTTGGTCTGTCAATTTTGCTCTCCCATACAATATAACAATGGCTGATCCTGTATCGCCACACCAAACTCCTGCTGCAACTTCACCCCTTTAGTGTCTAGAAATCCTTATTTATATTCAGTGCCTTAGTTTCCACAGTCATATGTGGGACAGAATTCCCCAGGTTCACCAGTCTGCGAGTGCAGACATTTATTCTCATCTCAATGCAGAGTGGCTTGTCTGTATCTAATACTGTGACCTTTGTTTTAGACGTCCCAGCCAGTGGAATGATCAGCCCCGCTGACAATCTGTTTCACCCTGTCAGAGTTTTATATATTTCACTGAGATCTCCACCCATTTTCCGAAACTCCATGGAATACAGGCCCAGTCGCCTCAAACTCTGCTCCCACAACAAGCCAGAGATCAGTTTGGTCATCCTTCACTGCACTCCCTCAATGTCAGGTTTGTGCTTTATTATGTAAGGAGGCCAATACTGCACACTGTATTGCACAATGTTTGAGAAGGGCCTGTGTAGCTGCAGTAGGACACACCTGGGCTCAAATCCCCCAGAGATGAAGGTCAGCATACTATTTATCTTTCTACCTGCTTTCTGTTGCAGCAGTATTGCTTTCTGTGACTGGTGTACAAGGAGATAGAGATCCTTTTCAATGATATATCTCCCCACTTGGTGGGTCTATGTATACTGGTCAGTGTGCTTCTGGCTTCTGGCTTCAGAACTCACTGCTCTGCATGGACCTTGGAGTTTGGTGAAAAAGTCAACAAATGTATACACATAAGTAACATCATGCAGCAACTTCTTTACATTAATTCCTTTTGAAATGCTAGCCTGTCCATCTATTTGTCCTACCAAATTGCTCAATGTTACGTCTATCCACATTGTTCTTCATCTGTCACGTATTTTACCATTTCATCCACTTGTCTCAATCACCTTGAAACATTTTTATATCCTCCTCATCCACTCACAATCTCAGTTTGGTACCATCAGCAGATTTGGAAAGATTACATTTAATAACCATGAACAAATGCTTGATCTGTTTTCTGAATAGATGGGGACCGAACATCAATTCCTGGATTATCCCGCTATTCATTGCTTTCTACTGCCAAATATATGGAACGGTTAATACTGATTCTCTTTTCCCTGTCAGGTCTCCTATTCTCAACCCATATTAGATCTAGCTGTTGCACACTGTTATGGGCCAGGACAGACCCCCTCAAATCATTTCAAGGAAGTAGCACAGACCCTATTTTTGCTCGTTGACTTAAGCAAGTGTAAGGCGGATATTCCAGAAGTGATGTAGCTGGTCAAATCACTTAGTTTTAAACAAAACAGAATGTCTTTGCAAGATTACTGGGTGAGACGCAAACAGAAGTAGATACAATACAGAATAACCTCTCCAAAAACCCAACAGATTATCCCAAATTAATGTTGGTGTTCCAAGAATTTGATATAATCCCCATAATTCCAGAGATTAAAAATTTCTGGGTGAAGAGGTTCCTTCTCAATTCAATCCTAAATCTACTCCCTCTAATATTGAGGTCATTCCATCTTGTCCTAGCTTCACCTGCCAGTGAAAACATCCTGTCTACTTCTATCGTATATACTCCCTGCATAATTTTATATGTTTCTATGAGATCATCCCATCATTCTGCTAAATTCCAATGAATATAGTTCCAGTCTGCAAATTAACACTTCATAAGCTAACCTCCTCACCTATGGAATCACCCGAATAAATCACCTCTGCACCCCCTCCAGTGCCAATATAGCCTTCCTGAAGTAAGTAGATCAAAACTGTATGCAGTACTCCAGGTGTGGCCTCACCAGTACCCTGGACAGTTGCAACATAACGTCCCTGTTTATAACCTCAATACCTTTCGCAATGAAGGGCAACATTCCATTTGCTTTCCTCAGTAATTGCTGTACTTGCAGACCAACCTTCTGTGATTCATGCACATGGGCATGCAGGTCCCTCTGTATGACAGCATGCTGCAATGTTTTACGATTCAAGTAATAATCCTTTTTACTGACACTCCCAACAAAATGGATGATATCATCTTTATCAACATTGTATTCCATCTGCCAGACCTTTACCCACTCACTCAGAATATCTATGTTAATCCACAAAGTCTCACAGTCCTCTGCATGCTTCGTGTCTTCGCATCTTCGTGTCATCTGCAAACCTTAACCCACTACACGTTCTCTCCAACTCCAAATCATCTATATAAATTGTGAATAATTTTGGCCCCAACACCGATCACACAGGCACGCCACTAGGTATTGTTTGTCAGCCAGAATATCACTAACTTACACTCAAAATTTGCTTCCTGTAATCCAGCAATCCTTTATCTATGCTGATACTTAACCCGTAACACCATGCACCTTTTTCTTATGCAGCAGTTTCTTGTGTGTCAACTTGTTGAAGATCTTTTGGAAATCTAGTTACACCATAGCCACTGGGGCCTCGTTGTTCACCTTGCTCATACTGTCTCCAAAGATTTGCAAAAGACCTGTTAAACATGACCTGTTCTTCATGAACACATGTTGCATCTGCGCAATAGTACGATTTCTATCGAAATGCCTTGCTATTTTTTCCTTGATAATACACTCAAGCAGTTTCCCCACTACACAGGAAAAGCTAACTGGTCTATAATTCCACATACTTTGTTTACCTCACTTTTTAAACAGTGGCGTCACATTTGCTGTTTTCCAATCTGCTGGAACTGCCCTGGAGTTCTTCAAATTTTATCAAATTGCCACAATTGCATTTACTATTTCTCCTGCTCTCTCTTCTAGAACCCTGGGACGCATTCCATCAGGGCCAGGAGACTTGCCTACCCTCAGCTCCGTTAGCTTGCGCAACACTATCTCTTCCACAATAATGAATGTTTCCAAGGTTCTCACGTACCTCTGTCTCTTTGGCAATTACTAGCATGCTATTAGTGTCCTCCACTATGATGATAGATACAAAACACCTGTTCAATGCCTCGGCCATTTCGTCATATCCTCCACCTAAATGTCCATTCCCATCCTCTAAAGACGAACATGTACTTGAGTCATGCTTTTTAATTCTATACATTTATGGCATTTATCCATCTTTATATTCAGTTCTTTTTTTTCTCTCTCGTGTCCATTCATACTTTTCTTTATAGTTCATTTTGTGGCATTCTGTTGACCTTTAATGTTTTCCCCAATCTTTTAGGTTTCTGCAGTTCTTGACCAGTTCGCATTCCTTCCCTTTCAATTTGATAGCGTCCCTTATTTCCTTAATACAATTGACAGATTACCCATTTTCTTAGAGTCTTTCCTTTTCACTAGAATATACTTTTGCCACGGAAATTAAAAATCTCCTTTGAAAATTCTCCACTGATTGTCAACTCTCCCAACATGAAGTATTTGTTTCGAGGTGATTTTAGCCAACTCCTCCCTCATTCTATTATAGTCTCCCTTGCTGAAGCACAGCAACCTGGTATTGGATTTTATCTTCACACTCTCCATCTGTATTCTAAAGTCAACCATACTGTGATCACTCCTTCACTATGATGTGAATAATTATTCTTGCCTCATTGTACATGACCAGACCTACGATATCTTGCTCCTCATTATGCGTGCTTTTATTTTAGACTTGAAAGCATTCCCAAGTAGTCAAACCCAAAATTTTTGGATTCGCTGCTTTTAAGACATCCATGAAAAATAAAACAAGGCCATGATAAACTTGTTAAAGGAGTAGCAATGTCACAATGGGACTTCAAAAATGTTTCTGATAATCCAAGTTCACTGCATCAATTGCTGCGCCATAATTTATTTCCCATTCAGTTTTTCAAATATGAGTGGCGTTTAATAATTCGGCAATGAATTTATCTATGTTTATTACTTTATGATTAATGTAATTTTCAAAGTTCCCTGAAAATGCGACCTTTCTAATAGACTCTTGTATTGCCCTGATTGCTTTTTTGGTGCTCAGCAGACTCTGTTTCCCTGCCTCCTTTAGAAATACTGAGATTACATTTGCTGCTGTGAAAATCTGTGAATTCAGTTCCAGAATCATCAAGCATTTGGAAGAGGATAAACAGAGTATTCATTATTACCTTGGCCACCTCCCTTAGTTATCAACGAGAAGATTAACAGGTTATGGGGATGAATCAGATTTCAGTCAAAATAATTTCTCCAAAACTGTTTATGTACAGATTTGATTCTTTTTACTTTTTTTCAGTGTACTGAGAAGTGCTTGGAGTTTACTTTTTGAAACGTTTCCTTTTGTGAAGGCAGAAAAGAAGTGGTTGCTTCATAGTCCTGCCATTTTCCTGTTCTCTGGTTTCAGCCTATAAGGAAGATACAATGATCTTCTCTAACATTTCAGCTTGGTATACTCTATGTTGAGAAGCTTTTACATTTCACTCTTGTTAATGTACGCTTCATTCACCCATCATTTCTTGTCTTAAGCTGCTCAGTGATTGACCTTCCACAGCCATACAATCACAGAATCAATCTCTGTACAATCAGAAATATGGTACAATCTACATTCATCCCACTTAAATGCATCAGGCCCATAGATTTGAGTGTTATTACACTTCAAGTACTTGTCCACGTACCTTTTAACGGCTGTGCGATGACCCACAACTTCCCTCTCAAAACGTGCATTGCAGACGCCAACATCCTCTGAGTGAAAAACCATCCTGAAATCCTCTCTAAACCTCAAACCCTTCACTTTAAAAGCGTGCTTCTTTGTTCTTGACCCTCTGACTTAAAGGGAACGCTGCTGTCTATCCAACCTATCCATGCCCTTTGTAATCTTACCCTTCTGAATCACGTTCCCCTCAGTCTTCTCTGCTCCAAAGTAACCAACCCGAGCTGATCCAGCCTCTCTCCATAGCTGATATGCTCCATTCCAGGGAACATCCTGGTGAATTTCCTCTTGCCACATTCAGTGCATTCACATCTTTCCTGTAATATGGATCCCTGAACTGCACACAGTATTCCATTTTGGACGAACCAAAGTGCTATATAGCTCTTGTAATCTATGCCACGATTAGTAAAGGCTATGCCTGCTGTCTCCAATTACCTCTTTACTAATCTATTACCCAGTCCCGTCATATTCCAGGATGTGTGCAGAAGCACCCTCTAAACTTGCGAGTCTGCTGCCATTTATTGAGTTCTCCAATGTCTGGTTAATTCTTCCAAAGTGCATCTTCTCATATTTATCAGGGTTACATTCCATCTGACATTAATCTGCCCATCCGACCATTCCATCCGCATCTTCCTGTAACGTAAGACCTTCCTCCTCGCTGCCAACCACTCGAATAATCTATGTGTCAGACACAAACCTAATTATTACACTGATCCCATGCCCCTTCACATTCACATTTATATCATTTATGAATACCACAAATAATAAGGGACACAGCACTGACACAGAAACAGGCTTCAACAACCACCTATTTTCTGCAATAGTTTCTCGAACACTGATCTGATACTCAAAGGTCTGTAGTTCCTTTGTCATTTTCTACAGCCCTTCCCATAAAGGGTGTTCTCCAGTCCTCGGCACCTTACCTGTGACCAGATTGTATTTAAAAATTTTCATCAGTGCCTTTCATCCCTTGTCTACATCAACAGCCTGAGATGTAACTGAGCTGGAACTAGGGACGTGTCCAATTTTATATCAGCCAAAACTATAAATCCCTGTACACATCTTACATCAATCTGCTCAAGAGCTTCTGAGGGTAAAAACAATGACTGCAGATGCTGAAAATCAAATACTGGATTAGTGGTGCTGGAAGAGCACAGCAGTTCAGGGAGCATCCAACGAGCAGCGAAATTAACGTTTCGGGCAAAAGCCTGATGAAGGGCTTTTGCCCGAAACGTTGATTTCGCTGCTCGTTGGATGCTGCCTGAACTGCTGTGCTCTTCCAGCACCACTAATCAAGAGCTTCTGAATCCATATTCTCGAATTCTGTTTCTGCATCCTCCTTCTCTCAATTAAAACAGACATGATTCTCTCATATATCAATGTTCACCAGCTTCACCAAGAGATTCCCGCCTTGATCTCAGGCCACGTTTCGTCAGCAGAAAACCTTGCTATCTGAGGGATTAATGTGGAGAATGTCCATTCAGTATATGGGATCAGGATATTTTATTTCGATAAAGACATCAAAATTGTATACAATGCTCCGGGTACTGTCTAGGAGAAAGAGAGGACTGCAGATGCTAGAGATCAGAGCTGAAAAAAAATGTTGCTGGAAAAGTGCAGCAAGTCAGGCAGCATCCAAGGAGCAGAAGAATCGACGTTTTGGATATAAGCATTCCTGAAGAAGGGCTCATGCCCGAAACATCGATTCTCCTGCTCTTTGGATGCTGCCTGACCTGCTGCCCCTTTCCAGCAACACATTTTTCTGCTCCAGGTACAGTCTCACCAGCACTCTGTGTAACTAGTGCAGAATGGTTTTACTGCTCGTCTGAACAAATTACTGCAGAAGCTGGAATCTGTACTGAAACTAAAAATGCTAGTCATCACATTGAGTCAGACAGCATCCGTAAGGAGAGAGCAAGTTAATGCTTTGTGTCTATTTGACCCTTCATTGTCTGTATTCGGATTTCCTTTGAATGAAGACAAACGTAACTTTTACCTTCCCAGTTTGTATATGTTCCTTCCAATGCCCTTTGCTTTAATGTTTTCTGCTAACTTACTGTGTGGACTGATTATGATTCCTCCTGAATATTTGACGACATGGCATCCATTGCTTCTCTATGTTTAAGTCTACAAGATATATCTTCAAGCAGAACGTTTCTAAATGATAACTTCCCTTTCATAAATGCAGAATAATTCTCTTGAAGTTTGCTATAACTTTCTCAGTGTCCAATATCACATATGTTATGATAGATTGCAAAAGATTACTTCCAACGGATGACAAGTAAACTGATCTGTAGTTTTCCACTCTCCCTCTTCTTCCCTTCTTAAATCGTTGGAATGCATTTATATCCTTTCAAATTGAATACGGATAAATACAGTCATCCACAATCCAATCCATGTGTGTATTGCTGCTTTCTCTGAAATTGCAGTGTGAAGTACATCTGGACTGTCAGATTTATCAATCCTCAATCCAGGTATGTTGTCATATACTACCACGTCAATAGTATGAATGATTTTAGTGTTTAGTTACAAACGGCTGTGGTATTTCTGGGATACTTTCTGGATCTTCGTCCGTGAAGGCAGACATAATGTAACAGTTTCGTCTCCCTGTCAATTTTCTGTTCTCTACAATAAATTATCCCGTCCACACATTCACTGTGCCATACTTGGCCTTGTTTTCATTTTCCTTTCAAATATGGACAGACACTTTTCGCCAGTATTTACCAAGAACAAAAAGAAATTCCAGCAAAGGAATAGGCCCTTCGGGCCTTCCAAGCCTGCACCAATCGAGATCCTCTATCTAAACCAGTCAACTATTTTCAAAGCATCTGTATCCCTCTGCTCCCTATCCATTAATGTATCTGTCTAGATACATATTAAATGTCGCTATCGTGACCACATTTACCACTTCCACTGGCAATGCGTTTCAGGCATCTGCCAGTCTCTGTGTAAAGAACTTTCTGAACATATCTCCATAAACCTTTTCCCTCTCATCTTGAATTCCTGACCAGTAGAAATTGAGTACCCCACCCTGGGAATAAGCGTCTTGCTATCCACCCTGTCTATACCTATCATGATTTTGTAGAACCCAACCAGGTCCCCCAAACCTCCGTCAGTTTAATGAAAATAATCCTAATTTACCAAACCTCTCTTCATAGCCAGTTGCCTCCAATACCAGGAAACATCCTGCTGAAACTCATCTGCACCATCTCCAAAACATCCACATCCTTTTGGTAAGTTGGCGATCAGAACTGTGCGAACTATTCCAAATGTTGTCGAACCAAAGCCGTACACAACTGTAACATGTCCTGTCATCTCTTGTACACAATAGATTCCAACAGATTCCCTCCTGTGGATGACAAGTTAACTGGTCTGTACTTCGCCACTTTCTCTTTTCTGCACTTCTTAAAATGGTGGAATGCAGGAAGCAAAGTATGTTGTCTGCACCCTTGAACACTCTATCGACCTGTCCCACGAAGGAACAATGGATCTGAACACCCAGATCTCTCTGTACATTAGTTTGCCCAGGGCTTTTTCCATTTACCATAAAGTTCACTCTTAAATTGGATCCTCCAAATGGTATCATCCCACATTTGTCCAGATTGAACACTATTTGCCATTTCTCTGCACAACTCTACAATCGATCTATTTTCTGCTGCATTATCTGACAGTCCCCTTCACTTTCTACTACTCTACCAATTGTCGTGCCATCTGCAAACTTATTAATCAGACCACCTTTACCTTCCTTTAGTTCATTTATGTGTATCATAAACAATAGAGGTCCCAGCACTAAACCCTGTGAAACACCACCCAGAACAGTTCTTCATTTTGAGAAACTCCCTTCAACTGCTACTCTCTGTCTGCTGCTGCCCAGCCAGTTCTCCATCCATTTAGCTAGTAGACCCTGGACCCCTTGCAACTTCACCTTCTCCTTCAGCTTACCTTATCAAATACCTTACCGAAGTCCATCATATAACATTTACAGCCTTTTCCTCACTATCAATTTTCACTTCCACAAAGAAATCTACTATGTTTGCGAAGATGTGACCTCCCCGGAACAAAACCAGGGAAGGTCTTGTTTGGAGTCTGTCTGTGTTGTACTCTGGAATCAGACGGGTTTTATTTCCAAGTCAAACTTTATAAAATGCTACATTGACTGACTGCCTACAAAATGCATGTTCTTTTAAAACAAAATTGAATGCATTTGCAAATACAAGTCTGCAAATTCAAATTCACCCCACAGATTTATGTGTGTGTGCATGTGAGAAATGCGGAGTGTGTGTGCGCGGGGGTGGGGGAAGAATGAGAGAGAGAGCGCGTGTATGTGTGTGTGAGAGAGAAAAAGACCGTGTGCGTGTCTGTGTGTGCACATGTGCATGTAAGGGTGGCAGGTGCGTGTGTCCTCGTTAAGACACAGACCGATTTGGCAGATCCCTTTCCCCACACAGACTAACGCTCTGGTTTCAAAGCTTCCACACTCTGCAGCCTCTGCTCCTTTGTTGTTCATGTTACAGACCCCGGTACTATAACTACAGTCTGGATTAGTGGTGCTGGAAGAGCACAGCAGTTCAGGCAGCATCCGAGTAGCTTCGAAATCGACGTTTCGGGCAAAAGCCCTTCATCAGGAACTACAGTCCCCATGCTGCATCCAGAGTTGGGTTACAAAATCCTCAGATCTCCCTGAATGTCTGGGGCAGCTCACAGACAACCTCCAGCAAACCATCCCAACCCCTCCACTAACTTTTGAATAACAGGAGTCAGTCAGAAGATTTTCATAGAATCATAGAGTCATAGAGATGTATAGCATGGAAACAGACGCTTTGGTGCAACCCGTCCTTGCCTACCAGATACCCCAACCCAATCTAGTCCTACCTGCCAGCACCCAGCCCATATCGATACAAACCCTTCCTATTCATACACTGATCCAAATGCCTCTTAAATGTTGCAATTGTACCAGCCTCCACCACTTCCTCCGGCAGTTCATTCCGTACACGTACTACACTGTGTGAAAAGGTTGCGCCTTAGGTATCTTTCCCCTCTCACCCTAAACGTCTGCCCTCTATTTCTGGACTCCCCGACCCCAGCGAAAATACTTTGTCTATTTACTCTATTCATGCCGCTCATAATTTTGCAAACCTCTATAAGGTCACCCCTCAGCCTTCGAGGCAAGTTCGATGCCTGCCCCTTTACAATAATACTCGAGGGCTTCCTCGTGTTACTGAAAGCACGATCAGCTGAGAGGGACCAACACGGGCGTTCAGTGGACAGGCACAGATTAAGTTTCAAAGACGTGAGTCAAATCAGCTGAATCCCTCCTGTCCAACATGATCATTAAACTGTCAACCATTTTTCTTTCTTCCGTGTGTGGGAGTAGTGCAAGAGCACTGCAGGATTGCATATATAACATGTAACACGGGACACGCGGGGAAGTGAACAACAGCCCACACACACCATTTTACTGCTTCTGAGTTTCACAATGTCAGCACTCGATACATTAGGGAGCCAAAACTCAAAGCCAGGGAAAGATACGGAGGGACAGAAAAATTCACATTAAAGATAGAAACAGATAATTAAGGCAGAAATAGGCCATATTGGTGAAATATGGGGAAAAAGACAGGGCGGTGGGACTAACTGGGGAGCTCTGCAGACTATGCCAATGTATTGGTTAGTAAAATAAACTACCTGCCCAGCATGGAGAGCTGTGCAGACCGTGCCAGTGTATTGCTCAGTAAGCTGGACTGTCTGCCCAGCATGGGGAGCTGTGTAGACTATTCCAGTGTATTTCAGCCTCAGTATTAGCCGGGGATGGGATGTAGTCAGAGGAACGAAATGCAACCTGTAACCAGAACAGAACACAGTGACCGCAATGCTTTAAATATTTAAACAGCAAGGGCAGTAATGCAATGAATCATGTTTCACAGTTGAAACTGGACAGGTCAACATAGTGACCCATGAGTAACATTGCCAGAAGCAAGAAGCGAGAGAGTGAATTAACAAGTTCATTGCTGCAGTTAGTCGTGGTTTGTAAAGTGAACATCTCGATTTAGTCTCAGCAGTAACAATAACAGCGACAATGATAGTAGAGTCAATGAAAGGACAGTATTACAGTCAATCATGATTTATAAAATTAATGACTGAATATTGAGACTTACCAGGGACACCAGCGAAAACCAGGATTGGATAATAAAAATATTGAATAATGTAAAGTGCATATTTGATCTGCAGCGATAATGGGATTCGATCATAATATGTAGAAAGAAACCAAACATCCCAATATAAACTCCTGTCCATTCTTGAGACATTCAAGCCTAATGTTCTCAGATTCTGACTCATTGTTGGAACATTCCAGTCTAATGTTCTCAGATTCTGACTCATGGTTGGAACATTCCAGTCTAATGCTCTCAGATTCTGACTCATTGTTGGAGCATTCCAGTCTAATGTTCTCAGATTCTGACTCAATGTTGGAACATTCCAGACACTTGTGCTCAGATTCTGATCTCTCCCCACTGCATCTCTTGAGTTGCTGATCCCTGTTAATGCTGTCGGTGGTGCCCCCACTCATACTGTGGAATAGCACATTCAACGGAACCTATTTATCATTAAAAGATGGAACCCCTCCACTGTGCTAATTACAATCCATGGAGACTGGGATTAATCACAGTCACTAAACAAACAGGCTCAGTTAACCCCTTCCATATGTAACTTTTACTATCCCAATAAAAGGGAACATTTACTCAGTCTGGGTGGAATAGATGGGTGTTGCTCAGGGATGGACCATAAATCTTTCAATCTTCTTCTTCTTTCTTCCGTGTATGTGGGATTAGTGCAAGAACACTGCAGAACTGTTTATATTACATACTGTTTGTAAAGGAAGATAGAGATAAATAAACAGACCGGCTGCATAAGGTGACCAGTGGAGACACTTGCATAGACAATAAACCAGTGTACACTATTTATTGCCCATTGGCGTTGTGCAGTGCTGCTACTTGTGACATCATTCAGAGCATTGAGACTGCTGCTCAGCAATAGGAGAAGGTAATTCTGTCCCAATATGTCTGTCAGAGAGGGACAGGAGGAGACCATCAGCCTCTCGACCCTGTTACAGATGGACAGTGGGAGGCCATAAAGCCCCTCAGGTCTGTTGCAGAGGCATAGGAGGAGACAATTCAGCCTCTTGAGTCTGTTGTAAATGGACAGAAGGAGGCCATTCAGCCTCTTGGGTCTGTTGCAGAGGGGCAGGAGGAGGCCATTCAGCCTATTGAGTCTGTTCCAGTGGGAACGAAGGAGGCCATTCTGCTTCGTGAGCCTGTTATTCAGTAACTACCACTTTTAAAATACTCAAAAGAACCGTCCTGACATAAATGGTAAAGTTCTAAATTGAATCAGGCCAACTTTGAACATTTTATATGGGCAATTTCAAAAGCTGTTTGTGAGGAGCTCGTGGCAGGAAAGTGGGAGGCCTTCAACAAATGAGATTACAGAGTCTAGATAGAGTATGTTCCGGTTCGTGAGCAATGCAAGGCTGGTCGGGAATTCTGGATGGCGAGCGGAATTGAGGTTCTGTTCAAGAAAAAGACGGAAGTATATGATAGGTACAGACAGTAGAGATCGAGTGAATCCATTAAGGAGTACCAGGGTTGTAGGCTAATACTCAAGAGGGAAATCAGGAGGGTAAACTGGGGGCATAATATATCTTTCGAAAATAAGGTAAGGGACAATCCAAAGAATTGCTACCAATACATTGAGCTCAAAAGAGTATTTAGGGAGAGGACAGGGCCCTTTAAACATCAGAAAAGTGACCTATGTGTGGAAGTACAGGAGAATGGTGAAATGCTACATCAGTAATTTGCATCAGTACATATTGTGGAGTAGGATATGGAAGGTAGAGAACCTGGGGAAATGAATAGTGATATCTTGAAAAGTGTCCATATTACAGAAGATGAAGAGCTTTTCATATTAAAATGCATTAAGGTGCATAACCCCCTCTGACCTTTTATGTGACTCTTGGATAGGCAACTGAAAGTAAGTACAATGAAGGGCACATAGGTTAGTCTGATTTTAGAGGAGGAGAAACTGCCGGCACAACATCAACAGCTCAAGGGCCTGTACTGTGATACACTGTTCTGTGTTCTATGACCTGATCAGGTGTACCCCAGAATCTGTTGGGAAGCTAGGGAAGCCATTATGTGATATCTAGCTGAGATATTTTTATTATGGACAGCCACAGGTAAGGTTGTGCCATTGTTTAAGAACACTTGGTCAGGAAAAGTGAGGAAACTATAGACCGGTGGGCCTGATGTCATTAGTGGGTAAGTTGTTGGAGGGGATTCTGAGGGACAGGATTTACTCGTGTTTGGAAAGGTAAATTCCAATTAGCGATAGTCAACATGATTTTGCTTGTGAGAAATCTTGTCTCAATAATTTGATTTAGTTTATTGAAGAAGTGACGAATAAGATTGATGAAGGCACAAAAATAGAACTGTGGAATAGAATATGGACTTTAATAAGGCATTCAAAAAGGTTCCGATTGGTAAACTGTTAAGCATGGTTTGATCGCATGGAATACAGGGAGAGTTGTAGATACTTCGCTCAAAAGTAAGAGATGAAGGTAATTCTGGTGCAGCATACTTTATTTGGCCTGGAGGCCTGTGACCAACAGTGTACCACAAGGATCTAATGAATTTTCTCATTTCTGTAAATGATTTGGATGTGAATATTAGTAGGAATGGTTTGTGAGTTTACAGATAACACCAAAATTGGTGTGTAGTTGACAGTAAAGATGGTTAACTCAGAGTAAGACGGAACCCTGATAAGATGAGCCAAAGTGCCGAGGAGTGGCTGATGGAGTTCATGTCAGACAAACGGATGTGCAACATTTTTCTGAGCCAAATTGGGTCAGCACTTGTAGGGAGGATCCTGGAAAGTGTTTCCAAACACAGACAGCTAAATAGACACTATAGAAACCCTGCAGTGTGGAAACAGGCCATTTGGCCCATCGAGTCCACACTGACCCTCCAGATAACATGCTGACCAACACACCCATACGTTACCCCGGTAACTCTACATTTCCCTTAGACAATCCACTTAACCTGCATATCCCTGGATACTGTGGGTCAGTTTAGTGAGGCCACTGAACCAATCCTGTGTATTTTTAGACTGTGGGAGGAAAACTAAGCACCCGAAGGAAACCCACACAAACACGGCAAGGAATTGAAAACACCGCACAGAGTGTCACCAAAGGATGGAATCGAACCCAGGTCATTGGTGTCCTAACACAATATTGAGAGCCGGTTTGCCACCTAACGACCATCAGAGAGAGTGACTGATTTCTCCATCTTTCTCTGGATCTGTCACATCAAGTGATGTCAAATTCCAGCGTGGTACCTCTGTCAAGCCCTCCTTTACCTTCACCCCAGGATTCACATTCCACTGGACAGGTCCTTAAGCTGTGACTGACATATTGCCTGCACATCTGCCCTCACACCTTCCCCTCCTTTCCAGATCAAGTGTTCCATTAATACTGCAGCATGCAAGATAATTGCTGATCTAAAATAAAACAAAGAGCTGTATACTCTGGAGATCGGTAAACAGTACTGTTCTGATGACGACTCCCCTGATTTGAAACATTGACTCTGCTCTCCTCTGACAAAGGATTGCGAGAAAGTGACAACTGCAAATGCAGTGAATTCTAAAGTGAATTCCTGATGAAGGGTTTCTATCTGAAACATAGTCTTTCCTGCTCCTCGGATTCTGCCTGACCTGCTGTGCTCTTCGGGGCCCAAACCTTTTGACTCTCTTCCTTCAACTGCAACCAGACCCGTTGAGTTTTTCCTGCAAACTCTTGGGTATCTAATTTCCTGTTTTTAACATAAACAAAGATTTCCCTGCAGTGTTGACTTCCATGCACATCTTCCACCAGTGTTTGCTTCTCATTCTTGGTTCTAAGCTGCAGTCAAACTTTATGTATAAACTGAGCACCGTGGTGAGATGAATGGTAGATTCAGCGAGATTTTTCTTGAGGCATTTCTTGATGTTACAAAATCTCACTGCATTTTGTTCGAAAAACGCATGGAACAGAAAGGCTGAGAAGGATATGGGCAAAGTGCAGGGATATGGAGTGAATGTGGACCGAATGTCATGGAAAGATATGTTCACAGGTTTCAGAATTGTGAATGTAGACATGTTGATAGCATCAGGCAAAATAAGCCAACATTACCAGGAATGCTGTGTGAATGGGATATTGGTGTGAGTTCAGATGATGGAGAGTTTTGCATGAGGATTTGTTCTGCAACTTTGTATCTGGGAGTGGGGTCTGCAGAGTCTTTGACTTTGTGCTGAATCTAACACAAATTTCTCTCAGTGTCATTTTCATTGAGTGACAGAGGTTATGTCTGTATGAGACTGAACTAGTTTCCTGGTGCTATCTGATCGAACTCACCTCATTTACTACTCACCCCACCGCATGATGTCCCTATCATTCAATGCCAGACTGATTCGCCCACTCATCATGGTTGGAGGTACTCACCATCGCCGGAAATCCCTGGATATTCCGTGATCCCTAGCACGGATGCCAAAAATAAAGGCCAGTGGGCAAATAATTGAGCTTTCTCAGTTCGGAACTGCCCTGCCCAGTTTAGGCCGAGCATGGCAGATAAGACAATACATAATAGACAACAGACAATAGGCGCAGGAGTAGGCCATTCGGCCCTCGAGCCAGCACCAACATTTATTATGATTATGGCTGATTATCCACAATCAGTATCCTGTTGCTGCCTAATCCCTGTCACCCTTGATTCCACCATCTTTAAGAGTTCTATCCATCCATAAGGGGTAATTACACTACGGGTTTGTCGACAGGGGCAATGATGTCCTCGTGGACGGGGTAGTAGAGAGGGGGACCATTCTTTTCTCAAAGGGAGCCACACCACCAGACCCACCAAGCTGAACCACCCAGCCCAGTGCAGTATATGTGGTCTGAAGAAATGTCCAGCAATACAGGACAAGCATCAATAGCCTTCCCCACTCTGTCAGTATAAGGAATACCGTATTCTCTCTGTTCCCTCACATTCACTGTATATCTGTTATAGCACCTACCTCAGAACAAGGCTTACCCTCCAACATTCTCACTGCTGCAGTCAGCACATCCCCCTCCTCCTCTCTCTCTAGCCTTTGTTATACCCCCACAAATTCATAGAATGCTCTGGAGAGTGCTGATTATGGAATATTCCAGAAAACGTTCCAAACAATTCCCAGTTTCAGGAGAATGACAGTGCACCAGTGTGGAAAACATGAGGGGAAATAAACAGCGTGTTTTTTTAAAAATTAAAATTAGATGCACACGAAATTGAAATCCATCATGAGGCCATTCCGTACTTCAAACGTGATCTACCACTTAATAAGATCGGGAGTGATCTGTCTCCTGAGCTCAATGTTAAAGCAACTTTCAGTCATTCAGCCCCCGGCATCATGTCACTGACCAGATGACACTCAGGCATTTTTATCCGGAGTTTATGTGTTCCTTAGGCATTTCCCATGGGGGCGGACTCTCCTACCAACATGGGCGGCACGGTGGTTAGCACTGCTGCCTTACAGCGCTAGAGACCTGGGTTCAATTCCCGCGTCAGGCGACTGACTCTGTGGAGGTTGCACGTTCTCCTCGTGTCTGCGTGGGTTTCCTCCGGGTGCTCCGGTTTCCTCCCACAGTCAAAAGATGTGCGGTTCAGGTGAACTGGCCATGATAAATTGCCTGTAGTGTTAGGTAAGGGGTAAATGTATGGGTCGGTTGTGGGTTGGTGTGGACTTGTTGGGCCGAAGGGCCTGTTTCCACACTGTAAGTAATCTAATATGTCCCATTAGCTTTCTATTTTCATGCAATAAAAAGCATTCTTCACACAGACCAATCAGAAACTTACTGTTATTTAATAGTTGTCGATATCTAAACACAATTATTATTCTGGTTATTTTGTTTGTATCACCTTTTTGCATTCAGCTCAGGATAGCATCTAAACACTTCTTTCCACAATTTCCAGCAGAGAACATTTTTATCCTCGGCTCGTACCTTGACCGTTACCTGGATTGTACCTTTTTCCTTGTTATGAAAGTTTCTCTTGCCCTTTTTCTGTGATTGTTTCTGTCTGAAACAGTTACACAGGCTCCCACTCAGTTGGCTGGACAGCTGGTTTGTGATGCAGAGGGAGGCCAATAGCGCAGGTTCAATTCCCCATACTGACAGAGGTCACCATGATGGGGACGTTCTCTCAGCCTCCAGGGCTCAACGCCACTTTCCTGTTCACCCCTCATATCCCACAACTCGCTGATATGTCAAACACCAATCCAGCCCATCTGTAAAAACATTCAATGACCCAGCCTCCACAACTCTCTAGTGAGTGAAATTCAGACTTCACGACCTTCTGAAAGAAGACTTTTTTTGTATTTCAGTTTGAAGTCGATGTCCCCTATTCTGTCTCTGAGTTTGAGACTCTGCCCAGGTGTGGAAACACATTCTCAGCATCTACCTTGTCAAGCCCCCTCTGTATCCTTTACGTTTCAGTAATATCACGCTCATTAATTTCAAGCACAATGAATTATCGCCTCACCATTTTAGATGCATTCAATGATTCAACCCTTTCATCCCAGGACCCTGCGTACTGTATCATTCTAGTTACTTGCTGCATCACCACAATGACTTTATGTTTTATACACAGGAACACTCCAATCCTTTTTTCCTGCTCCTTTGTTGGGAGTCTTCTTCATTAAATAACAGCCTGCCTTTTGGTTCGCAGTGTCATCCTCAAACTCGGATATATATTGCATTCAGCTCTGGCCATCAGGCTTTCAGAATAGACTGTAAATAACTGACGCCATCGGACTGGTATTTGTGATACCGCAGTAGATATGTCTTTATCATAACGATCCATTAATCCTGACTGTCCGATTTCTATATGCTAACCACCCGTCATCCCATGCTAATTCATTGTCCGTAGCACTACGAGCTTCTATCTTGTGTAAGAACCTTTATTTTGTGACACCTTATGGAAGATCTCTGGTAAGCCGCATGCCCACCAGCTCCCCTTTATCAAGTCCACATGTTACATTTTCAGGGCTCTCAGAATAACTGTGCAGGCAAAATATAGTTTCCTATTCACAAAACCATGCTGACTCTGCGTGAAGCTTTTCTAAATGCCCTTGAATTCTAGCCTTAATAACAGACTCTCGCAGATTCCAGGTAATTATGGTTGGGCTAACTGGTTTGTGTCTGTCTCGCTCCTTTCTCGAAGACAGGCACCACATTGGAGGTTGCCAGTTTCGCTGGAATACTCCTGAAATCCAGAGAGTCATGGAAACGTTCACACACTACCACCAGCCACTCTGTAACCACTTTTTTAAAAAAAACAACTATGAATTATGAATTATGTGGCTATTACGGAGACATGGCTAGATCAGGGACAGGATTGGCTGTTGCGGGTTCCAGGGTTTAAATGTTTTAGTAGGGTCAGAGGTGGGGGTAAAAGAGGGGGGGGGTGGCTTTGCTTGTCAAAGATAGTATTACAGCGGTGGAAAGGAAGATGGACGAAGATTTGCCATCTGAGATAGTTTGGGTTGAGGTTAGGAATAGGAGAGGTGAGGTCACCCTGTTAGGAGTCTTTTACAGGCCTCCTAATAGTCCTAGAATTGTTGAAGAAAGGATTGTGAAGATGATTCAGGAGAAGAGTGACAGTAATAGGGTGATTGTTATGGGAGACTTTAACTTTCCTGATATTGATTGGGAAAGCTATAGCTCAAGTTCGTTAGATGGGTCAGTGTTTGTGCAATGTGTGCAGGAGAGTTTCCTGACCCAATATGTAGATAAGCCAACAAGAGGTGAGGCCATACTGGATTTGGTTCTGGGTAACGAACCAGGCCAGGTATTAGAACTAGAGGTAGGTGAGCACTTTGGGGACAGTGACCACAATTCGGTGATTTTTACTCTAGTGATGGAGAGGGATAAGTGTGTACTACAGGGCAAGAGTTATAGCTGGGGGCAGGGAAATTATGATGCGTTGAGGCATGACTTAGGATGTGTGGATTGGAAAAGTAGATTCCAAGGCAAGAGCGTAATTGATATGTGGAACTTGTTCAAGGAGCAACTATTGAGTGTCCTTGATAAGTACGTACCTATCAGGCAGGGAGGAAAGGGTCGTGTGAGGGAGCCGTGGTTTAATAAGGAGTTGGAATCCCTTGTTAAATGGAAGAGGGCGGCCTTTGTAAAGATGAGGCGTGAAGGTTCAATAGGGGCAATTGAGAGTTATAAGGTAGCCCGGAAGGACCTGAAGAGAGAGCTAAGAGCAGCAAGGAGGGGACATGAAAGGTCCTTAGTTGGTAGGATTAGGGAAAACCCTAAGGCTTTCTATAGGTATGTTAGGAATAAAAGAATGACTAGGGAAGGAATAGGTCCAATCAAGGATAGTAATGGGAAGTTGCGTGTGGAGGCTGAAGAGATTGGGGAGGCACTGAATGAATACTTTTCGTCAGTATTCACTCAGGAACAGGACATTGTTGTCGATATGAATACTGAGGCACGAATAAGTAGAATGGATGGCTTTGAGATATGTAGAGAAGAGGTGTTGGAAATTCTGGAAAGGGTGAAAAAAGAGAAGTCCCCTGGGCCTGATGGCATTTATCCTAGGATTCTCTGGGAAGCAAGGGAGGAGATTGCAGAGCCATTGGCCTTGATTTTTGTGTCCTCTTTGTCTACAGGAGTAGTGCCTGAGGACTGGAGGCTAGCAAACGTGGTTCCCTTGTTCAAGAAGGGGAGTAGGGATAATCCTAGTAACTATAGGCCAGTGAGTCTCACTTCTATTGTGGGCAAAGTCTTAGAGAGAATTGTAAGGGATAGGATTTATGCACATCTGGATAAGAATGATGTGATCAAGGATAGTCAGCATGGTTTTGTGAAGGGCAGGTCGTGCCTCACAAACCTTATTGAATTCTTTGAGAAGGTGACTAAGGAGGTAGATGAGGGGAAAGCGGTAGATGTGGTGTATATGGATTTTAGTAAGGCGTTTGATAAGGTCCCCCATGGTAGGCTACTGCAGAAAATACAGAGATATGGCATTGAGGGTGAGTTGGAGGTTTGGATTAGGAATTGGCTGGCTGGAAGAAGACAGAGGGTAGTAGTTGATGGCAAAGGTTCATCTTGGAGTGCCGTCACTAGCGGTGTTCCGCAAGGATCTGTTTTGGGACCATTGCTGTTTGTCATTTTTATAAATGACCTGGAGGAAGGGTTAGAAGGTTGGGTGAGCAAGTTTGCGGATGATACGAAAGTCGGAGGAGTTGTAGACAGTGAGGAAGGATATGGCAGGTTTCAGCGGGATATAGAGAAGCTGCAGAGCTGGGCAGAAAAGTGGCAAATGGAGTTCAATGTAGCTAAGTGTGAGGTGATTCACTTTGGTAAGAGTAATAACAAGATGGATTACTGGGCTAATGGTAGACTACTTGGTAGTGTGGAAGAGCAGAGGGATCTTGGTGTCCATGTACGCAGATCTCTGAAAGTTGCCACCCAGGTAAATAGTGCAGTGAAGAAGGCATATGGCGTACTGGCTTTTATTGGTAGAGGAATTGAGTTCCGGAGTCCTGAGGTCATGCTGCAGTTGTATAAGACTCTGGTGCGGCCGCATCTGGAATATTGTGTGCAGTTTTGGTTGCCATACTATAGGAAGGATGTGGAGGCACTGGAACTGGTGCAGAGGAAGTTTACCAAGATGTTGCCTGGTATGGTAGGAAGATCCTATGATGAAAGGCTGAGGCACTTGGGGTTGTTTTCATTGGGGAAAAGAAGGTTTAGGGGTGACTTGATAGAGGTGTACAAGATGATTAGGGGGTGAGATAGGGTTGACAGTGAGAACCTTTTTCCACGTATGGAGTCAGCTATTACAAGGGGGCATAGCTTTAAATTAAGGGTGGGGTAGATATAGGACTGATGTTAGGGTTAGGTTCTTCACTCAGCGAGTCGTAAGTTCATGGAATGCCCTGCCAGTAGCAGTAGTGGACTCTCCCTCTTTATGGGCATTTAAACGGTCATTGGATAGGTATATGGAGGATAGTGGGTTAGTGTAGGTTAGGTGGGCTTTGATCGGCGCAACATCGAGGGCCGAAGGGCCTGTACTGCGCTGTATTCTTCTATGTTCTAGGTTCTAATTACTGCTGACCAGTTTATCCTTACTCTTATCTGTTTGTCAAAAAACCTTGTTCCTTTTGTTAGAGACAGTTCAAAAACGTTCCTTTTATTAACATTTTGTTTATATCATTGTCATGTTTGCAGTGCCTTCCCCTGTGAGGAACAATGCAAAGTACTGGTGTAATTTATGTCTGTTCTCTGTAGCCAGTTCCCCAGACACATCCTTCAAATGACCTCAAAATACTTTCCAGACTTCATTTCTACCTAAGGTCACACACTCATTTTGAACTTCTTTTATATGCACAGAAAAGTTTGTGATGCTTGTTTTTATATTTCTTGCCAACTTACTTACATCAGATCTCTTATTCCCCCTTTTCCTCGCTTTCTAGATTCATACAGTCACATCACGCATGAACAGACCCTTTGGTCCAACTTGTTCATGCCTAACTAAACTAGTCCCATCTGCTTTCACGTGCCCCATATGCCTCTAAACATTTCCAATTTATATATTTGTCCAAATGTATTTTAAATGTTGTAGCTGTGCTTTCATCTACCACTCTTCCTCTTGCAGCTCATTCCATATACACATCACCCTATACGTGAAAAAGTTGCTCCATTGGCACTTTTACGTCTTCTCTCTTTCACCTTAAAGCGATGTACTCTATGTTTGAATCCCTGCCCCCCTCCCCCCCTCTCCGGGGGAAAATACGTTGGCTCTCCACCCAATCCATGCCGATCATGATTGTATAAACTTCTATAACGTCACTTTTCAACCTCGTCCACTCCATCTAATACTAGCTTCAAGAACAAGCATTTAATCGTAAGCACTGCAAATGTGAAACAATATTCAAAATGACAGGTAAACAACACAGACATAACTTCATACTGTGATTTGTTTTATCTCAAAGTAACAAAGCTAAGACAGCGTGAAATCCTTACCAGTGCCATTTAGGAAGTCAAATACTTGAATTTCTTTGTCGAAAAAGGGTGATGATCCCTACACTGAAAGCGTATCTCTGGCCAAATCCAAGTAAGAAAGGGAATTCTTATACCACACGGTCAGCATGCAGTTGCCTTTAGCAGAGTGAGATGAAGGCTGGGTATACTTGTTGAAATTTTGGATCACAGTGTGAATTCAGTGCAAAGGGAGAGAGGTGTTTTCAAGAAGGTTTAATCCAAGAAGGAAACTTTCCGGAATGAGATGTGAGTGGGAGGTGGAAACCAACACGAATACAGAGGCAGAGTCACACTGAGACCAGAGGCAAAGTGGCAGCACAAAACACAGCTTGATGCTCGTGCAGGGAAGGTAGACTCAGATAGGAACCATTATATGAGAGAATGCGCTCTGTAATTGGAGACGGATAACCTGGAACAAGGAAGGGGAGATGAGCAGGGAAGAGGATGGAGCAGTAATGGCTGGGGTTTCTGCGGGTAATTCAGGAAGCACAGCTGAAATTCATGCCCAGAATCTGCTCACGGTCCCTGAAATATCCACCCTAAATCTGGGCACGCACTAATGCTCGTTAATTTGCGGTTGAATAGTATCCTTGACAGATTTTGACAACCACGAGCAGTTCATCTTCTTCCGAGTCCTTTCTCTCCTGTATTTCTCTCATTGTATGCAACATTGTATGCATTCTTGCATACAGTTCTCCAATCCAGGAGGAAACACCATCAAGTGAGGCTTTAGAGAGAGTAGCAGCTAGGAATAATTTACTAAAACTTCCAACCCCTTTGGGACCCCAAGCACCCGGTGATTGTTACAGCTATAAGAAAAAACAAACTAGAAAGCCTGGTCTGTGTGAGCTGGCCATTGTTACTACCATTTATTAAAAAACCCTAAAAACCCCATAGGTTATTTATTTGAGCCGTTTTCAGTCGGCAGTTGGACCTTTAAGATCTCTTACTAAAAAAAATGAGAAACTAACATTTTATTTAAAAAGTAAAAGCATTGCCACACAATTTAGATGCCTGGTCCTTTACTCAATGAGCTTCCCCGTATTACTGAACGCAAGGTCCCCTGAGTGGGGCAAACACAGGTACAGACCAAGTTACAAGGATGTGTCTTATAACGTCTGAAACACGCTTGTCTATGAACCATCACACGGGACATACCGGGAAGGGAACAACAGCTTGAAAAAACACCATTTCAGTATTTCTGAGCTACACAATGCCAGCACTCGATACACTAGGGAGACAAAACCCAAGGCCAGGGAAAGATACAGAGGGACAGAGAGATTTACTTTAAAGACAGAAACAGACAGTTAATTAACTGAAAAGATGTGAAAATATGTGGAAAAAGGCAGGGCAGTGGGACTAATGAGGAAGTGAGATCTTCGTGAGTAAAATTACAAGAATGAGAACATTGAATAAAGGCATTGTCAGATCAGCGGAAACGGTTTGTTACATCAAATTCTGAATCTGCTTTACTGACCACCACAAACAACATAAACTTGGACAAGATGACAGCCCAGCATGGAGAGCTGTGCATACCATGCTCGTGTGTTGCTCAGTAAACTGCACTATCTGCCCAGCATGAGAGTATTGCAGACTTTGCTATCATATGCTAGTGTGTGTGTGTGTGTGTGTGTGTGTGTGTGTGTGTGTGTGTGTGTGTGTGTGTGTGTGTGTGTGTGTGTGTGTGTGTGTGTGTGTGTGTGTGTGTGTGTGTGTGTGTGTGTGTTTGAATGCGAAACTCATTGTTTGAGAAGGAACGCACATGGAGGAAACTATTTTAAATACGAACAACTGGCAGGCTTTTTATTAATCAACAGAGAGAACGAGGGAAGTTTCATGGACAGATGATATAAAGTGTTTGAGAATGTTAAAATAACGTCATTACCAGTCACAACAGCAATATACATCGGTGTACACATGAATGACAGATGGATGGGAGTTTGGTGTGATGTGGAATCAGAATTGTTTCGGCAGATTTGAAGCCGGGAGTATCAGCAGCAGATTATTAACTTCATTAAGCCTGTACTTCATAGCTCAAGGTTCAAACAGGAGATGGAATAAACCATTAAGATATATTCTGGAGTGGTGAGTATTTCAAGTTAGAAATGTTCAGGGCATGGTGTCAAGAATCAGCTCATAGTCAAAGGGATCTCCCACAGTTGTGACTTGTCTGCTTCAGCTGCAAATATTGGCCAAGGATGTGATGGAAAGTACGCAAAGTACGGTACTTATTGACCAGTGTGCGGCCACTCCTGGTTTTAATGCCCTGTTGTCAAATCCTTTCATAACCTTGAGACAGAGCATTGAGACTGCTGCTCAGGAACTGGCCGAAGCAATTCTGTCCCTATGGGCCTCTTACACAGGGATAAGAGAATGCCATTCAGTCCATATTAGCCTATTGCTACTAAAAAAGGTGGAAAGGTGGGATATTGGCACATTTTGCCGAAAGAATAATTCAAAATGAAGAGATGCATCGCTGCAGCTGTATGAAGTGTTACTGAGAGGGCACCTGGAGTAAATAGTGTTGTTGATGTTTCTGTAACTGAGAAAGGATGGACCTCCATCAGATACAGTTTACCAGTTGCTCATAATCCACGGGTTGTTGTCTCATTTAATGTCTCGGATCTGTGACACAGGGTCAGGAGGAGGCCATGAAGCCTATTGAGTCTATTTCAGAGGGACAAGAGGAGGTCATTCAGCCTCTCCAGTCTATTACAGAGGGACAAGAGGAGACCATTCAGCCTCTCTAGTCTATTTCAGAGGAACAAGAGGAGACCATTCAGCGTATCCAGTCTATTACAGAGGGACAGGAGGAGCCTATTCAGCCTTTCGAGCCTGTTACAGAGGGGAGGAAATGTTTATTTAACATTCAAGTCTGTTACACGTAAATATTAGTTTTAAACTAGTTGTGGAATAGGAAAGACCTAATGTAAACATTGAATTTCTAACTTTGAAGAAGGCCAATTTTGAAAGTGTTAGGCGAGCCCTGTGAAAGGCTGATTGGAATACCCTATTCACAGGTAAAGGGATGGTTGGAGAATGCAAGGCCATCAAAACTTGGTTTCAGAGAGTCCAGAGCCAACGTGTTCCCATTAGTGAGAGGGGCAAGGCTGGGGGGTACAGGGAGTGCTGGATGGTTAGATATATTGATGCTCTGGTCAAGGTAAGGAAGGAGGCATATGTCAGGTAAACAGAGCTGTGTTTAAGTGAATCCCGAGAGGACTATAAGGTCAATAAGTGCATAGTCAATGGGGAAATTGGGCCAGAAAAATGTGGACATGAGATGGCTTAGAAATAGGGTTAACGAGGCATTGAAGCACCTCTACACATCCTTTAATTGCAAAATGTTAACTAGGGGGAGAATAGGGCACCTTAAAGTTCAGTAAGGCTACGTATGTGTGGAACCATAGGAGATGGAAGGGATACTAAACAAGTATTTTTCCTAGTATTTAATGTAGAAGAGGTTACAAGAGCGAGAGAATGAAGAAATACATAGTGATATCTTGAAAAGTATCTATATTACAAGGAGATGTTGGACATTTTAAAACACATAAAGGTGAACAAATCCCTGGGACCTGATCAGTTGTATCCCAGAATATTGTGGGAAGCTAGGAAAGAAATTGCTCAGCCTTTTGCTGATATATATGTAACATTGATTTCCACAGGTGAGGTAACAAACGACTGGAGGGTTGCGAACATAGTGTCATTATTTCAGAAATTAAGGAAAACCCAGGTAACTATAGATCGGTGAGCCTGACGTCAATGGTGACTAAATTGTTGGAGGGAATTTTGAGGGAAACGATGTATATGCATTTGGAAAGACAAGGACAGAAGAGGGCTTTGTACATTGGAGATCACGTCTCACTGACTCGGTGGATGTTTTGAGGATGTGAAGATGATGATTGATGAAGGCAGGACAGTGGATGCTGTCTTCATGGAGTTCAGTAAGAAAACCAAAATGTTCTACATGGTAGACTGGTTAGCAAGGTTAGACTGGCTGGGATACAGGGAGAATTCGCCATTTAGGTCCACACTTTTCTTGAATATCGGAGACAGGCCGTGACAGTGGACATTTGTTCATTAAACTTTGAGACATGTGACCAGTGATGTGCCGCAAAGATCAATAGTGGGTCCGCTGCCTTTTGTCACTTACACAAATCATTTGCACTTGAGTATATAAGTATGATCAGTAAGTTTGTAGATAATAACAAATTTGGTGGTGTAGTCGACAGTGAAGAATGATCTCTCAGAATATAATGGGAATTTAATTAGGTGATCTGAGGAGTGGCAGATGGAGTTTATTTTAGATAAATGTGAGGTGTTGCATTTTGGCAAGAAAAAATCAGGGCCAGACATATAGGTAGGATCCTGTCGAAAGTTGCCAATCAAGGAGAGCTCCATAGAAATTATAGAATACCTACAATTAGGAAACAGGATTTTCGGCCCATCGAGGCTGCACCGTCCCTCTAAACAGTATCCCACTGGACAAACCCCTACCCTATCCCTCTCAGCCTGCATTTTCCATGGCTAATGCACCTTGCCCTCACAGCCAAGCGTACTATGCACAATTTAGGATGGCCAACCTACCCTTATCTGTATATCGTTATACTGTCGGAGGGAAACATAGCATCTGGAGGAAACTCACACAGACACGGGGAGAATGTGCAAACTCCACACAGCCAGACATTCAAGGATGGAATTAAACCCCGATCGCTGCCCTGTGAGGCACCTGGTGGTGCAGGTTCTCCGTTCCTTGAAATTGCTGTCACAGGTAGACAGTGCAGTGAAGAAGGCACTTGGTGATCTTTCCTTTATTGGTGCGTGCTTTGAGTCGAAGCGATTGCATGACATGTTGCATCTCTACAGGACATTGGTTTGGCCACTTTTGTAATATTGCTTTTAATTCTGGTCAACCTGCTGTCGGAAAAATATTGTCAAACTTGAAAGGGTGCAGAAGAGATTTAAAAGAATGTTGTAGGTGTTGGAGGGTTGAAGTTACAGGGAGAGGTTGAATAGGCTGGGAGTATTTTCAAGTGTTGAGGCTGAGGGTGGATCTTAAAGAAGTTTATAAAATCAGGAGGGGCATAGAAAAAGTAAACAGTCAATGTATTTTCCCAGGATAGACAATTCCAAATATAGAATATAAAGGCTAAAGGTGAGAGGAGAAAGATTCAAATAGGGACATGAGGGACAACATTTTCACACAGAGTCTGCTGTGTGTATGGATTGAACAGCCAAAAGAGGTGGTGGAGGCAGGCACAGTTACACCTTCAAAAAGGCATTTGGATGGATACATGCATGGGAAGTGTTTAGAGAGAGAGGGGCCATGTGCTGGCAAGGGAGACGAGATTAATTTAGGATATTTGGTGGGTATAGATGACCAGACCAAAGGATCTTTTTCCATGTTATACATCTCTGAGAGTCTATTGACTCTTGAGAGTTTAACACGGGAACAGGAGAAGGCGATTCAGCTTCTGAATTCTGTCAGTCAGCTGGTTTGCTCAATTACTGACAGTCAAATACAAAAATACATCATTCAGAATTTGATGTTGTTTTACAGAAATAGGAGAAAGTTTTTTAGTCAAGAAAAGCCGTAAAGAATGTGAAGATGCCATTCAGTCCCTCACCTCCATTCCACAGGAGCAGCGGGTGAACACAGAGCTATTGGAGCCTGTTACTCTGTAGCAAGAGGAGGACATCTACTTTCACAAAACTTCGATTAGGAGGCACTCACTCAACTGCTCGAAACTGGGACACAGGGAAATCTTGAGGCTAGTGAGGCCCGAGGATCCTGTTACGCAGGAACAGGAGGAGGGGACTCACTCCCCACCAGTATGGGACACTGGGAGAGAAGGGAAGTTTGCTTGGAACAAACACAAATATATGAATAAGTTGCATTCGTGGTCCACACAATCCTGCCCCAATATTCACTAAGACCATGGCTGATCTGATGGTGATTCCCTCATTCCATTTTACGGAGGCTGTCCTCTCTGCAGCTCCATTTGTTGGTCATGTTGCAGACCCAGATGCTGCAACAACAGTCACCATGACTCATTCAGAGGTTCGGGTCAAACGGGATGAGTCTGCATTTGAAGGGTCCAATAACAAGAATGAAAACATAAAATAAAGATTTAGCCAGACGTTTAGTTCTCTCACATTCACAATCCAACTCACATAACCTGCCCGTCCATTACACTTTCAGGATGGAGCACTGTGAAGATATGGCTAGCATACTGCGGAATACAACCCAGCAATGTACAGAATGGAACTCTGTGCAGCCCACACCGATACTTGATCTATAATCATGGGCTAAATGCCCAGCTTGGGGAGCTGTGCAGTCCGCACTGGTTCATTCATATATAAACCCAGGCTGTTGCATTGTTCGGTAGCACTGTGTTAGATCACTGCCCAGTGTGGGGAAACTTGCAGCCAATGTTGGAAGTGACAGGATGTGCAGCTCCCATCCATTTACAGCTCCATAACTCCACTGTGCCTTGACAAAGGGTGCCATGGATGTGAAAATCACTGAGATGTCGAGATGTAAATGGAAACAGTTTAAATACCAATAGTTCTGATTATGGCGAGTATCACACCAGTCTTGAAAGTTGAAATAACTGAGATAATACACAGTGAGGTTTTGTGAATGGTGCAAATTATTTAGAGGGGGATGGTAATGTTGTAGTGGTTGCACTGTAAGCCTCCAAATCGGCAATGTGAATTACAGGAAGAAATATGCAGGGAGACTGGGGAGACTTGCAGGAACAATAGGGTTGTTACAAGAGGTGATTTCAATTTTCCTAAAATAAACTGGGGCTTCCAGATGGTTAAGAACTTAGATGAAACATAATTATTTAAGTGTGTTCAGGAAAGTTTCCACAATCAATATATAGAATAACCTACTTGGAAGGGACAAACTCGACCTACTGTTGGGAAATAGGGCAGGACAGGTGAAGGAGATAAAGTGGGGGAGCATTTTGGGAAAAGTGACTAGAGTTGTTTTAATTTTAAAATAGTTATCGGAGGGACAAAATTGTTCCACAGATTCAAGTCCTAAATTGGGGCAAGGCGTATGTTGTTGGAGTTAGACAGGGGGTTGCAGGCGATGATTTGAGTAGTTTGTTTCGAGGTAAAAGGATCTTGAGCAAGTGGGAGGGCTTTAAAAGTGAGATAACTCGAGTTCAAGGTTTCCATTTCCCTGGGAGGGTAAAGGGAAGTGAGACTGGAAGAGAGAACCCTGGATGTCAGGAGATATTGAGGCTCTGACCAGAAAAAAAGGAGGCGTGGCTCAGGTTCAGGCAGCTCGTATCAAGGGAATCCCTGGAGGTATACAGGGGATAGAGGAGTTTACTGAAGAAGGAAATCAGCAAGGCGAAAAGGGAATATGGGATAGTCTTGGCTGACAAAGTTAGAGTGAATCCACATTCAGTATGTACAGATAAAGTACAACTAGAGAGAGAATAAGATGCTTTAAAATCCAAAACAGGCATGCATGTGTAAAACCTCAAGAGATGGGTGAAGTCCTCACCCCTATGTGTTTACCATGAAGAAAGACATGAAGACCTGTGACCTTTAGGAGGTTAGTTGTCATATCTTGGTACTGTCCATATCACAGGAGAGTTGTTGTTGGATATATTAGAATGCACAAAGTCAGACAAATCCAATGGTCCTGACCAGATATAGCCAAGAACACTGCAAGAGGCGAGAGAAAAAGCTTAGGGGCCAAGGTGCCGGAAGTCTGGGCGGTAGCAGATGTTGTGCTCTTATTCAAGAATGGCTGCAAAGAAAAGCCTGGGAAATATAGACCAGTAAGCTTCACGCCTGTTTTCACTAAACAATTTGAGAAGCTTCTGAGAGATAAAATGTGCATGCATTTGGAAATAAAGAGTTTGAAATGGAACAGTCAGCTTGGCTTTGTGCGTGGCGGATCATGCCTTAAAAATTTTGTTATAGATTTTGAGGAAGTGACCAGGAACGTTGACGAGGGCAGTGTGGTAGACATATTCTATATGCATTTCAGTAAGGCCTTTGATAAGGTTCCACACGGTCTAGAAGGTTAGATCGCATGGACTCCAAGGTGAACTGGCAAATTGGCGACACAATTGGCTTGACGTTATGAAGCAAACGGCTATGGTGGAGGTATGCTTGTCGGACTGGAAGCCTGTGACAACTGGAATACCTCAGGGGTCGGTGCTGGGCCCATTGCTGTTTGTTATCTATAGCAATGATCTGGACCAGAGTGCACAACGCAAGATTAGTAAGTTTGCAGATGATACTAAAATTAGAGGCATCATTTACAGCCAGGAATGTTATCAGAAATTTCAGCAGTACCTTGACCAGCTAAGAAAGTGGACTGAGAATTGGCAATTGGAGTTTAATATAGATAAGTGCGACGTCTTGCATTTGGAAAGTCAAATCCAGGTAAGAGTTTCATGATGAAAGAGAGGGCCTTAAGAAGTGTAGTGGAACAAAAGGACGTTGGGGATCAGGTGCACGGTTGTCTGAAATTTGAGTCACAAATACACAGGACAGTGAAGAAGGCTGTTGGCACATTGGCCTTCATCAGGGCATTGAGTATAGATGTTGGGACGTTATGTTGCAGTTGTACAGGATGTTGGTAAGGCTGCAGTTGGAGTATTGTGTTCAGTTTTGTTATCCTTGCTCTAGAAAGGATATTATTGAACGAGAAAAAATGTAGAAGAAATTTAGAAAGATGTCTCCTGGGCTAAAGGGTCTGAGTAATAGGGTTGCCCAGGGTAGTTTCCACAGATGAACATGGGGGAGAAAAAAACTATATCCTTGCTTTCCGTACTTTCCGTGCTAGGAAAAAATAGTTGGTTGGACAGGTTAGAACCCTATTGTTCCTGCAAGTCTCCCCAGTCTCCCTGAATATTTCTTCCTCTAATTCAGATTGGCGATTTGGAGGCTTACAGTGCAACCACTACAACATTACCATCCCCCTCTAAATACTTTGCACCATTCACAAAACCTCACAGTGTATTATCTCAGTTATTTAACTTAATAGGTAATACCACTTTGCATTTTGAGAGACAATTTGGAGTCAGATAGACCCTATGAAGAATTTTTCAACTGTATGGAATGGGTCCCATTTCAGATCAAAATCCTTTGAGCATTTTCACAAATATCCTCCCATGTCTCTGAAGTGTTCTGAACCGCAACTCTCCATCGCAGACATCACAAAGCTGCACAGTGTCGTCTGAGGGGACACACTCCAACTAATGATAAAGGGTAATGATAGTGAGTGTATTCTAATCAATAAACACCCTCTTCCCTCTCTCGGATCTGTAAGAGTCTGTTAAAAGTGTGTTTTTTTTAAAAAATCTCTGATCTGGAAAGAAAATACAGAAGAAGTCTCTACTAGGTAGTCCATGCGAGTTATTTGACCAATGACATCATTGTTTCTTCATCAAATAACACGTGGTGGCTCAGTTGTGATCATTGCTGCCTCACAGCACCAGTGTCTCGGCTTTGGTTCTGGTCTTGGGTGACTGGCTGCGTGGAGTTAAGATTCTCGCTGTGTCTGTGTGGGTTTCCTCCCACAGTCCAAAGATGTGCAGGTTAGATGAATTAGCCATTGATAAATCACCCACAGTGTTCAGGGATGTTTAGGTTTGGGCATTAGTCAGGGTAAATATAGGATGGTCGGGGAATGGGTTTGGGTGAACTACTCTTCAGAGGGTCGAGGTGGACTTGCTGGACCCAAGGACCTGTATCCACACTGTAGGGATTCTACTAATTCTAAATCACTTAAGCAAGGCACACCCCTTGCTGCCCACAGTTTAAACTTGGAATCCATTATCCAAGGATGACAACCCGGTATACCAATTATAGGGGTAAGAAACATGGTTTTGGCTGTATTGCCCTCAATCTGACACATTGTCATTCATGCTTAAACAGTATTGATAATTATTGGGTTATGATAATACTTCTTAAATGTTGTCACTTTAGCTAAGAAAAACAGACTAATCAAGTTTCACTTTGTCTGAGAGGATTCAATATCTCACAGTATTGACGCCGAGTCCTCAGCATCCCAGGCAATAACATGTGATAAAAAATATCTTAATTGATAGCTTTTATCTGGGAGATCTACTCCCCACAATCAGTGGGGTAGTTGCAATCTGGTTAGCTGATAAAGAGTCGCTTATGGCGCCAAATAAAAGAGATAAACCAGCCATAAAGTCTCCGAAATATCTGTCTGGGAAACACCAAAGGAATCATTCACACGAAGTATAGTACATGAGGAAGGACATTCATTTTAAGAACCAATATCCGACCTAGCCAGGATATTGGATTTGCCTCCCATCTTTGAAGAACTTGTTTAATTTTGTCAAACAAATGGACATAATTCACGTGAAATAAATGATCAAAGATGGATGTAATGAATATACCGAAATAAGGAAACCCTTCCCCACCCTACCCCCCGTGACCATTTAAAAGGAAACCAGGATTTGACCTCAACATCATGTATTTCCCCAAGATTTCCCATAGGCATGGCCTCCAACTTTGTAAAATTAATCTTAAAGCCCGAAAAGGTGACAAGTGAATTAATACATTGCATCACGTGAGCTGCCGAAATTGCGGGATTTGACAAAAACATAAGAGCATCTGCATGCAACATAATCTTATGTGACTTTTATCCCACTTCTGGGGCAGGTATGTTGGGGTAATACTCCCTATTGCGCAGGATGCCACCGAATCTTACATTGTTGCAGGATTGTGGAAGAGATCAACCGTCCTGTGCCATTTCTGCGGGTTAAAGAAGAAAATAAAATCCCTACTTGTGAGGTAGATCTGCCTCCAGACATCCACCAGCTCCAGTTCTGCACACTAATTGCTTACATTATAACGAGGGTATTGGGGGACCTTTGGACATTCTGTCCACCGTGGGGCCATAAGACAGTCGAAATCTCGTTCTACAATAATGTGCCACGATTCAAGATAACTGAATTTGGGAAATGCATCCACCAAAAGTTTAAGAGGGTGCACCAGGTGGCAATAAAAATTCAAAATACTGTATTAATTCCCATAGTTTAAGGCTTTGAAGATTATGATCCTTCCATGGGTGTTTAATATAATCTAGTAATTTAAATGGAAGATTCTTCCTATCCATTACGATTTTCCCCCACACTTAGTATTAAAACACGAGAAGTAAACCCAATCAAACCCGCCCTGCTTTAGCGTCAAATGTTCTTGTCATCAAGGTGCATCTCCTGCAATAGGACAACATTCACCCTCTCTTTTTTAAGACGAGAAAGTACATTTTTCCTCTTGACTGGCAGATGGCTCCCCTTAATGATCCAGGTGCACCATTTAAGCACATCATTATCCATAACACACTGTAGCAACATTTAGACTCTAGAGAATTTCATATCGAATTACACATCGCTGAGCATTAATGACAAAAGACTCATCGACCTTAAATCTGTACAAACTAAAACTACTGCAACTAACAAGCTCTCAAAACTTTCCAAAGTTAAAAACATAAAAAAAAAGAACGAAACAAAATCCAAAGTACCAATGGCACTTGATAGAGTTTTCATTCCCCCACCACCACCTCCCCCCCGCCCCCGCCCAATGGGGACTCTTACATATCACAAAATGTTATCCTCTGCCCGCTTCAAATATGGCATCCAGGGCAATTAATAACAATTAATAGGTGAGCACTTAGTCATCACAACATAGAACATAGAACATAGAACAATACAGCACAGAACAGGCCCTTCGGCCCACGATGTTGTGCCGAACTTCTATCCTAGATTAAGCACCCATCCATGTACCTATCCAAATGCCGCTTAAAGGTCGCCAATGTTTCTGACTCTACCACTCCCACGGGCAGCGCATTCCATGCCCCCACCACTCTCTGGGTAAAGAACCCTGACATCTCCCCTATACCTTCCATCCTTCACCTTAAATTTATGTCCCCTTGTAACACTCTGTTGTACCCGGGGAAAAAGTTTCTGACTGTCTACTCTATCTAGTCCTCTGATCATCTTATAAACCTCTATCAAGTCACCCCTCATCCTTCGCCGTTCCAACGAGAAAAGGCCGAGAACTCTCAACCTATCCTCGTACGACCTACTCTCCATTCCAGGCAACATCCTGGTAAATCTTCTCTGCACCCTCTCCAAAGCTTCCACATCTTTCCTAAAGTGAGGCGACCAGAACTGCACACAGTACTCCAACTGTGGCCTAACCAAAGTCCTGTACAGCTGCAACATCACTTCACGACTCTTGAATTCAATCCCTCTGCTAATGAACGATAATACTCCATCGGCCTTCTTACAAAATCTATCCACCTGAGTGGCAACCTTCAAAGATCTATGTACATAGACCCCAAGATCCCTCTGTTCCTCCACCTGACCAAGAACCCTACCATTAACCCTGTATTCCGCATTCTTATTTGTTCTTCCAAAATGGACAACCTCACACTTGGCAGGGTTGAACTCCATCTGCCACTCCTCAGCCCAGCTCTGCATCATATCTAAGTCCCTCTGCAGCCGGCAACAGCCCTCCTCACTGTCCACAACTCCACCTATCTTTGTATCATCTGCAAATTTACTGACCCACCCTTCGACTCCCTCATCTAAGTCATTAATAAAAATTACAAACAGCAGAGGACCCAGAACTGAACCCTGCGGAACTCCACTTGTAACTGGGCTCCATGCTGAATATTTACCATCTACCACCACTCTCTGACTTCGACCGGTTAGCCGGTTTTCTATCCAATTGGCCAAATTTCCCTCTATCCCGTGCCTCCTGACATTCCACATAAGCCTACCATGGGGAACCTTATCAAATGCCTTACTAAAATCCATGTACACTACATCCACTGCTCTACCCTCATCCACATGCTTGGTCACCTCCTCGAAGAATTCAATAAGACTTGTAAGGCAAGACCTACCCTTCACAAATCCGTGCTGGCTGTCCCTAATCAAGCAGTGTCTTCCCAGATTCTCGTAAATCCTATCCCTCAATACCCTTTCCATTACTTTGCCTACCACAGAAGTAAGACTAACTGGCCTGTAATTCCCGGGGTTATCCCTATTCCCTTTTTTGAACAGGGGCACAACATTCGCTACTCTCCAGTCCCCTGGTACCACCCCCGTTGCCAGTGAAGATCATTGCCAACGGTACTGCAATTTCCTCTCTTGCTTCCCACATAATCCTAGGATATATCCCGTCAGGCCCTGGGGACTTGTCTATCCTCAAGTTGTTCAAAATGTCCAACACATCTTCCTTCCTAACAGGTATCTCTTCTAGCTTATCAGTCCGTTTCACACTCTCCTCTTCAACAATACAGTTCGTAAATACTGAAGAGAAGTACTTGTTCAAGACCTCTCCTATCTCTTCCGACTCAATACACAGTCTCCCACCACTGTCCTTGATCGGACCTACCCTCGTTCTCGTCATTCTCAGGTTTCTCACATACGCATAGAATGCCTTGGGGTTATCCTTGATCCTATCCGCCAAGGATTTTTTATGCCCTCTCTTAGCTCTCCTAATCCCTTTCTTCAGGTCCCTTCTGGCTATCCTGTGTCCCTCCACTGCTCTGTCTGAACCCTGTTTCCTCAACCTTATGTAAGCCTCCTTCTTCCTCTTTACTAGACATTCAACCTCCCTCGTCAACCAAGGCTCCCAAACTACACTTGTAACTAGCTACAGCTTGAGCTACACCCCAGACACAATAAAGCAAAGAGAAAAAGAGTCGTCATAGTTTGAAGAAGTAGGAAGTGAGTACTGTACCAATCCCCGACTATAATTTAACACTGGTTTATACCAGAAAAATCCAACAAAATTTCTTTCAGAGGGAAACATGATTATCTTAGGATCCAACTTACTTTAAAATGTCCACAAAGTTTTTGCTTTCTCTGGAGATTGAGACAAGTTCATTGATCCATTCAAAGCAATACGAAGCACCGTTGGGTAGCGTAAGGAATACTGAATCCTGAGTTCCTTTACTCTTCTCTTGACGTCATCACAATATTTTCTTTTCTGAATCACCGCCGCTAAAAATTCCGGAAAAAGCATAATCCTGGAGCTCGCATGAATTAAAGCCATCGGAATACTCACTGAATTTCCATCTGTCTTCCATCAGTTTTGAATTATATTCCTGGATATTCTGGAGCCGTGTCGTTTGGTACTACTGTCTACATTTTCCCCCACATCGCGCATTCCTGCTAATCCCCGATAATCCTCGACTCCATTGTCATTTATGAACCTTCTGTCTGTGCCTCAAAAATATTCAATATCTCTGCCTCCAATGCTCTGCGGGGAAGAGAGTTACAAAGACCCACAACACTGAGAAAACAAAAATAAAACACAAGCTCTGAGTGTGAGATTGATTTTGCTTTGTCTCCTTAACTGAGGAAGAATATAATTACATTGGAAGCAGTTCGGAGATGTTTCATTTTACGTATTCCAGGAATGAGTACCTTATATGATGAAGGCTTTAACAGGTTACTCTTGGAAAGAGAGGTAATCTTATTGAAACAGACAAGACCTAGAGGAGAGTGGATCAGATAGATACCCACTGGGTATAGTCCAAATTTATTGTTATTTTTAAAATAGAATCTCTTCAGTGTGGAGGCACGATATCCCATCCATCAAGTCCGCACTGACCCTCCGAACAGCATCACCCCCAGACCTGACTCCCCTTCCCTATCCATGTAACCCTGCATTTCCCATGACTAACCTACCTAACCTACACATCCCTGGACGCTATGGGCAATTTAGCATGGCCAATCCACTCTAAGTTGCATACCTTTGGACTGTGGGGGGAAATTAGAGCATTGTGAGGAAACCCACACTGATACCTACAAAGAGAATGCTCAAACTCCACACAGAGCATCGCCAGAGGTTGGAATTGAATTCAGTCCTTGGTGATGGGAGGTAGCAGTGCTAACCACAGATCCACCATGCACATCCGTTGGTTCTATTAATTAATTGTGGCTGACTAAAGATATCTGCCTGACTTGTTCCTGCCACTGAACCTGACCCAGTCTGAGACCTTTATGATCAGCCATAACACCAACCTGGTTACATTTAAAATTTGTTGGGGGCAGTGGAGGAGTGGGACTAGAAAAAGAAACAGTGGCTCCCTCTAATCTCAGTCAGAGCAGAAATTAGGAGCAATTCACCAAGTGGAATTTCATTCAAGCGGGAATTCTCTTTCCCAGAAGTTTGGGATGGCTGAATCTTTATATTATATTGAGCTTGATTTCACCTGATTGCCCATAGACAGGTGAATCAGGGATAATGGAACATGGAGAGAGAAGTGTAGCTGGGACCACAATGAGATGAGCACGACCTTATTTACTGGTGGAGGAATGTCAAAGGGCCGAATGGCGCCCTCGTGTCCCTCAGCCCTGTGTTCTGATGTTCCATTCAGCCCTTCCGACCTGCTACACAGGGGCAGATCGAGGCCACTCCGATGGTTAGCTGTAGTTTTGGAAATGTACTTGGAAAATCCAGGCTGGGTCAGGAACCGACCCCCGCCCCCAATCCCTCTTTCCAGGCTTCCCCTCTCTGTAACTTCTGCTCCAGATGTTGGTCATGTTACAGACCTAGATTCACTGGGAATATAGCTCCCATATCCCACCCATGGTTAACCCAAACAAATCATCTGCTCTCCCTGAATGCAACATTGTACAACACAACTTCCAGGAAAATACTCAGTTACTTTCCAAAAACATAACATGTGAAATTAATAAATAGGAACAAGAGTAGGCCATTCTGCCCATCAAGCTAGCCCTGTCATTTAATAAGAACATGGCTGATCTACTCCAGGTCTCAACTTCACATTCTTGCCGATTCCTCTCTCCCTCCACACCTCTCTGGGTTAGGGAATTCCAGACATTTACTATATTCTGAGAGAAGATATCACTTTGCATCTCAGATTGAAATCGATACTCCTTATTCGGTATCTACATCCTCGAGTGCGCCACTCTGCCCAGGAATGGGAGCAACTTCTCAACATCTACCTTCTCAAGCTCTTTCTGTGTCTTGTATATTTCAGCAGTATCACTCTTCATTTATTTAACTCCCAATGAATTATCACCTCACCATTATAGAGGTTCTCAATAACTCAACCTTTTCATTCCAGGAAGCTGCCTAATTTCCCAACCTAGTTACTTGCTGCATCAGCATGCTGACGTTATGTTTCATACACAGGAAGACTCCAATCTCTTTGTACTGCTCCTTTATTGGGAGTGCTTCCATTAAATAACAGCCTGCCTTCTGATTTTCAGTGTCATCCACAAACTCGGATGTATGTTGCACACAACTCCCTCCTTCAGTCTGTCAGTATAGATTGTAAATAACTGATGCCATCGGACTGATATGTGTGGTTCTCCAGCAGATACACATTTATCATAAAGATCCATTAATCCTGACTCTCCGATTTATATGTGTTAACCAATCACCATCGCATGTTAATACATTATCCGTCATCCTACGACCTTCTGGCTTGAGTAAGGACTTTTATTTGGTAATACCCTGTGGAAAATCTCTGGAAAGCCTCTTGTCTACGAGATTCCCCCCATATCAAATACGCTTGTTACATTTTCAGGCATCTCCAGAAAAACTTTGCATGATCTTACAGGGCAAAATATAATATTTTTAATAAAAATATAATATCCATAATAAAATATAATTTGGATATTCACCGGATCCATACCTCTGATGATCTCATAAACTTCTATAATATCAGCCCACAACCTTCTACACTCCATCTGATACTAACTTCAAGGACAAGCATTTAAAGATAAGTGCTGCAAATTTGAAACTATATTAAACATGACAGGAAACAATACTCAGCCCAAACTTCATACTGTTATTTGTCTTTGTCCATATTACAATACTGATGCAGCATTAAATACTTACAAGTGCCAATAAGAAGTCAAGCACCTAAATTTATTTGTCTAAAGGGGGTGATGATCTCGACAATGAAAACGTATCTATGGCCAGATCTATATAATACCATATAGTCAACATTCCCCCTCCTGGCCTCACTATGGTCTTGTCTGTTTGTGCCTTCCTTATCTTGCACTCAATAGAGAGAACCCTTTTCCCCCAGTTACATCTTAATTTAAACCCGTTTTACATACTCTTCATTTATCTTTTGTCACACTCTCTTTTCCCTGTCACCCATTCCCCATCTCTGGCAAGGATTAAAAGCACATTTTCCAATCATTTTCAGATCTGAAGAAGTGTCACACTAGACTTGAAACACTAATTCTGTTTCTCTGTCTCTGCAGATGCTGACAGACCTGCTGGGGCACAGAACAAATTTTCAATTAAACAAATAATGAGCGATACTGGAAATAAAATTACTAAAAATTGCTGGAGAAACAGGGAGCTTTGCAGAAGGTTCACTGGACCTGAAAGTTTATACCTGCATTCACTTCAGAAAATGCTGCAACATCTTCAGCAACTTCTTTAGCAATTTCTGTTTTTGAGCAATTTCCAATGACGTATGTCAAAGATGCCCAAACATTCTATCCAACATGGAGCGCAATACATTGGGAACTGAACAATAACGCATAAGTTCCTTGACTCTGAAACTGCAGAAAGCTGGCATCACTGACACTGCAGAGTTCTGAAGAAAACAGAAGGAAACACATTCACTTCAAATACAGAATATGGCATTACTGAAAGGAAAAGATTCAGATTAGTACCTCAGATTGATTGAGTTAAAGTAACAAATTGGAGGCGTGACACCAAGGAAAGAATTTCAGCAGAATGAGACTATGAAAATGGAAGGGTTGCCCCATCAGAAACCAGAGTAGGTCACTGTTGGGTGAATAGGTCTCGGTGTGAACTGGGGGACAGTTAGTGGAATTGAATTGTAGATATTGCAGCTTAAACTGGGTTATCAGCTGATGCTGTAGATCACAGCAGCACCAGAAGCAGAATTGTATTCAATGACAATATGGAACCTTTCCCTCAGGATAATCTCTCAGTCCACTATTACCATCAAGCAGATCTATGGTTCAGTGACAAGTGTGAGTGAACATGCCAGGGTCAGTACCATATGTACCTTTACCTGATGACAACCCATTAAAGCTACCACAATTGACTGGTTACATTTGAAACAGCAGAACTAACATCTGGTACAGAGGCAGAACTGATCCCACGACTAACAAATCTGATCTAAGCTCTGTCATCCTGCCAAATCCAAGCATAAATGTCGATGGACCATTAAACAACTTACTGGAGGAGAGGACTCCACAAATATCCCCATCTTAAATAATGGAACAGTCCTGTACATCAGTGTAAAAGTCAAGTATGTGGTGTCTGCACTATCCTCAGTTAGACATGTTGAGTCGATAATCCACCTCACCCAATCTTGATGCCCACAGAATCACGGATGAAAGTCTTCAACCATTTCGATTCGCTGCAGGTGACATGAAGAAACAGCTGAACACAGTAGATACGACAAAGGCAATGGGCCCTGACACCATTCCTGCAGTAGTGCTGAAGACTTGTGCTGCACAACAAGCTGTGTCCCTGGGAAAGCTGTTTCATTCCAGCTCCAACTCTCACATCTCCCTGGCAATGTGAAAAATTACTCAGCTATGTCAAGTTCCCAAAGAGGGGAATAAATACAATCTGACCGATTACCACTGCATCAGTCCCCTCACGACAGTCAAATTGGTGGGATTTCTTTTTTTAACAGAGTTGTCAAGCAGCACAGAAATAACCAGCTCAGTGTGGTTTCTGATAGGTCCCCATGTGGAGATGGTGCTGTTGTGGAATTGTCATTGGATTACTAATACAGACCAAGCTAATGCTTGGGCAGCTGGTGGCAGCTGGTGAAATGATAAAAACAATTATTAACATATCGAGATCTAAAATCTGGTGTCAGTAACAGTGATCTTGTGTCCAATGGTGATTGTAAACATCGATCTCCTTCACCAATGTACTTTCAGGAAGTGAATCTCCTGTGCTTTCTTGGTCTGGCCTAAAAGTGACTCCAGACACACAGACATGTGATACACTCTTCAATGATCTCTGAAACAGCCAGCAAGACACTCTATTGTATCAAATGGTCCGAGTTCTTAAAGGATATACCCGGAGAGAACACCCGGCCCCAACCTCGGTGTCAGAAAAGAGAACGGGAAACATAGTCCTGTTGACCTTGCAGAGACCTCCATCCTAACGTCTAACGGTCTGTGACAATATTTACAGCGCTTTCCCACAGGCTGCACAGGAACATCGGGAAATGAATATGTCACACAACACATTGAGCTTTCCCTGTGCTAGTTAATGGTCGAACATTTCCGTAATACAGTTTTACCCAAACAATATTCATATTCCTTAATATGTTAAAACATTGTGAAATATAAAATGAGAACTGCTGTAGTCCCTTCAGCCCATCAATTTTGCTCCTCTATTCAATATACAGGCAGTTCTCAGATAACGCATGTTGATTAAATATAATTTGGTTGCAATGTGATTCATGAACCTTTTCCATAAAGTGAACTCCCGTTCATAGTGACGCAATTCCTTGCCGGGAACCAACTGAACAGCAAAACCCAGCCTCAGGATCCTCTGTCTGCAAAATGTACAATCAATGTGTTCAGCTAAAACAGGAATGTAATCCGCTCTGGAAGACTTGAAAATGAGGCTGAAACGGGGAATTGTAAGCTTCCTTTAGAAAGAACTTTATTTTTCAAACTGTGGAGAATCTTGAGCTGGAATTTCCCCATCGGCATCACGTGTTCAGTCAGCCCCACGCACTTTCTGGAGAAGAGTGTGGTGACAGGTACACTGCTGTAGTCAGTGACTGTAGTTTGAAAGTGTTACATTTAGAGGACAGTTTCATTACAATATGGGACTTAAAGATGTATTTTGATTGTGCTCATGTGTGTTAGACTAAATGTAATTTTTGGTTTTATTGATATATTTGGGGTTTTTTCCCTTACCCTCTTTTTCCCATAGACCCCATTATTAATATTACACGATTTTCTACAACACGGTGTTGCACAGGAACACAGCTACTGTGTTATTGGAGAACAACCTGGACTGATAGCTGATCTATCTTCACACGATACTCCTGCTCTCTCCCTATCCCTATAATTTCCAGAAATCCTTTTTTATATTCAGCGCCTTGGTTTCCACAGCCTGATTTGGGAACGTGTACCCCTGGTTAGAACATAGAACATAGAACATAGAAGAATACAGCGCAGTACAGGCCCTTCAGCCCTCGATGTTGCGCCGATCAAAGCCCACCTAACCTACACTAACCCACTATCCTCCATATACCTATCCAATGCCCGCTTAAATACCCATAAAGAGGGAGAGTCCACTACTGCTACTGGCAGGGCATTCCATGAACTTACGACTCGCTGAGTGAAGAACCTACCCCTAACATCAGTCCTATATCTACCCCCCCTTAGACATTTATTCTCATCTCAATGCAAAGTGGCCTGTCTGTACCTAATATTGTGGCCCCTTGTTTTAGACGGCCGAGCCATGGGAATTACCACCCCTGCTTCCAATCTGTCTCCCTGTCAGCGTTTTATATACTTCACTGTGATCACCAGTCGTTTTCCTAAACGGCATGGAATATTAGCCCAGTCGCCCCAAATTGTGCTCCCACAACAAGCCTGTTATCCCAGAGATCAGTCTGGTTATCCATCACTGCTCTCCATCAATGTCAGGTTTGTCCTTTATTGGGTAAGGAGACCAAAGCTGCACACAATACTGTACAATGTTTGAGATGGAGTCTCACTAAGGCCCTGTTCAGCTGCAGTAAGATGCTATTACTCCTGTACTCAATTCCCCTGAAATGAAGGTGAATACGTCATTTATCTGCCTACCTGCTTTCTGCTCCTGCAATATTGCTTTCAGTGACTGGTGTACAGGGAGAACCAGATTCATTTCAATGTTGCAGTTCCCCACTTGCTGGGTCTATATACACTGGTCAGCGTGCCAGTGCCATTCCCAGTATTGACTTTTGGCTTCAGAACTCACTGCCCTATATGGACCTAGAGGGCTGCGCAGAAATAAACAAAAATGCAGCTTAAGATCCTTTGTGGAGCAACATTTTTCAACCACGCCCTTTTCAAAGGAGAGGCTGCCATTTTAATGCTCCAATCAAAGTGCACAACATCTCATCTCTCCCATTGGTCTCCATCTGCCATGTATTTTCTCAATAATTTCCCTTGTCCCAATCACTTTGGAGCTTTTTTACATCCCACTCACCCACTCACATGCTGACATCGTTCAGTGCTGTCAGCAGAGTTGGGAATATTGCATTTGAGCCCCTCAACAAAATATATGATGTGTATTGGGAATAGCTGCGGCCCAAACCTCGATCCTTGATATATCCTCCTAGGCTTCCATTTTATTAAAAAATACATTGTTTTATTCCTACTCAGTGTTTCCTGCCGGCTCTCCCATTCTTAAACCGTGACCATATATTAGCCTCAGTCCCACAGGATTCGAATTCGCACAATAGGCTTGGGCTTTATCAAAAATCTTTCTGAGATTCCACTCGTATTGCATTGATAGCTTCTCCATAATTTTGCTAAAAGCCACTTTCTCAAATATGATTCCCATTTCATAAATCTCTGTTGACTTTGTCTCTACCCGTTAATGTCAATCCGCTACTTCCTCTAAACTGTTTAGTTGCTAATTTCATTCTAGTCCCTTTTTCTCACCAGACTAAAGATCCCTAGGATTGCTAGGAAGTTTTCTTTTTTGTTTTGTTTTCCTCTGTGGAGGGATAACTGAAGCATTTGCTCCATGGTTCTGCTATTTCCCAGTCCTCAATAATCTGGTATCAAACTGCAAGAAAGCTGCACATTTCTTTCTCTTAATTTTGCCATTGGCATATTTTAAGAAAATAAACTTTGTTAAGATATTCTTCAGAAAGCTATTAATTCATATTTTAAGGTACTCAGTGATTGGCCTTCCACAGCCATGCAATCACAGAAGCAAAGATGCTGTACCATCAGAAATACAGCACGGTCTAAATGAGGCCCATTTCCCGATACGATACCTGTAGCCGTGAATCTTAAGGCATTTCAAGAGCACAACCGTGTATTTTCTAATGGTTTTGAGTTTACAATGACGACTTCCCTGTCAAGAATTGCATTTCAGACCCCAACATACTCTGGCTGAAAAGCAATCCTCAAATCCTCACTATACCGCAAACCCTTCACTTTATAAGTGTGGCCCTTTGACTAAAAGGAACAGCTGCTGTCCATCCACCTTGTCCATGCTCCTCGTAATCCTATTCTTCTGAATCACTTACCCCTCAGCCTCCTCCCCTCCAATCTAAACAACCAAAGCTTATCCAGCTTCTCTGCACAGCTGATATGCTCCATCCCAGGGAATAACTTGGTGAATCTCCTCTGCACCCCCTCCAGTGCAGTCACATCCTTCCTGTAATGTGGTTTCCAGAACTACACACAGTATTCCATCTTGGCCTCACCAAAGTTCCGCAGAGCTCCTGTGTGCCTGAATGAATCAAGGTTATGTTTACAGTCCCCTGTGCTTTCCCAAATTGTGTATTAACCCGTCCACCTCATTCAGGGATGTGTGCAGATGCACCCTCTGACCTTCCTAGTGTGCTGCCATTCATTGAGTCCTCCCCTGTCTGGTTCCTTCTTCCAAAGTATATCACCTCATATTTATCAGGGTTATGTTCCATCTGCCATTGATGTTCCCAGCTGACCATTCCATCTGTATCTTCCCGTAACTTAAGGCCTTCCTCCTCAGTGCCAACTAACCGGCCAATCTGCGTATGAGACACAAACTTAATAATCACACTCTCCACCCTTCGTCCATATTCACAGCTACATCATTTATGAGTTCCACAAATATTAAAGTTGAAAATCACACAACATCAGGTTACAGTGCAACAGGTTTGTTTGGAGGCACTAGCTTTCGAAGCGCTACTTCTTCATCAGGTGATTGTGCGCTTTGATGAAGAAGCAGCATTTTGACAGGTAGTGCCGCCGAATAAACCTGTTGGACTATAATCTGGTGTTATGCGATTTTTAGAATTGTCCACCTAGTCCAACCCCAGCACCTCCGAATCACAGATAATAAGGGACACAGCACTGATCCCTGTGGTATACCACTGGACACTGGCCTCCAGTCACACAAACAGCCGTCTACCAACACGTTGTGTCTCCTACCACTAAAGTTCATTTGGATGCAATTTGGCAAGTCACTAATGAGTGACCTGTTCCCTGGTCATTCTGTTCCGCTGGACACTTTTGTAGAATATCTGGGAATTCTCCCTAACTTGCCCTGCCAGCAGGTTTCCATGCCCCTGTGTTAGTTAGTCCCCTACGTGTGCAGAATTTCCTCCTTATTGCAGCCTTAAATGGTCGTCCTTTATCCTGCCATTAATTCACTTGAATGTGGATTAGACAGCCGGAGGAATATCCTGTTAATTTCCAACTTGTCACATGTTTTGTGAATTTTATAAATTTCACAGTGACCCACCTCTCATTCTTTGAAACTCTAGAGAACACAGGCCGAGTTTCCTCATCACGCAATCTCGCCAACTGAGGGATTAATCTGGAGAATGTGTATTGAACTTTCTCTGTGGTCAGTATATTCTTTCTCAGATTTGGTCACCAAAACTGTACTCAATATTCCAGGTACAGTACTCACCAACACGCTGTTAAACTGCTTCCAAATGTCTTCACATCTATATTCTGACTCTCTTAAAGCAAGGCAATCCAAACTTTAACTTACCACTTGCATATATTCCTCCTAATACCCTTCACTTTCATTGCATCTACGAACTCATTGTGTGAGTTCTTATAGAAAGCCTTCTGATAATCTAAAATATGCAGATTCTACTGGGTCCCCATTATCTGTGCTGTAAGAATCAACTTCAAACAATTCCATAGCTTGTCAAGTATGATTTCAAAAATACATACTGATTCTCTCCAATGTTGCTGTTAATTTCTAAATAACGAATATCACATCCTATATAATAGATTCCAACAGTTTCCCCACTGGGCTTTGTTGGTAGATGAATTGAGTTCCGGAGTCCTGAGGTCATGTTGCAGTTGTATAAGATTCTGGTGCGGCCTCATCTGGAGTATTGTGTGCAGTTTTGGTCGCCATACTATAGGAAGGATGTGGAGGCATTAGAACGAGTGCAGAGGAGGTTTACCAGGATGTTGCCTGGCATGGTAGGAAGATCGTATGAGGAAAGGCTGAGGCACTTGGGACTTTTCTCATTGGAGAAAAGAAGGTTTAGGGGAGATTTGATAGAGGTGTACAAGATGATTAGGGGTTTAGGTAGGGTTGACAGTGACAAACCTTTTTCCGCATATGGAGTCAGGTGTTACGAGGGGACACAGCTTTAAATTAAGGGGTGGTAGGTATAGGACAGATGTTCGGGGTAGATTTTTTACTCAGCGGGTTGTGAGTTCATGGAATGCCCTGCCAGTAGCAGTGGTGGACTCTCCCTCTTTATGGTCATTTAAGCGGGCATTGGACAAGCATATGGAGGTTATTGAGCTAGTGTAGTTTATGTAGGCTTCGGTCGGTGCAACATCGAGGCCGAAGGGCCTGTACTGCACTGTATTTTTCTATGTTCTATGTTCTAAATGCTAAGTTAATTGGTCTGCAGTTCTCCACACTATCTCTTCTTCCCTTTGTAGATGCTAGTATCCCTATTGTTCATCTATAGTGCTTGGATCAATTTACTAATGTCCATTTACCTACAACGGTTTACAGACTATGCAGAATGCACTGTAAAATAGAACAGTCATCGACAGTGCAATTAATACTTCTATTAGTGGTTTATTTTTGTATGAAGTACATCTGGTTTGTCTTTTGTATGAAGTACATCTGGTTTGTCAAGGTTAGCAATGCTCAATCCAGCTGCATGTTCAAGTAAAGCCTTGTTAGTGATATAAATTGATTTTATGTTTTTCGATCCACAAGTCCGATATGATCACTTCGTATTTATGGGTGATTTTCTGGATCTTCCTCCTTGAAGACAGATGTAAAGTAAGTGGCTATTTGCTTGTCCATTTCCCAGTTATCCATAATAAGCTTGTCTCTCCTGATTGCAGATTTCCACATTTGACGATGCTTTTCTCTTTCCTTTGAAATATAGAACATAGATTTATGCAGTCTTTGTGTTCGTGTTTGTTTGCATGCATGGTCGCTTTTTGATTTCCTTACCAGTTTCATGGCCCTCCTTTTCTGGATCATAAATTTCTGAGAATTTTCAGGATTCCACACTGTCTGGAATTCTTCCTGTGATTAATATAATCTTTAATTTATTATGCTAATAATTGTTAACTCACTTTCTCACTCTTGGGTCTTTTACCTGAAATAAATAGTTATATTTTTCAGACTTTGTCGTATTTCTATAAATCTCATGGTTATGACCAGATATATTCAGGAACACTGCAGGAGGACAGGAAAGAAATAGTGGGGGCCCTGGTTGAAAATTTGGAATCATCGGTAGCCAACGGGTGAAGTCCTGGAGGACTGAAGGGTAGTGAATGCTGTGCCGTCATTCAAGAAGGGCTACAAAGAAAACACGGGGAACTATAGACGAGTAAACCTAAAATCTGTAGCAGGTAAGTTACTTGAGAAGATTTTGAGAGAGAAAATATACATGCATTTGAAAAGACAGGGCTTTGTGAATGAGGGGTCATGGCTCACAAATTTGTTAGACTGCTTTGATGGAGTGACCAGTAACTTTGACAAGGGCATGGTTGTATATATAATCTATATGGATTTCAGGAAGGCCTTCAATAAGGTTCCACATGGTACGCTGCTCTGGAAGATTAGATCACATGGAATTGAGGGGGAGCTGGAAAATTAGGTCCAAAATTGGCTTGATGATAGGAAGAAGAGGGTAATTGTGGAAGGATGCTTGTCAGACTGGAGGCCTGTGATGAGTGGAATGCCTGAGGGGTCGGTACTGGGACCATTACTGTTTGTTTTAAGCATATATATTCATATATTACACGTATCTATGATTTAGATGAGAATGTACAGGCATGATTTGTAAGCTTCAAGGTGACACTAAAATAGGTGGTATTGTGGACAGTGAGGAACGTTGTCAGAAATTTCAGAAATTATAGCAGTACCTTGATCAGGTGGGGAAGTGGACCGAGAAATGGTAAATGGAGTGTAATACAGATAAGTGTAAGTTCTTTCATTTTAGACAGTCAGATCAAGGTAGGGGTTTCATGGTGAATGGCAGGGCCTTAAAGGGGTGCAGAGGAGCAGAGGGACCTTGGAATTCAGGTGCACGATTCTCTGTAAGTGGAGTCCCAGGTAGACAAGGCAGTGAAAAAGGCATTTGGCACACTGTCCTCCATCAGTTAGAGCACTGAGTATCGAAATTAGCGAGTTATTTAGCAGTTATACAAGATGTTGGCGAGTCCTTACTTGAAGCGTCATGTTCAGTTTTGTTCACTTTGCTAGAGGAGGGACGTCATTTAACTGGAAAGAGTGCAGGAGAAATTTACAAGGATGTTGCCAAGACTCAATGGTCTGAGTTATAGTGAGAGGTTGAACAAGTTAGGAGTTTGTACTTTAGAATTTATGAGGCTGAGGAGGATCTGATAGTAGTGTATAAGATCATGGGAGGCATAGATAGAGTCAATGCACTCAGTCTTTTTCCCCCCAGGATTGTTTAATCACGGACTAGAGGACATCAATTTAAGGTCAGAGGGGAAAGAGTAAAAGGGAACCTAAGGGGTAATTTCTTTTACACACAGGGTGGTATACATATGGGATGAGCTGCCAGCAGAAGTGGTTGAGGCGGGTAAATTCACAAAATTTAAAACACATTTGGACAAATTCACAGGTACGAAAGGATTAGAAGGATGCAGGGAAATGGCAGGGAAATGGGGTTAGTGTGAATGGACATTTTGTTCAGAATGACCCAGTTTGGGCCGAATGGCCTGTCTCCTTGCTGTAAGACTCTACGAGTCTAACAACCATTGTTCTCCTACTGAATGTTATATTGTACTTTCCCAATTCTCTAGAGTGAACTTGACACTGTAGCCTCTGGGTTTCCATGATGTTTGACCGGAATGTTCAAACATTCCATATTGTATGCAGACGCCGTGTAAAATACAACATATTAATGTCACTATTCCTCCAAAGCTGCTTCAGAGCAGGGTTAGTAATTAGTCCGTCCGACCACACAACACAAAATCCGAAATAATCTGCTCTCTAGTTTGGTTCACAACATACTCTCCAACCTACCTGATATACACTAAAGGAATTTATTTTTCACAACATTAGCAGTCACTTTCTTAACTCAGTTTTGATGCAACTTGACACCATCCATTATTACTGCAGAACCCACGAGTATTTGTTCCTACTTCACAGAATGAGGGCTTAGCTGGATAACCAGCATTTACTGGCCATGCCAGATGGCAGTTAAGAGTCAACTGCATTGCCTTTGCACTGGAGTGACATGCAGGCCAGACCAGGTAAGAACAGCCGTTTCTTCCCTAAAGGACATCATTAAACCAGATGAATTTTTACAACAATCAACAATGGATCACTGATCATCACAAACCCTCGATTCCAGATACTTATTGAATCCCAAATTCCACAATCTGCCATCGCAGGATTTGAAACCATGTCCCCAGAACATTACCTGGGTCTCTGGGTTAAGAACCCAGCGATAATATTAGTATGTCATGGCTTCCCTTTGCATATAGTTGCATATATAATTTCCAGAGCATATGATGCAAAACATTTGCGTGACAGTTTTGGTTCAGATATATAAAACATCAAGTTTGCTTCTCCTTTCTATTTGTAAGACCCACCCAAACTCATTCTGTGGAATCTGGGGACAGGGCCTGTGTCATTACTAGTGATTGACTTGGATATGGCATTCGGGGAGGCTCACCTCGATGCTGAGATGATCTGAAGAAATGTCCACCAATACAGGACAAGCATCCCGCTCTGTCAGGATAACTGGCACCGTATATTCTCACTGCTCCCTCACACTCACTGTCTGTCTCTTATAGCACCTACCCCCCGAACAAGACTCACACTCTATCTCCAAATAAGGCTCAAACACGACCAATCTCACTTGAATTCAGCACCTTCCCGGACCCACATTTTCTGTCCCTGACGCAATAGCCCCACACACTAATAACACTACATGGATACAACACTATGGACAGACTCCCTCCGGCCACTTCACCATGTCACACCTCACCTAGTCCAGCACTAACAGCAGGGCCATCCACTCCCACCCTCACTCATTCCCTCCCCTTCTCCCATTCCATTGAGAAACAGCCTGGAATGGGACAGAAAGAGCCAAGTCGGGTGATGGGTTGCCGGATATCCGTTCCCTCATTCCCCTACACTGACATGTGGGTAGGATCCTGGAGAGAACCGAAGAGGACCAGGAGGCCTTGTGTGGAGATTCTGAAATATCCATGTCCCACCAATCGAATAAGGAGCAGTGTTCAGTAAAGAGCAATTCTCAATTCAAACCTACTGTCAGTTCCAGCCTCATCTCTCTCACTCGCAGAAGAACAGATACCCCATTGCACAGAGATGTTGGCAGTGAAATACACAGATGTATTGGTAAATACCCCAATATACTAACATACACAATGCATACAAGGAGATAAGCTTGCACACACGGAGAAGCACAAAAGACATAAACAGTCACACACCAATAGACACAAACACAGATAGAAACAAACAGGCTGATACAAAGACAGATAGATATAGTCACACAAATACACTGATAACAAGCACATGGACACAGACACACACACACACACACACACACACACACACACACACACACACACAAATACACAGTAAGACACAGACACGGGTTCCATTAAGACACAAATAAATGCGTTTTTGATTTATAAGGAGATCAAGGATGCTAGGGAGAAGTTATTACAAAGATGTTGACAACATATTAGAAATGACTGAATGGTATATCAGACTCGATAGGCCAAATGGTCTAATTCTGCTCCTTTTTTAATGCTCGTGTGGTGTTATGCTATCAGGTATTCTGTTCCTGAGACAGCAGCAGCAACATATTTGATTGAAAAGAGTCAGTGGTAAAGTGGGAAAAGATTCGGGGGCAGAATGGTTAATGTTATTCTTGGTTATTGTACCACTATATTCGAAAAGGGGCAGTGATTTGATGTGAGGTTAACACAGTTTAAAAAAAAATGGGTCACACAATGAAACAAGGATACCCCTTTCCCTTCACTGTTGTGATATCTGTGGTGTCCTCATCCTCAGGGAGCAGTGAAGACTCCGTTAATGAAGATATTCTAGGTTGAGCTTTACTGTTCTTTGCCGGACAGGAGAGTCAATGTTTATTGGGTACAGACCAGAGACAGATGGTTAGAAAATTCGGATCAGCCATGAGCATTCTGAATGGTGTCGCCAATTGGCCAACTGTTACCCCTATCCTATGTGTTGTTCCCTCAATCCACGCTCCCGGCCGTTACAAAGATATACTGCTGCCCCATCCCATGTGTTGTTCCCTAAATCCACCCCTCGAGGCTGTTACAGAGATATACTGCTGTCCCTACCCCTTGTGTTGTTCCCTCAATCCACCCCTCGATGCTGTTACAGAGATATACTGCTGTCCCTAACCCATGTGTTGTTCCCTCAATCCAGCCCTCGAGTCTGTTACAGCGATATACTGCTGCCCCTACACCTTATGTTGTTCCCTCAATCCACCCTTGGATGCAGTTACAGAGATATACTGCTGCCCCTACACCATGAATTGTTCCCTCAATATGGTTCCAGAGTAGAGGACCATCCCATTCAGCCAGACTGGATCGTTATAATGAGACGGGAGGAGACCATTCTGCCCCTCTAAGGAATTACGCAGGAATATAGAATGAAGTAATTCAGCTCGTTGAGTGCATTACACAGCCCAGGAGGAGGTCATTCAACCCGCCTGAACTGCCGCACAGGAACAGGGATGCTGTCACTAACAGGAAATAGACAGTAGAGATATATGATTTTTTAAACAAAATTGTAACTAGTTCTGCCTCAGAGATCACTATGGGGTCAGCAATGATCAATAATCTATGTCAAAATTCTGGATGAAGGGACTGAATGGAACAAAGTTGAATTACTTCGTAAACCAAAATGATCATTGAATATATCTTCAAATGGAGGTAGTGAATCTGCATTATGATGTAGACAGGAAATTTTAGTAGCATACCTTCAGCAGAAATAATATAATGTGAGTTGTCTATTGCAGTCGGAAACAATTTAAATGGAGAGAGATTGCAGAACTCTGTGATGCAGATGTTTTTCATATTCTTGGTGCATGAATCATATGAAGTCTGTCTGCAGGTGCAGCAAGTGATTTGGAAGGTAAGTGGAATGATGTTGTTTGTGGCAACGGGTATTTTGTTTAATTAGGAATGTTTTACTGTATCTGTACAGGGCATTGCTGAGACCACAATAGATACTCTGGGTGCAGGTTTGACCCTCTAAACTAAAACAAAGGATACGATTCCTTTCAAAGATGTTCGAAGATGCTTCCCTTTACTCATTACTCATTTTGTTATCAAGGATTATCTGTTTAGATCTTAGATGAGAAATCTTATTGAACCACGGTTTTCAGAGGAGTGCTTTGACTGGCTAAATATTTTCTCTGGTTAAGGAAACTAAAGCTAAATAATAAATTTTTGAATGAGATGCGTTGGTATTAACACAAATATTATGAAATTATCAAGTTATTTTTAAAAATTATGCAGACGCATGTAAACATGCCATCAAGTTATAAAGAGGGCACTTTTTTTTCTTTCGCTAATGAAAGGCACTGTGCACAACAACAGCAATGATGCTGCATGCAGCATCCAGTCTATTATCATCTATACCAGAGAATGTACATGGAGAGTGCGCATGGTCCAGTTTGGTGTTCAGTTGACATTATTGTATATTTCCACACATTCACGGAGAAAACTATTACTTGGCTCAGAAGCAGCAGTCTCTCTCTCTCTTACTTTGTTCTGCCTGAAAACAAGGTGTGAGAGCAGAAAATTCGCCACTTATATTTACCACTCCTGGAGGATTCCTGATGAGGATTCATAGGAATCTCTGCACAAGTCGAATCATAGGGAATTCAGCCAAATCCAACTGTTCCGGGAATAAATCCGCATTCCCAGACATTTGTGTGAGCAGAATAACTTCAACGGCACAAAAACATTTGGCACCCTCTAACAGTTCACCATTTGTTCAGAGTTCAACTTACTGTGTCTCAGATTTTTCTAGAAAATTACCCAGTCTGAGACCTATATCATTGGACACAGCACTCAACTGGTTACATTTAAAATTTGTTTTCCCAAGGAGTGGGAAAAGACATGGGTGACCCTCCAATATTGGTCAGAACATGAACAAGAGATTTTCATAGGGTTGGTAAGATGTGAATTCCCTTCCCCAGAAGTTTGTGATGACTGGATATTTCTATTTGTTCAAAATTGCCTGTGTTAAACATTTGACAGACAGATGAATGTAGGAAAATGGTGAACTGACAGAAAAGTGCTGCTGAGACCTTAATCAGATCATAGTGCGTGGTAGAACAGTGACAAAGTGTCTGATGACCCACTCTTGCTCCACAGTCCCGTGTTACTATGGTGCATTCAGCCTCTCACAGCTCCTGCAAGGTGCAAATGGGGGCCACTTGCTCCAAATACCTGGTCCACAGTAACACAGGATCTCATTTAATCCCTTACAATTGTCACACACAGATTAGTACAGAATGGAAAATGTTATTTGGAAATCCAGGCTGGGTTTGAAAGACGCCTCGGGTCTCTTTACGGAGTGCCCCCTCTCTGCAACTTGTGTTCCATTTGTTGGTCTTGGTCTAGACCAAGATTCATTATGAATAAAGCCCTATAACTCACTCAGAGATGACTCAAAAATGATTTGCTCTCTCTGATTGCAACATTCAATAACAGAACGTCCAGGAAAATCACAATCATTTACTTTGAAATTACAGAAAATGAAAACATATGGAACAGGAATAGTTAATTTGGGCGGTCCAGCCATTGTATGCGATCATGTCTGATCTACTGTTAACATTAACTCCTCTTTAATGCCCAGTTCTTCACACCCCTCAGCTATCTGACAGTTCAAAAATCCATCGACCTCCTCTTTAAATACTTTCGATGATGTAACTTCCCTAACTCTCTAGGCCAGATAATTCCTGACTTTGATTACCCTCTGTGAAAGGAAAACACTCTCTACACATTAACCGTCACCTATTGAAATGAAAAGGAGATGACCACAGGGGCTCAGGGAAGAGTGAATTGCCTTGATATCAAGGCAGTTTTTGACTGAGGCTGTCATCAGGACCACCTACTTATTTGAGCTTAATGGGAATCAGGTATAACCTCCCCACTGGAGTGGGTCTTTCAGAGCACAAAGGAAGATGTTTGTGGACGGTGACCGACAATCCTCTCAGTCCCTAGACATCTCTTCAGGAGTTCCTCAGATTAACTTCCTCAGCAAAAACATCTTCAGCTCCTTCGTCAACGTCTACGTGAACCCACTCCCGGCGCCCCGCATCCATCACAAGATCATAAGCGGGGCGATCACTGAAGATCACGCAATATTCAGAACATTTTGCCCCCACTCAGCTCCTGAACAAGTCTGTGTCCATATTCAGCAAGTCCCTAACAACATTCAAGTTTGTGCTGTTAAAGTGTCGTTAACATTCATGTAACAGAACGGCCAGATACTGCACATTTCCACAGTTGAAAGAGGAGCTCATTCAGCATCCCAAGCTAGTTACACCCGGATATGTGGAGGCCATTCAATCCATCGAAACGATTGAACAAGAAGAGGGACAGCCCATTCAAACCTCCTGTATGTTGCATAAGAAGAGGAGGGTGTGGTCAGTACATTGAGCTGTTAAACAGGAATAGCCAGAGCCCAATCAGACCCCTAAACCTGTGCTATGGAAACAGGAGGAGACCATTCACCCCTCGAGACACTTATACAGGAATAGGAGGGTGTCATTGATGCTCCAACAAGAGAAACGAATGGAGCAGAGAATGCACTCATAGACTGCTCACAATGGTCCTTGTGGCTACATTGCCTGTGGAACAAATTATTCTTTACCGTGTTTTGCCGGCAGTGAGGAAGGATGCCAAATATTTAGTGCCACGCCTCAAGGAGGCATCTCCCATCTCCAAGAAAACAGACCCATGTCCTCCGTGGGGGTCAGAAGCTGGTGGGAATAGTTAACTGTTTTAGAATGAAGGTATTGTGGCTCCTGTCGGGATGGTGGATAAAGTGAAGGTCTATGCATGATCACACACCAAATGTACTGTACTAATGTGGGAAAAGTTTCGTCAAAACTGGCCCTCTCTCTCTCTCTCACTCGACATGGGGAGTTGCGTGCAGTGTGAGGAACTTTCTCAGAGGCTTGTAAGCCATCGAGTATCATGTAACCAAGTTAATAAAACATGGAATTTATCACCGTATTAGTTCTGTTTGGAATATAATGAGTGACTGTCCATCCCCTTTAGGTTCAATGCAATCACCTCTTATTCCTTCAAAGCGCTACAGATTAATCCTCATCCACTCCCGATGGTACAATCATCCCAACAACTAACCTGGTGAAACTCCTTTTCACTCTTTCTGCCAAGAGGATTATTTCTAATAGAGAAAATCTGTGCACAGTACCACAAATATTATCTCAGCAACACTCTCAGGGTTGATCAGAATATTTCTGTTCCCTCACTTAGCTGTCTCAGCTTCTTTCCGGTGGCATAAAAAAGTAATTCCTTCTCCCTACACTGCGAATGATGTGGAATTTTGAAGTTTCTTACAGCATTGCGTCAGTCATCACCAGAAGTTCCGATGGAGATGAATATAGCTCTCGGAGGGAGATTCAATCAGAAAGAATTCACTCGAAACAGGGAATGGTCACCTACCTGAGTGGAAATGACTTGCAATAATATGGAAATAAGACAGAGGAAGGGAGCTAGCTTTCCTGTTCTTCTTCCATCACGCGATATGTACAGCATTGGGTAGGACAGCGTGTTATGCCAAACTTGAACTGCGTGGCTGTTTCAGCTGTTCAACAGGACAGTAAAGAGTAAATTACATTGCTGTGGGTTTGCAGTCACACAGAGACCGCACCAGGGAAGGATAACCCATTGCCTTCTCTAAAGGACATGAGGCAAACAGATAGTTTTCTGTTTAAAGCAATGGTGATGATTTCATTTTCATTCCATCAACTTCCTTCATGAGACATCAAAAGATTATTATTCTGTGTCTCTCAATTATGAGTCAATGATTTGACCACCATACACTCTCTGCCCATCTGACAGATTCTGTAGAGACAACAAATTAAAGACACCAGGATAAACTTCTGTCTGTTACTGTAATATTCCAGTCTAAAGTTCTCAGATGCTGATCCATTATTGGAACATTCCAGTCTTATGTTCTCAGATTCTGATCTCTCCTCCCTCGTCTCTCGAGCTGCTGTTCCCTGTTAGTGTTGTCGGTGATACTCCCGCCCATACTATGGGATAACTCGTTGAACCAAGTCCCGAATTAATAGAAGAGGCAAATCCTCCAGTGACACCTTTAGGATGCACGGAGACTGACATCAATTACATTCGCTGAACAAATAACTCCAATCAACGGCTTTTAATTCAATGCTGTTTTATTAAAATTCAAAACAATGATTAATGTTTTGCATTATTAATGGGGTAGGTGAGGGTGAATGATGGAGCAAATGTTGGGGCTGGTAGATCAATTGAGTGTAACCATTCAATCTGCATTGGACATGGGAGTAATGCCATATTTTGATCAGAATGTAAACATGCTTCTCTGTTTATAAATGGAAGCATACATTCTGTAACTACTGACCAAGCATTATAATTTCAATAAAACATTGAGACCATTTTTATAGTTCATGATCTGAGGGGAATGTTTGCCTGAGGCAACGTGGGGTTATAATAAACAAATGGCATGAATATTTTAACAGAGAATTGTAGGTGGAAAATGCAATTCAGTTTGATATTTCAGGTTCAGAGAGGGCCGATGAGGCCTGTGCTATTGATGTTAGTCATATTAATGAACTGTGTTGAAGTGTCATTTATTTGACTTTAATTACAGTGTGATTATGGCATTGTTGAGGAGACAGAAAACAAAGAGAATTGGGGGACGTGGCAGTTCAGAATCGAGGGAGGGACAATAATATTCCCCAGTCATCATATTCCCCAGTATTGGAATGTTACTCTTTATAACTCATATGAAGAACAGATTCAAGTATACATCTACAGTAAGGAATGAGCACTGATATTTGTTTATTGAACCCAAAATACAGCGACAAAATGATTTTCTGACCATACTAAACATAAAGATAAGATAGTTAAAATTGAGCTACATAAATTGAAATGTGTATTACAAAACCGTGGAACTGGTGTGCAAACTTTATCAATCAGCTGAGATGCTGATTCCCTCTCTAACAGTGATCCACCTCACTGAGATTCACTGGCATAGTATCTCAGTATCGAGTGGGGTTCTCAGTTCTTGCTACTGTTCTATTAAAATTAATCCACTTTCTCCCAGGAAAAAAAAATCGTTTGGCCTTATGGTCTCAGTTGAACTGTCATCAACTCAGGTCTGTTATATTATTGAAGATAAATGATCTGGGACCATAGTCAGTATCAGCACAGTGCTCACAGGTTATGGCATCAGACAAAGGCCTTGCAGTCCATGAGAATTTCTAAATAACACTTCCACTTTCTGACTATTCCTGTCTATCTCCCCTCCTGATGTCTTCTGATCTATCCAACTGACCATCGTTTAACTCCATTCCAATCACTCCCTATTTCCAAATGGTGCAGTTGTACAGTTTGATGTGTGGCCATTTTGGAGAAATGGATAGAGCAGAGACAGGAATGATTGTTGCAGGGTCCAGGGTTTCGATGCTTCATTAAGAACAGGGAAGGAACTAAATGGGTGGAGGGTGGCATTGTTAATCAGAGACAGTACTACGGTGGCAGAAAGGATGTTTGATGAGGACTTGTCTACTCAAGTAGTATGGGAAGAGGTTAGAAACAGGAAAGGAGAGGTCACCCTGTTGAGAGTTCTCTATAGATCTCTGAAACGTTCTGAGATGTAGAGAAAATTATTACAAAAATAATACTGGATAGGAGCGAAAGTATCAGAGTAATTGTTATGTAGGAGTTTAACTTTCCAAATATTGACGGGAAACGCTACAGTTCAAATACTTTACATGGGGCAGTTTTTTTTTGGCAAATGTGTGCGTAGTGGTTTCCTGACACAGTATGCCGATAGGCCACAAAGGAACGAGGCCAGATTGGATTTGGTATTGGGTAGCGAACCAGACCAGATCTTAGATTTGGATGTAGGTAAGCACCTCGGTGATAGTGATCACAATTCTGATTGAAAGGAATGGGTGTACACCGTAGGGCAAGTGTTATAGCTGGGGGAAAGGCTATTATTATGCGATTAGGAAAGGTTTTAGGATGCATAGGATGGGGAAAGAAACTGCAGGGGATTGGCACAATTAAAATGTGGAGCTTTTTCAGGGAACAGCTACTGCGTGTCCTTGATAAGGTTATACCTGACAGAATAGGAGGAGTGGTCGAGTGAGGGTGCTGTGCTTTATTGAATAAGTTGAATCTCTTGTCAAGAGGAAGAAGCAGGCTTCCTTCTCCATGAGGTTATGCTGCAGCTGTACAAATTCTGGTGCAGCCATACTTTGAGCATTGAGTACAGTTCTGGTCGCCGCATTATAGGAAGGATGTGGATGCATTGGAAAAGGTGAAGAGGAGATTTGCTAGGATGTCGCCTGATATACAGGGAAGGTCTTACAGGAAAGGCTGAGGGACTTGAGGCTGTTTTCATTAAAGAGAAAAAGGTTGAGAGACATGCAAGATGATCAGAGAATTAGATATTTTGGAAAGTGAGAGCCTTTTTCCTCTAATGATTATGGCTTGCATGAGGGAATGTTGTTTTAAAATGAGGGATGATAGATTTCAGACAGATTTCAGAAATAATTTCTTTCCTCAGAGAGTAATCAGGGCGTGGAATATGCTGCCTGCCCAACAATAGTAGACTCACCAACTTTAAGACCATTTAAATGAGCATTGAATAAACATAAGGATGAAAATGTAATAGTGTAGGTTAGATGGGCTTCAGATTGGTTTCACAGGTCGGTGCAACATTGAGACCCGAAGGGCCTGTACTGAGCTGTAATGTTCTGTGTTCATGGACCTACAATGGGCTGAATATCTTCCTTCTGTGATGTAACAATTCTGAGGTACTCTTACACACAATAAATGCTTTAGGTGTCTGGAGAGGCAAATTGGTCCAGTAAAGGACACACACTGCACAGTCATCCATCATCTCTTCCTGTTTTCTGATATACAGCGGCATCAAAATATCAGTCCAAACAAAATAGATTGATTCAAATTCACGCAGTCAGGAGGACGTTCGCCCGAGGGGATTGGCGTCAGAGGATTCAATGAATAATAAGATATCAGAATAACACAAAAAATAAAACAATGTCACAACAGCACAATAATTGACAACAGAGTAAAACTTACAGTTACAAATAGTTCCAAGTTCAACACTGTGTTCAGTTTTGGACACTTTGCTATTGGAAGGATGTTATTAAACTGAAACTTTACAAGGTTCTTGCCAGGACTTAAGAATCTGAGTCAGAGACAGAGTTTGGATATGCCGGAACATTTCTGTTTAGAGCGCAGGAGACTGCGGGGAGTATGAAGTGCTTCGAGAGGCTAGCCAAGGCCCACATCAGTTCCAGTCCCCCAGCTTGCCTCGAACCCCTCCAATTTTCCTACCAGTGGAATGGGTCCATAGCGGATATCATATCCCTGGAACATCTGGACAACAAGGACACCTGCATCAGATTCCTGCTCATTGATTATAGCTCCATCTTCAACACCATTATTCCCTTCAGCCTGATCACGTCGGCAGAACGTCGGCAGAAATAATCAACTAATCGGTGACTTCAAAATGAAAGCAGGAGAACATGCTCCCATCTACATCAATGGAACTGAAGTTGAAAGGGTGGACAGCATTAAGTTCCTCGGAGTGACGATAACCGACATCATGTCCTGGACTTCCCATGTAGATGTGACAGTTGACGTGGCACAGAAACACCTCTTCTTTCTCTGGCAGCTCAGAACATTTGGCATGTCACAGGACCTCACCAATTTCTACAAATGCACCACTAAAAGCAAATCATCCGGGTGCATAATGGCTTGCTGTGGCAACAGCCCTGCCCAGGACAGTAAGAGAAATGACAGAAGGTTGTGTGCACAGCCCATGCCATCACATAAATCAATGTCCCATCCATTGTCTCCATTGACATGGCTCGCTGCCGCGGAAAGGCTAACAACATTATCAACGATCCACCGCACGCTGGATCTCCTAAAATTTCTTCCATCAGACAGATAATACAGAAACTTGAACACACAAACCTGTGTCTCATGAATAGCATCTTCCCAGCCATTATTAAAATGAGGAATGGACTCTCTAACTTCAAATAATGCTGATCTTGTTCACGTTGCTCTTGGCTGTTGCATGCCCTATGTGGTAGCTTCTATGCCTCAGTATATATCTTTCCTTTCCACTCTGATCAGTATGTCCTTGGTTACTGTAGGAGCGAGATCCCTCGGCTAGGGACGAAGACTCTGGAGGCAGACAGGACACAGGCACGGAGTGGCTTTTAATTCAAGCAAACACCAGTTAATGCAGGGAGAGTACCAAAGGATCTTCCTCGAATCTGGCTTTGACAGAGAAGGCAATCGTTTCCGGAATCCTCAGCGCAGATAAGCAGACAGATCAATGATACGCTACGATTTTACAGAAAAAAGACAGTATTTTTAAACTTTCTGCGTTGTAATGATTAGAAACAACGTTGTCAGTGTCCCCTCCACTTCCCTTCTGCTGAACGAATCTCGTAAAACAACTGATCAATGATGGACACTCCCATGGACAGCCCTAGATTCAATTTTGTTTCGGATGTTTAACGATTTTTGTTATCTCTAGGTCTTTGGATCTTTCTATGTTGCAATCCAACGTTAGTGGCTGTGCTCTTTTTAGTGATGCCCTGCGTTTTTTATCTTGAAGGTTTGCATGAATTCTACTCTCCATTGAGCAGGCTATCTCTTAGCAAATTCCATTATCACATTTTACATTAAAAAGTTGATTCTGTTACATAACTCGTATTATTATTATTATTTCGACTGTTAACCGTTTTTCAGCTAATTGTACAAGGCAAGCCAGGCATCTCTTTAAAGTTTTATAATTACGTTCAAATCTGTCTCCATGATTATTTACCAAATCTTCATATGAACTTATTACTATTGTAAATAGTTTCAAATGCACAGCTAGCTACTTAAAGATAAGTTGAGTTGCTGTTTTTGAAAACATCCAAAATGAGATCAGAATAAGTTCCTTTTTGTTCTGATTCTTCAAAGTGTTTATGCTCAATTTCATTATTTCATCTGTGTTCTGTTACAAATCAAAAATTTCAAAAAAAAAGAACATTCTTTATCGCTATATTAGCATGTTTCAGAATCTTGCGAATTAGGTTATACTTTCTTTTGATTGGATTAATTCCCTTCTCAAATTCTTTTTTTTTTTCACTTTTGCTAAAGCAATATACTTTTAATTTCTGACTATTTTGTGGCTCTTCAAAAACAGACAGCTGAAGTAGACTTTTAAATTTCGGCCACTCCATGTCTCTCCAAAAAGGCAGCTCCATCTCTCACTATGATCTGCCAGAACTGTGCATAAACAAAGAGTTTCACTCTACTTAGATACATGCGACAATAATCCTATCAAATAAAATTAAATCAAATCATATGATAGAGAGGGAGAAATTCTCATAAGGTCAACAGACCCAGATCGAAGCTCTGCCACATTCAACCAAAAATTGTGATCGATGAGTATAGAACCAACTGGGCACAATTATCCATATCCTATCAATGGATCAGCTCTACATATCAGTGTAAAAACAAGGAAATAGTATCTGTACCATCCTTAGCCAGGAATGTTGAGTCGACGATCCACCTCAACCTCATCATGATGCCCACAGAATCAAAGAGGTCAGTCTTCAAACAATTTGATTCACTGCACGTAACTTTTCGAAACAGCTAGACACAGTAGATACGACAAAGACCCTGAAACCATTCCTGCGATAGGACTGAATACTTGGGCTGCACAACATGCCATGTCCCTTGGGAACCTGTTTCATTCCAGGTCCAACTCTGACATTTCCTTGTCAATGTGGAAAATTACTCAGCTATGTGCAGTTCCCTAAGAGGAGAATAATTACAATCTGACCAATTACCACACCATCAGTCCCATCACGACAGTCAAATTGGTGGGCGTTCTTTTTAACAGAACTGTTAAGCAGCACAAAAATAACCTGCTCAGTGTGGTTTCCGATCAGTCCCCATGTGGAGATGGTGCTGTTGTGGAAATATCATTGGATTACTAATTCAGAACAGGCTAATAGTCTGGCAGCTGGTGGAAGATAAAAACAATTAATAAACTATCGAGATCTCAAATCTGGTGTGAGTAACAGTGACATTGAAGCTAATGTCGATTGTAAACACCAATTTGCTTCCCGATGCACTTTCCGAAAGCAAATCTCCTGTGCTTTCCTGGTCTGGTGACTCCACACACACAGCCATGTGATAAACTCTTGAATGGTCTCTGAAACGGCGAAGCAAGACACTCAATTGTATCAAACTGTTCCGAGGTCTTAAAGGATAAACCCGTACCAAACACCAGGCCCCAGCCTCGGTATCAGAAAAAGGAATGGGAAACACAGCCCTGCCGACCCGGCAGAGACCTCCTTCCTAACATCTGAGAACTTGTGACAAAATCTACAGAGCTTTCCCACAGACTGCACAGAAACATCGGGAATGGAGTAGGCCATACAACACATTAAGCCTCCCCCAATTCTAGTTCATGTCTGAACATCTCCTCAATGCAAGTTCCCTACACACTGTACAAATCACTTAATATGATTAACCTTGTAAAGCAAGAAACTTGAACTGCAGTAGTCCCTTTGATCTGTCGAGTTTGCTAACTAATTGAATATAATGATAGCTGAACATTTATTTCCACACCATACTCCTGCTCTCTCCCCCAGCCCTCCAGTATCAAGTCATCCTTATTAGTCTTTAGTGCCTTGTCTTCCACAGCCTTACGTGGGAGAGAATTCCACAGGTTCACCAGTCTCTGAGTGCATACCTTTATTTTCATCACAATGCAGTGTGACCTGCCTGTACCTTATACTGTGGGCCTTTGTTTTAGGCGTTCCAACCAGGGGAATAAGCATCCCTGCTTCCAATCTATGTCGCCCTGTCAGTGTTTTATATATTTCACTGATATCTCCACTCACTTTCGTGAACCTCATGTAAAACAGGCTCAGTCGCCCTAAACTTTGCTCCCAAACAAGTCTGTCAATCCCAGAGATCAGTCTGGTTATTTTTGACTGCTCTCCCTCAATGTCAGGTTTGTCCTTTATTAGGTAAGGAGACCAAAACTACACACAATATGTGCACGATGTTCGAAGTGGGGTATAACCAAGGCCCTGTCCAGTTGTAGTAAGACACCCTTACTCCTGGACTCAAGTTCTCCTGAAATAAAGGTGAACACACGAGTTACCTTCTGAACTGCTTTCTGTTCCTGCAATATTGTTTTTCAGTGACTGGTGCACAGAGGGATCCCAGATCCTTTTCAATGTTACAGCTCCCCACTTGGTGGGTCTATGTACACTGGTCTGTGTGCCAATGTATTCCAATATTAGCTTCTGTCCTCAGAATTCATGACCCACATGGATCTCGGACGTCTGTCCAAACAGAAACAAAAACAAGCGAGTGCAGTTCCCTTTATAGATCGACTACTCTCTTTTCAAATGTTCAGCTTCATTCTATTGTCCCCAACAAAGTAGACAACATCACATCTATCCACACTGCTCTTCATCTGGCACATATTTACTTATTTACTTCATTTGTCTCAATCACTTTGAAGTTTCTTTTTCACATCCTCCTCTCCCTTCAAAATCCTATTTCTGTCAGCAGACTTTGAAACTTTGCATTTGATACCCTCAGCTAGATGTTTGAGCTGTATTGTGAATATCTGGCGCCCCAGCATTAATCATCTTGATGCCACAAGAGCCTTCTAAACTGAAAACCATACATTTATTCCTACTCACTGTTCCTGTTAGCTCTCCCATTATAACACCATGTCCATATATTATCCCCTATCCCATGTGCTTTTACTTTGCATACGAGGCTTGGGACTCTAGTAAAAGTCTAGTTGAAAATCCAAATTCAGTACCTCTATTGCTTTTATGTAATTAATCCACCAGTCAGTTTCACAAATATGTTTCCCATTTCATCAATATGTATGCCCATTATGTTGAGTTCCAATAATTTCTCCAAATTAGTTTATTTACTAATTTCATTCTACATCATTTTCTCATCAGACTCAGGTTTTCTCCTATTGCTGGGACGGCGTTGTATCTACCTTTTTCTGTGAAGACAGAAGTGAAGTCTTGTGTCATGTTTCTCTGTTCTCCATTCTCCATTCCCGGGTTTCAGACTGGAAGGAAGCTGACACTTTGACTAAAAAGAACAGCTGTTGTCTATTCACCCTGTCCATGCCTCTGGTAATCTTAAACCTGAATTGCTTACCCACTCAACTTCCTCTGCTCCAAAGTAAATAACTCAAGCGTACCCAGATTCTCTCCACAGCTCATATTCTCCATCCTAGGGAACATCCTGGTGTATCTCCTCTGCACCTTATCCGGTACAATCACATCCTTCCTGTAATGTGGCTCCATGAACTGCATACAGTATTTAATTTGGCCTTACCCAAGTGTGATATAAAACTCTTACAATATTTAGGTCAACAAATGAAGGCTTTATCTACAGTTCTGCTTAACTCATCAATGATCATGTTCAGTCACATTCAGGGATGTGTAGAGAAGCACCCACTGAGCTTCGTAATGCGTTGCTAATTATTGAGTCCTCCCCTGTCTCGTTCCTTCTTCCAAAGTGTATCACCTCATATTTATCAGAGTTACATTCCAACTGCCATTAACCTGCCCAGCTGACCATTCCATGTATATCTTCCTGTAACATAAGACCTCCCACCTCACTGCCAAACACCCGGCCAATGTTTATGTCAAACACAAACTTGCTTATCACACTCCCCCTACCCACTTCACATTCACAACACTTATGAATACCACAAACAATAAGGGACACAGCACTGATCTCTGCGGTACACCAGGGGACATTAGTCACCAGTCACACAAACAACCTTCTACCACGAAGTTGATTTTGGATGCAACTTGGTAAGTCACTAATAGGTCCTACCTGTTCACTGGTTATTCTGTTCCACTTGATGTACCTGTAGAATATCTGGGAATTCTCCCTAATCTTGCTCTGCCAGCAGGTTTCCATGCTCCTGTGTTAGCCAGTCCCCTCCCAGTGAAGAATTTCCTCCTTCTTACGGTCTTAAATTGCCTGTCCCTTATCCTGCCACTATTTGCTTAAATGTAGAGTAGACAGCCAGAGAAATATTCTGTTTACTTCTACCTTGTCACATGTTTCGTAGATTTTCTAAATTTCACTGCTCTTTGAAACTGGAGAGGTCACAAGACAAGTCTCCCCATCAGAAATTCTTGTGATCCGAGGCATTAATCTGGAGAATATCCATTGCACGTCCTCTGTGATCAGCATACTCTTTCTTAGATTGGATTACTAACGCTGTACACAATACTCGAGGTACTCTCTCATCAACACTCTGTGCAACTGCTTCGTGAGGTCTTTACATTAATATTCTGATTTACTTAAACAAGTTCCAATCTAACATTAACTATCCAATTACATGTATTTCTCCAAATACTATTCACGTTAGTTGCATTAACGAACTCACTGGGTGAGTTTAGATTAGATTACTTACAGTGTGGAAACAGGCCCTTCAGCCCAACAGGTCGACACCAGCAGCCGAAGCGCAACCCACCCATACCCCTACACCTAACAGTACAGGCAATTTAGCATGGCCAATTCACCTACCCTCCACATCTTTTGGACTATGGGAGAAAACCAGAGCACCCGGAGGAAACCCCGTAGACACGGGGAGAATGTGCAAACTCCACACAGTCAGTCGCCAGAGGCGGGAATTGAACCTGGGTTTCTAGTGCTGTGAGGCAGCTGTGCTAACCACTGTACCACTGTGCCACTGTGCCGCCCACTTCTTAAGACTCCAAACACACCACATCCGCTTGTTGTCCTTTGTTTACTCTGCAAGAATAAAGAAGCCTCAAACAATTCCAAAGTTTGTCAGGTATAATTTCTCTGTCAGAAATTCAGAGTGATTCTCTGCAATGTTCTGTTAATTTCTAAATACCCACTATCACATCTGATCGAATAGATTCCAACTGTTTCCCTACAAATGTCAAACTAACTGATCTGCAGTCCTCCGCATTATCCCTTCTTCCCTGCATAGATAGTTGGATCATGTTTACTACCTTCCAGTTATCTGCAAGGGCTTATGGTCTTTGCAGGATCTACAGTAAAATAAAACGCAGTCACCGAGTTCAATTAACATGTTGTTTTATTTCTGACATTTTTATATGAAGTACATCTGGCACATCAGACTTATCAATGATCAATTTAGCTCCATTTGCAAGAACTACCTTGTTGCTGATTCGAATTGACTTTTGTCTTTACTTCCACAAGTCCCATGTAATCACTTGCTTTACACGGAGATTTCCTGGAGCTTTCTCCATGAAGACCGATGCAACGTAGCTGGTTAGTTTCTGTGCCATTACCTTGTTCCACACAATGAATTATCCTGAAGCTTATAAATTTCCACATTGGCCTTACTTTTGTTTTCTTTGGTGTATGGATCGTAGATTTGAGCAGTCTTTGTGTTTCCTGTTTGTTTGTATTCATGTTCTTTTTGATTTCCTTAACACTTTCTTCATCCTTATTTTCGGAAAGGTAAATCTCTCAGAATATTGAGGTTTGCACAATATCTGGAATTCTTCTGAAGCTGCTTCCTTTGGTTTAATGAAATCTTTAATTTTTTACATTAACCATCATTGAGTCACCTTCCCTTTCTTTGGTATTTATAACTTAGTGATGTGTATGTACTTTTCAGTTTGTATGTATTTCTATCAATAACATTGTTTATCTCACATTAAATGTTATATTGTATTTTCCCAATTCACTTGGTCCTCTCGCCTCCGGGGTTCCATAATATTTGAGTGTAATGTTAAAAAATTCTATATTGCATGCAGACTCTATGTAAAATGCAACATACTAATGTCATTATTACTCAAAAGCTGCTTCAGAGCAAGGTTAGTAATTAGTCCTTCTGACCACACAACACCACACCCGAAATAACCTGCTCTCAAGTTTGGTTAACAACACACTCTTCAACCTACCTCATATACACTTTTGAAGTTTACTTTTCAAAGCCTGAGCAAACATTTTGTTAACGCAGTTTAGATGCAATTTTAGATCATCCACTATTACTGCAGCACCCACAATATGTGTATATCTACTTTCCAGAGAATTTGCATGCACAAAATTGCCCAACATATTTGATTTAGATATGTAAGGCACCAATGTTTGTTCCTCCTTGTTGTTTACAAGATCCACGCAAACTGATTCTGAAGAAGCTGTGGGATGTTATCTGTGGTGTTATTAGTGATAGACGTGGACAAGACATTGGGGAGGCTCATCCCGATGCTGAGATGATCTGAAGAAATGCCCATCAGTACAGGACAAGCATCAATAACTTTCCCCGCTCGGCCAGGACAAATGTCTCCGTATTCTCTCTACTCACTCACACTCTCTGTATATCTGTTATTGCACATACCCCCACAAAAGGCTCTTGCTCCACCAGTCACACTGTTGCATGGAACAATCTCATTCCTTCTCTCTCTTTGTAACTGAAAGCAAATCGAGATTGAATTTATTGTTTTACCAATATCGAACCAGTGAGACCATTTGATGCTGGGGATTGAAAATGCGGACATTTTGAAAATTGGGGAGAAAGCAGATGCCATCGAAACGGAAGAATCCTGGGAATCAATCATCTTGTCCTCCAAGAAATTAGAAAATACTCACTATCATAGTTTTTTTTTGTTTGAAACACTTTCACAGTAAACAGAAATACGACGATCCAGGGAATTCATCAGCCCGAAGAGGAGCATCACAAAGGACGCAGTGGCTGTGCGGTTTTGAAATTAAGTTGATGTAATCTTCATGAGTGTCTTATTGAAACAGATTATTATGATGGAGTTGAGGATATTTGTGGGTTGGGGGGGGAGCGGTTGTAAATAGTTGTGGGGTAATTTTCATTTTTACAGTTAAAAATAAATTGACGTTATTTTCTTTAATCGTGGAATTTGGGAGTACTCTGTCGCTCATATTCTAATAGATTATGAGGTGATGTGAGCTTTCTTGGGTCTTTGGTTTATTAACAGAGAGGTTCCCCACCATGTCGTAACACTTGTAAAGACCAACAGAAGCAAAAAAAAAAGAAGTGAGGAGCGAGAAAATTAAATATGAGGGTAAGTAAGCCAGTCATGTAAAGAAAGACTGTAAGAGCTTCTTTTGATATGGAAAGGGAAAACGAGAGGCAAAAATGGGCAGTTGATCGCTAGCAATTGGCACAAGAGAGAAACGTGGAACAAGGAAATGGCTGAGGAGCTGAACAATTACTACGTGTCAGTCTTCATGGTTGAAAATACGACTAATATCCCAAACATTGAAAACACTTAGTGGACAGACCAGAGTAAGGTTGCCATCACCTAGGAGAAGGTGCTGGAAAAACTGAATGGCTTGAATGTAAGTAAATCACCTGGACCAGATAGGCTCCACTCCAGATTTCTAAGGCAGTGGAGGCGTTGGTGGTGATCTTTCAAGAATTGCTCGAATCAGGGAGATGCCCAGAGGACTGAAAAATCGCTAACGTGACACCCCTGTTTAAAAAGGGAGTAAAGCAAAAGAGGGAAAATTGTAGACTGATTAATCTAAACTTGGCTGTGGGTAAGATCCTGGAATCCATTGTGAAGGATGAGATTACTGAATATTTGGATGTGAATGGTAAAGTAGGACAAAGTTAGCATGGTTTCATCAAGGGGAGGTCATGCCTGGAAAATCTGCTAGAAATCCTTGAGGACATCATAAGCAGCTTAGAACAAGGACAGTCAATGGATGTCATCTACCAGGACTTCCAGAAGATCTTTGACAATGTGGTGACAGGAGGCTACTGAGTAAGGCAAAGGCCCATGGTGTTAGAGGCAAGGTGCTAGCATGGATAGAAGTATGGCTGTCTGGCAGGAAGCAGAGAGTGTCGAGAAAATTGTCCTTCTTAGGATGACAGCCAGTGACAAGTAGTGTTCCATAAGGCTCATTGTTGGGACCAAAACCTTTCACTTTATACATTAACGATCCAGATGAAGGAACTGAAGGCATTCTGGCTCCGTTTGAAGATAATACAAAGATAGGTATAGGGATAGGTATGGTCGAAGAGGCAGGGAGGCTGAAGAAGGATTTGGATAGGTTAGGATAATGGGCAAAGAAGTGGCAGATGGAGTACAAAGTTGGAAATTGTGGGAACATGCACTTTGGTAGGAAATATAAAAACATGGTCTACCGAGAAAATTCAGATGTCAGAAGTGCAAAGGGATTGGGAGTTCTACTCCAGGATTCTCTCAATGTAAACTTGCAGGTTGAGTCAGTAGTTAGGAAGGCAAATGCAGTGATGGCATTTATTTTGAAAGGATTTGAATGTAAAAGCAGGGACTTACTTCTGAGGTTCTATAAGGCTCTGGTAAAACCACATTTGGAGTATTGTGCGCTGTGTTGAGCCTCATATCTCAGGAAAGATGTGCTTACCTTGGAATCGTTTCACAGGAAGTACACAAGAATAGTCCCAGGAATGAAAAGCTAAATATATGAGAACATTTGAGGACTCTAGGTCTGTTCTTGATGGACTTCAGAGGGATGTGGGGGGATCTAATTGAAACATACAGAATACTGAATGGCCTGGAAAGTGTGCATGTTGAGAAGTCTTCCATTGGTCGGGTCTCTTGGACCCAAGGATACAATCTTAGAGTAAAGGGAAATCCTTTTAGAACGGAGGTAAAGAGAAACGTTTTCAGCCAGAGAGTGGAGAACCTATGGAATTCATTTTCACAGAAGGCAGTAGATGTCAGGTCATTGAGCATATTAAAGACAGAGAGTGTTAGCTTCTTGAGTTTCAAACGGATCAAGGATTACAGGAAGTAAGCAGAAGAATGGGGTTGAGAAACTTGTCAGCCATAATTGAATGGTGGATCAGAGTCGATGGGCTGAATGGCCTAATTTCTGTTCCTACGTCCGATGTTCTTATGGTAGTAAGCCGCAGCCTGATACTTCCCTTCTCTTACTTTGTCCCTCCTGACAGCAAAGTGTGAGAGTAAAAAATCTCTGAATCATCTACACCAAACGTGGAGTATGCCTGTTGAGGATTAACGGGAATCACTCCACTGCTTGAAGGAAAGGAAATTCAGCCAAATCCAACTATTCCAGGAAGAAATCTCACACCAGCAACTTGTTTGAGGAAAATAACGTCAGAGACAGAATAACACTTGGGACACATTATCACTTTTCCATTTGATATGAGTTCAAGTACTATGAAACTCTGGAAAGCTTTTCTTATTCTTTATCGTATTAAGACAGGAGCATTTGTGTATGTGCCTGTACATGTGTGACTCTGTATCTCACATTTTTCGAGAAAATGAACTAGGTTACACTTCAAACCTGTTGTGGCCAGTGGGGAAGTGAGGCTGGAAAATGAAATCGTGACCCTCCAACATTTGTCGGAGTAGGAATGAGAAATTTTCAAAGTGCTGTTCAAATGGGAGTTCTCTTCCCCAGAAGGTTATTCCTAAGATGGCAGCTCAACACCACTACTTCCAGCGAAATTCGACATGGTCCATAAATGTTGGCCTATCAACAACACCGACATTCCATGAACAAATTAAAAATGATAAACTGCAGCAGAATTAATTGGATGGGAACAAGACTGATAGATAAATGTCTGTTGCTTTCCAGAATTGTTCTGCCTGTGTACTTTGGCTTTATGCAGTTTCCTCGTATTGTGCCTGGGTGTTTGCATTTATTCAAAGTTGGGTTTGTTCAACATTTGACAGACATGTGAATGGAAGGAAATTGTGGACATACAGAAAAGTGCTGCAGAGATCAGATCAACCATGATCTTGCTGTCTGGTCGAGCAATGACAAAGTGTCTAATGACCAACTACTGCTCCTCAGTCCTATGTTCCTATGTTCCATTTAGTCCTTAAAACCACCTGAACAGGAGCAGATAGAGACCACATGCTCCAAATACCTGCCGCAGTAATACAGGATATCATTCAATCCCTCAACACTGTATGGTTTGGTGTGGGTAGTAAAATGTGATGGGAAATCCAGACTGGGTACAAAAGAAGCCACCCATCTCTTCACAGAGTGTCTCCTCTCTGCAACTGGTGTTTCACTTGTTGGTCATGTTGTAGACCCAGGTTCGTTGTGAATATCGGGCCCATATCTCTCCCAGAGATGGCTCATAAAATACTTTTCTCTCACAGTCCTCACCATTCAATAACAGCACTTCCAGGAAAATTGCAACCATTCACTTTCCAAAGACAAATTATGAGAATATAAGAAACAGGAGTAGCTAATTCCGATGCTCACGCCATTGTATGCGATCATGTCTGACCTACTGTTGGCATTAACTCCTCTTTAATGCCCTATTCTTCACAACCCTCAGCACTCTGACAGGTCAAAAATCCGTCTACCTCCTCTTTAAATACTTGCAGTGATCTACCTCCACAAACTTTCTAGACTTGAGAATTCCTGACATTCACTACCCTCTGTAAGAAGAAGACACTCTCCACACAGACACTATCACCTATTAACATTAACAAAAGGGATTAACTGACCTGCTCAGATAAGAGGGATTGATCCTGATATCAAGGCAGAATTTGACTGAAGACTTTATCCTCAGAAACACTTAATGATCCAAAATCATGCATCCCGAGTAAAATAAAAAAAAATACATGCCATGGCATTTATCACCTTCTCACTGTCTGTGTAGAGCAGAACGAGTAATTGTTCATCACTGTCATGTTTCAATGCAATGACCTCTTATTCTCTGACAATGCTACAGATTAACCTTCACTCACTCCTTGTTTACCATCAGCCCAGGGAGTAGGCTGGTGAAATTCCTTTACACTCTGTTGCAATGAGATCATTTCTTTTAAAGGTGAGAAAATCTATCCACAGTATCCGAAATACTGCCTCTACCACACTCTCAGCGATGATCATTACAATTCCTTTCCCTCACTTACCGATCAACATTTCTTTATTATGACATAAACCCCCATTCCGTCTCTATGCACTGCCACTGATGTGGAATTTAAACGTTCCTTACATCTGAATGTCAGCATCAGTAAAGCCAGAACCAGAGGTGCCCAGGGAGATGAATATCACTTTTGGGAGAGACTCAGTCAGAAAATTGCACTTGAAATAATAAATGGTCACCTACCTGAATGGAAATGAAGTGCAGGAATAAAGAAAACAGGCACAGGAAGGGAGATAACTTTACTTTTGTTCTTCCCTCACGGGATGTGGGCAGCCCTGGTCAGGCCAGCATTTCATACGGATCTTGAACTGAGTGGCTGGTTCAGCTGTTCCCCAGGACAGTAAAGAGTAAAACACATTGCTATGTGTTTGCATAGACCTGACTAGGGAAGGATAACCCATTGATTTCTTCGAAGGACATGACGCAACCAGATGGGCTTTTTCTCACAAATGATGATAGTTTCAGCTCAAATACATCAATTTTCTTCACGAGATATCAACAGATTATTATTCTGTGCATCTAGATTATGTGCAATGTCTTAAGCAGTATTCAGTGTCTGCCTGTCGGACAGATTATGTGCCGTGAACAAGTCCAACATACTCAAGCGCAATTATTTTGAAACTAACATGTTGTTAGAAGGGACTTTATAACATGTATCCAGATTTGGCAAACGCACAATTGATGGTTTATTCAGAAGATACACTGAGGCTGAGGAGGAGATGGGATATCATGATAGTGGGATTGGACAGTATCAGTGAGTGGGGAGGATATGGAAATGCACATCAGTGCAGGGCTAGAAGGATTATGGAGTTTGAGAACAGTCTGGTTCCTCCTCGCATATTGGTGAGTAATTTGTCATGAGTAATTTGCTCGTTATAATTTGGGTGAAATGGAATATTTCATGGAATTGAAAATGTTGACGTCCACCTTTCTAAATTTAAAATAATATGAGCCGCACTTCAGTGTAACCTGTCTTTATGAACAGATAGAATGATTTACCAGGAACACCAACTATAGCGAGGATGGGATAGTAACCAGCTCGAATAAGCAGCAGAACATTATAGATCCATCATCTTAATGATATTCCAGGATGGGCAATCCAGTAAAGACCATCTGATAAACTCCTGTCCATTGTTGGAACATTCCAGTCTAATGTTCTCAGATTCTGATCCATTTTTGGAACATTCCAGTCTATTGTTCTCAGATTCTTATCAATTGATGAAACGTTCCAGTCGAATGTCCTCAGATCCTGATCCATTGTTGGAACATTCCAGTCTAATGTTCTCAGATTCTGATCCATTGTTGGAACATTCCAGTCTTATGTTCTCAGATTATGATCTCTCCTCCCAGGGATGAGCAGCTCATGCCTGTTAGTGCTGTCGGTGAGCTCCTGCTCATACTATGGGATAACACATTGAACCGAATCCTTAATTAGTAGAAGAGGCTATTTCGTGACACATTTAGGATCCACAGAGACTGACATCAATAATATTCTCTGAACTAATAGCTCCAGTTAACCCGTTTCAATTCAATACTATCTCATTAAACTTCAAAATAATGATTAATATTTACACATTCTGCTAGGGATATGTGAAGTGTCTGAGGGAGCGAATGTTGGGGCTAGTAGGTCAATTCAATTCAATCTGCCTTGAATGTGGGAGCAATGCTGGAAATTTATCGGAACATGAATGTGCTTCCCTGTTTATAAATCCTGTAAATATTTCTCAGGCATTACAATATCAGTACAACATTGAGCGAAATTCTATCATCCATGACCTTGAAGAAAATGTCCCTTTGACTATGTGCATGTACAACAGACAACGACATTATGTTAACAGAGAATTGTACCGAAGAGGCAATGGGGACTGCAGATGCTGGACAATTCAGTGTAGATAAAGTGTGGTGGTGGAAAATGCACGGCTGGTCAACCAAAAACCGAAGAGCAACAGAGTCAACGTTTCAGTCAGGATCCTTCTTCGGAACTGGGGAGGGTGAATAGGGCTGAGAGAAAATGAGTGGTGGGGTGAGGCTGGGGAAAGGTAGGCGACACGTGGACAAAGGTGTGAGGTGATAATGATAGGTCGGTGGGAACTGTGGACCAGTCGGTGGGAAGGAACATGAACAGTTAGGTCCCCTCGAGAGGGCGGACCTGAATTGGAGAGTTGAATTTGTGATCTGGGTGGATGAGGGTGGTTTGGAAACTGGTCAATTCAATGTTTATGCCTTGTGTTTGTCGGCTCACGAGGCAGAAGATAAACAACCTGGTAAATCTCTTCCCAACCTTCTCCAGCTTAACAATATCCCTCCTATAACATAACGACTAAAATTGCACACAGTACAACAGAAGAGGCTTCATCAATGTCTTGCACAACCTCAGCATGACTTCTCAACTTCTAATCTCAATGGTCTGAGCAATGAAGTAACCTTAACCACCCTGCAGCACAAACTTCAAAGAATTATACCTGTGCCCTGGGTCCCTCTTTTACTGCATAACTACCAAAGCCCAGCATTAATTGTACAAGCCCTTCCCTTGTTTGATTTACCAAAATGCAATACATCGCATGTATCCAAGTTAAACTCCATGTGCCACATTTCAGCCCAGTGAGTGATGTTACTGCCCCCTCTAATTCTCCCTTCTGATTAAAACGACATTCCCCTCTCCAGTAGGTCCACAAACAACAGCCTTAACTTTCCTAAAGACGCAGAGCTTGGTTTGCTTTGCGCAGGAGGAGTGGGTAAGGAGAAGCTGGATCGTATGATTACATGATTTTAGGAAGAGGAAAGCGACATGTTAGAGATTTGAAATAGTGACCGGTGTTTTGGGCCCAGAATTGTGCTCTTTCCTCGTCTCTGGTGTTCAGTATTGATATCTACTCGAGAACCTTCATTGTGCAGAGTGTGTTTGCAGGATTTCGTTCCCTGATATAGCAGACGACTGATAATAGCCATTTAAACCGGAAATCATAGCCAAGCAATTAAAGATGTTCATAGTTTATCTCAATGGCACCGCGAATGCACTCAACATCCTATAGTTGAAGCTAATAACTTGTACTTTTTTTTCCAATGAGAAATGTCCCCTGTATAATTTGGTAATGTTAACCAGAGTTTAATAAATCCATATACTTAAAATAAGACCCAATACCTGGCATGGTTTAGTCCTTGTGTAGTGGGTGGTGCACACGTTTCTGAGACGAAACTTGGAATTCGATTACAGTCCATGAATGTGTGGTAGTGCCCCTATCTCTGGAGACGGTCATGTGTATTCATGTCCTGTGGAGGTGTCTCACAACATATTACAACAGGATGATAAAAAAAACACACAGCAGCATCATGTTGCAGCTTTAGGGGTTAATGCTGAATGATAGGAGCGTCCCTATCGCTGTACCGAAAATTCTAGTTTCAAATTCTATAGAGCTGCTTCATAATATGTCTGAATAAGTTGGTCAAACTTTTCTGGAATCATGCCTTGATGGAGAAGGAAGAGGTACGACTACTGAATTTGAGACTATAGACCCAGGATGACTGAAAGCACTGCCAACCGTCTTGATTGGAGTCTCATTTACACTTTCTAGAAGTTTATAAAATTATGAAGGGCATGGATAGGGTGAGTGGTCAAGGTTCCTTCCCGCCAAGGTAGGAGAGTCTAAAACTAGAAAGCATAGGTATAAGTTGGGAAGAAAAATATTTGAAAGATAATGAAGATCTACTTTTTTTTCCTGCAGAGGGTGGTGCTTCTATGGAATAAGCTGCCAGAGAAACTGGTGGAGGCTGGAACAATTATTGCATTTAAAAGGCAACAGGGTGGCTTTACGATTAGTGGGATATGGGCCAAATGCTGGCAAAAGTGAGTGGATTAATTTAGAATAATGGGATGGCATGAACAAGTTGAAGGGTCTATTTCCCTGTTGTACATCTCTGTGAATCATTGTTTTAATTAATGAAGGCCTCTTTGAAATCTTCTGTTGTTCACCATTATACAAACACTGCCCACTGTACACCCATGCTTGATGTCATCCACAAATTTGCGAAATATGCCTTCGTTAATTCTCATATAAATCTTTTACATGAATGACAAACAAACGTGGACCCAAAAATTTTGCCTCTGGATCATCGCTGCCCACAGGCTTCCAGTTCAAAAAACAACCATCCATCACCACCCTGTCTCCTGCCATTAAACAGATATACACAGAAACACACACGCAATCACACACACATACAGAGACACCGACGGAACTATGTCTTTAAGACAAAGGTTAGATGAAAAACACGATCAAGAGTTACAGTGAGAAGGCGGGGAAATTGTTGAGAAACACATCAGACAGGATCAAACAGCAAAGTAGACCGAATGGGCCAAATGGCCTAATTCCAATTTCCTATGCTCTGCATCCTTAAGGTGTCAGGATTATTTTCCAAGGGTGCAGTAGAAGCTAAGTTTGATAAATACTTGACTGGACAGTCAATGGGACTGTGGGATACGTTTGAGGGGCTGAATTTTATATGTTTGTTCCTATTTGCTGTGCCCTTGTTTCTGAAAAGAGTCGGTGACTTGCTGTGAGGTTAACACGCTTTAATATAAAAGGGGTCTCCCATTTCCATTTGAGATAACGTTGCTCCTTTCTCCTTTGGATTGCGCGATCTGTGGCGTTCTCATCCCCGGGAACAGTGAAGTCTGGGTCATTGAGGATATTCAAGGCTGACCTTTGATTGACAGGGGAGTCAAAGTTTATTAGGAACAGACAGGAAAGGGATATTCAGCTACAAACAGACCATCCATGATGTTTTTAAACTGAGCAGCAAGTTGGAGGGGCCGAATGGCCAACTGCTGCTCCTACCTCACCCGTTGTTCTGTCAATTCACTCCCGTGGCTGTTACAGAGGGAGAGAAAGATCCCATTCAGCTAGTCAGCATCGTGACGATATAGCAGGGGGAGGTTATAATGAAATTGCATGGGGTTAGACAGGAAAAGAATGAAGTATTCAAGTTATTTCAGTAAATTACACAGTACAGGAGGACGCCATATAACCATGCCAGGCTGTTACGCAGGAGCAAGGGCGCCTTGGGTGGCGTCAGGAAGTACAGAGTAGAGATCATTACTCATTTTGTGCTTGGAATGCTGTACCGAGTGGAGTTCTTCAGGGATCTGTGTGAGGTCATCAACAAATTACAATCCATACTAACAAATTGGATGAAAGGGTTGGAGCTCAGTTTGCTTATACATCAGGATAGTCAATCAATAAGATGTCAAATGGAGACAGAGCGTTTCAAATGAGATACAGATAGGGGAGGGCAGAACGGCTGCAATGAGATACAGGCAGGGGGAGGGAAGAACATCGGCAATGAGATACAGTCGGGGAGGGCAAAAAGTCTGCAATGGGACATAGGCAGGGGAGGTCAAAGTGTCTGCAATGAGAGCGATGGAGAGGGCAGATCATCTGAAATGGGACACAGACGTGGGTGGGGCAGAGCATCTGCAATGGGATACAGACAGGGGGAGGGCAGCGCGTCTGCAGTGGGATACAGACATGAGGGAAGGCATAGCGTCTCCAGTGGAATATAGACAGGGGGAGGAAGAGCATCTGAAATGTAATACAGACAGGAGCAGGCAGAGCGTCTACAATGTGATACAGACAGGGGGAGGGCAGAGCGTATGCAATGTGATACAGTCAGGGGGAGGGCAGGAGTCTGCAATGGGATACAGACAGGGGATGAGCAGACCGAATGCAATAGGATACTTGCAGGGGAGGGGCAGAGTGTTTGCAATGGGATACAGACGGGGGAGGGCATAGCGTCTGCAATGGGATGCAGACAAGGGGAGAACAGAGTGTCTGCAATGGGTTACAGACAGAGGGAGGGCATAGCGTCTGCAATGCGACACAGACAGGGGAAGGGCATAGCGTCTGCAATGGGGTACAGACAAGGGGAGAAAAGAGTGTCTGCAATGGGTTACAGACAGAGGGAGGGCAGAACTTATGCAATGGGTTACAGACAGAGGGAGGGCAGAATTTCTGCAATGGGATACAGACAAGGAGAGGGCAGAATGACTGCAATGGGATACAGACGGGGGAGCAGAGCGTCTACAATGGGGTACAGACAGGGGGAGGGAAGAGCGCCTTCAATAGGATGCAGACAGGGGGGGGGCAGAACATCTGCAATGGGATGCAGATGGGGGGGGGCAGAGCATTTGCAATGGGGTACAGAGAGGTGGAGTGCAAAGCGTCGACAGTGGGATACAGACAGGGGAAGACATATTGTCGGCAGTGGAATACATTCAGGGGGATGCAGAGTGTCTGCAAAGGAATACAGACAGGGGAGGCAGCGCGTCTGCAATGGGGTACAGACAGGGGGAGGGTAGAGCCTCTGCAGTGGAATACAAACGGGGGAGGTAGAGCATCTACAATGGGATACATTCAGGGGAGGGGCAGAGCATCTGCAATGGGATACAGAGCGGGGAAGGGTAGGGCGTCTGCAGTGGAATACAGACAGGGGAAGGGTAGGGCGTCTGCAGTGGAATACAGACGGGGGAGGCAGAGCGTCTGCAATGGGTTATAGAAACGGGAGGCAGAGCGTCTGCAATGGAATGCAGACAGGAGAGGGCAGAATATCTGAAATGGGATACAGACTTGGGGACAGGCAGAAAATCAAGCAATGGCATACAGACAGAGGAGAGTTTTCAGCAAAACTTCAGCAGAAAAAAAAACATACAATATATATGTGATGGGAATTTTCTGTTTTGAGGAAAAGACAAAACAGCAGAAAATTATTTAAGTGCAAGGAGAATGTAGAACTCAGTGGTACAGAGGGATTTGCGTCTCTTAGTACATGAGTCACCTCAAATTACTCTGAAGGTGCAGTGATTTGGAAGGTAAATGGAATTATTCTGTTTCGTGCAGCGGGTGTTGTGTTTGATCGTAGCGATGTTTTTTTTCCATCAGTACAGGGCATTGCTGAGATCACATCTGATGTATTATGTGTAGTTATAATTGCCTTAACTGATAAAAACAAATTTGCTTCCGAAACGTTTCATATGTTTTTCTCTTTACTCATTCTTGGGATGAAGATATTACGTTACGAAGAAGGAACAATCAGGCTTGAGAATGAGAGATGTTTTAATGACCATAAAACATCTTGAGAAGAGTGTAGTTGGTGAATACCTGATGGATATTTCTTCTTATGTGGGAGAATAAAATTGGGGAAATAATTTAAGAATAATTCAAGTTCAAAGGAAAGGTTATTGGACCGAAAAATTGAACTCTGATTTATCTTCTTATCTGATGCCAGACAGGCTGACCTTTTCCAGCAATTTCTTTATTTGTTTAAGAATAAAACATATTCATCTGAACACAGATATTATAAAGTTATCAAACGTTTATGTTTACATTATGCAGGCACATATTAACATATCTTCAAAACAAGTAGGGCCATTTATTGTTAGTTAATTGATTCTGTGTACGACAACAGCAATAATGCACTGACCTGGAGTCGAGAATGTGATAGAGTCATATAGTTCAGACAATATTCAAGGAGAGCTCACATGGTCCAGTTTGGGGCCTGATAACGTTACTGATTTAACTTACAGATGGAAAAATGTAGCCTATCTGTGAAGGAACAGCCTATTGCTCACTTTCTGCTTCCCTGCCGCTCATCACAGCAACGTGTGGGAGTGAAAAAAAGCCTAGTCGTCTTTTCCACTCATGGAGGATTTCTGATGATGATTCATTGGAATTTGTCCACTGCTTGAAACAAAGCAATTCAGTCAAATCCAACTATATCAGGAAGAAATCCCATTGTCAGAAGGTTATGCGAGACAAATAAATTCAGAAGTAATTATTCAGACTGGATAGTGAGGGGAACAGACAAGAGATTTTGTGGTTGCAAATGGGAATCCAAGATGATCTATAGCCATCTACGTGCCAAGGTCCAGGATGCCTCAGAGCGGCTGCAGAACGTTCTCACCGGGGTGGGGGAGCAGCCAGAAGTCATTGTACACATTGTATGGAAACGGGAGGCAGAGCGTCTGCAATGGGATGCAGACAGGAGAGGGCAGAATATCTGCAATGGAATACAGACTTGGGGAGGGGCAGAGCACCAAGCAATGGCATACAGACAGAGGAGAGTTTTCAGGAAACCTTTAGCAGAAAAAAAATACAATATGTATATGATAGGAATTTTCTGTTTTGGGGAAAAGACAAAACAGCAGAAAATTATTTAAATGCAAGGAGAATGTAGAACTCAGTGGTACAGAGGGATTTGTGTGTATCTGTGCACCTGTACCAGGTAGAAATAGTGATGAGGTCCTTCAGAGTGAGTATAGAGAGCTAGGAAAAAGGGTAAAAGACAAGACCACGTCAGTGGTAATATCCGGTTTACTTCCAATGCTCTGTGCTAGTGAGCGTAAGAAAAGGAGGAATTGGCAGATGAATGTGTGGCTAAATTATTGGTTCCAGAGGTAGGGATTCAGAGTTTTAGATCACTCAGATCTTTTGTGGGACAGAGGTGACCTGTTCAGGAAGGATAGGTTGTATCTGAATTGGAAGGGGACTAATATCCTGGCTGGCACGATTGCTAGTGCTACAAGGGAGGATTTCAACTCGATTGGTTGGCGTGGGGGACGGTGTGGGATCCTCAACAGCAGGGTTGCAAGTGTGAGGCTGGAAGGAGGTACCATAATCACAAACAGTAAATTGCAGAGATAGGTTCGGCAGGAACACGACAGGGAGCAAGGAATGCCTGTTGGATTGAGTTGCACCTGTTCCAATGTAAGGTGGCTGACAGGTAAGGCCGATGAACTCAGTGCATGGAGAGGTACGAGGGACTGGGATATTATAGCCATTAAAGAAACATGGCTAAGGGAGAGACATGGCTGGCAGCTGAATGTACCAGGGTACAGGTGCTTAATGCGAAACAGAGATGGTGGAAGGAGGTGTGAGGAGTCGCATTTTTGATTAAGGCGAGGACCACAGCAGTAATCAGAGATAAAATAACTGAAGGAATATCCTGTGAGGATTTGTAGGGGAGCTTAGAAATAAGAAGGGAATGGTGATATTATTTGGGTTGTTCCATAGCCCTCAAATAGTAAACAAGTAATTAGCCGAACAAAAATATGTAGAGTGTTTGGGGAGACTTGCAGAGCCAATGGGATTGCCATAGTAGGAGATTTTAATGTTGGTAATGTTAGACTGGGATTGACATAGAATTAAGAACTGAGATGGGGTGCATCGGTTATGTGTGTTCAGGAAAGTTTCCCCAAGTAGTATACAGCGGGTGCAACTCGGGAAGGGATAAGACTTGACCTACTCTAAGAAGTAGGGCAGGACAGGTGACTGAGGTGAATGTGGGGGAGCACTCTGTCACCAGTGACCATAGTTGCAATAATTTTAAAATAGTTATGGAGAAGGAAGAAACTGATCCACATGTTCAAGTTCAAACTTGGGGCAAGGCGAATTTTGATGGAATTAGACAGGAGCTTGTAGGGGTTGGTTGGAGGAGTCTGTTTGCAAGCGAAAGGACCTCCTGCAAGTGGGAGGACTTTAAAAGTGAAATGTCATGAGTTCAAGATATGTATGTTCCTTTGAGGTAAAAGGCAAGGTTGGTAGGAATAGGGAACTTTGGATGTCAGGAAGTATTGAGACTTTGACCAGCAAAAAGGCGGCGTGGCTCAGGTCCATGCAGCTGGGATCGAGGGAATACCTGGAGGTACATAGGGGGATATAGGTTTTTACTGAAGAAGGAAATCAGGAGGGCGAAAATGGGGCACAAGATAACCTTGGCTGAGAAGATTTGGGTGAATCCAAAGTGGTTCTTTAAGTATATTAAAAAAAAACTAAATGCGAATATGACCCCTCAAGATCCAAACCAGACATGCATGTTTAGAACCGTAGGAGATTTGTGAGATTCTCAAAGAATATTTCTCCTGTGTCTTTACCGTGGAGAAATACATGAAGACTTTGGAGCTTAACAAAGGTTATTGTGATATCTTTGGTTCGTCAATATCACAGGAGAGGACTTGTTGGATGCATTAGAATGTATGAAGATGGAGAAATCTCCTTATCCGAAACAGATGTTTCCAAGGACACTGCAAGAGACTTCAGAAGAAACTACGGGGACATGGTTGACATTTTTGCATCATCGTTAGCCACAGGTTAGGGTCCAGAATTTTGGAGGGTAGCAAATGTTGTGCCATCATTCATGAAGGGAAGCAAAGAAAAATCTGGGAACTATAGACCAGAAAGCCTAACATCTGTGGTAGATAGGTTACTTGAGAAGATTGCGAGGGATAAGATGTACATCCATTTGGAAAGACAGCGTTTGATTAGAAATAGTATTTTTTTCAGATTCCCTACAGTTTGCAAACAGGCCACTTGGCCCAACAAGGCAACACCAAACCTCCGAACAGCAAACACCCAATACCATTCTCCTACCCTATATTTACCCCGACTAATGCATATAACACTATGTGTAAATTAGCATGGCGAATTCACCTAACCTGTATATCTTTGGATTGCGGGAGAAAAATGGAGCACACGGAGGAACCCCACACAAACGCAGGGAGAATGTGCAAACTCTACACAGAGAGTCACCTGAGGCTGGAACCAACCCTGGATCCGTGGTTCTATGAGGCAGCAGTGCTAACTACTGAGCCAACTTGCCACCCTTGCTTTTTTTCAATATAGTTCAATGACACAGGTACAAAGTCTATCCTGCCCTTCACCCATGACGCATGCTCCAATATCACATACCGTGGATAATTTATTCTCCATTGAAAATGTCATCTTATTATTATTTATTATTGTTTGTTATTAGTAATTTTAATCATTATCATTAATAGTTGTTTTTATACCGGAAACATTGCATGGCTTAGTGAGTGGGAGATCATGCCTCACAAATTTCTTTGAGTTCTTTGATAAAGTGACCGGGAATATTGATGAGGGTAGGGCGGTAGACGTAGTTTGTATTGTTTTCAGTAAGGCGTTTGACAAAGTTACCCTTGGTAAGCCGGTCTGGAAGGTTATAATCACATGGAATCCAGAGGGAGCTGGCCAATTGGGCTTGATCGTAGTAAGCAGAGGGTAATAGTGCAAGGAGGCTCTCGGACTGGAGGCGTGTGACACATGAAGTGCCTCAGGGATTAGTGCTGGGCACATTGTTGTTTATTATCCATATCAATGATATCCTTGAGAATGTACAACGCATGATTAGTAAATTTGAAGGTGACACTAAAATTGGTGGTATCGTGGTCATTGAGGAATTTTATCAGAAATTGCAGCAGGAACTTGATCAACGGGACAAGTTGGCTGAGGAATATTTTTGCAAACTTAGATCAATGTAGGAGTTTCATGGTGAATGGTAAGGCCTTAAGCAGTGTGGTTGAGCAGAGGGACCATGAAGTTCAGTTCCACCGTTCTCTGAAAGTGGGGCCACAGGTAGACATGGGCAGTGAAGAAGGCTTTTGGTACACTGGCATGCATCGGTCAGGACATGGAGGAGAGAAGTTGGGAAGCTATGTTGTAGTTCTACAGGATGTTGGTGAAGCTGTACTTGTAGTGTTGTGTTCAGTTTTGGACACATTGCGATCAGAAGGATGTTTTTAAATTAGAATGTGTGCAGACGGAATTTACAAAGATGTTGCCAGGACAGAGCAGTGTGACATACAGGGCGAGGTTGGACACGCAAGGACTTTATTAGAGCGTAGGAGACTGAGGGGGCATCTTATAGAAGTGTACAAGATTATGAGAGGCATGGATAGGGTGAATGGATTCAGCCTTTTTTTCCCAGAGTTGGGGAATCGAGGAGGAGAGGGCATCAGTTTAAGGTGAGAGGAGAAAGAATAAAAGGCAAACTGGTGGAATCTGTTTTACCCAGAGAGTGGTACGCAAAGGGAAAGAGCTGCCAGAGGAAATGGTTGAAGCATTTATATTAACAATATTTAAACAGGTACATGGACAGGAAAGGACGAGAAGGCTGTGGGCCATGTGCTGGGAAATGGGGTAAGTGTGGATGGACATTTGGGTCAGCATGGATCAGCTTGAGCTAAAGAGCCTCTCTCCATGCTGTAAGACTTGATTACTCGATAAATAGGAGGAGAAAGTGAGGACTGTACATGCTGGAGATCAGAGCTGAAAACGTATTGCTGGAAAAGTGCAGCAGGGAAGGGCTTATGCCCGAAACGTCTATTCTCCTGTTCCTTGGATGCCGCCTGACCTGCTGCGCTTTTCCAGCAACACATTTTCAACGCTACTCTATAAATAGAACAGCATTCGGTTCAAACTCTCATTTTTGTTTTGGTCATGAGTTCGAACAATATTTGGACAAAGTTTTGTCAAGTTAACTTTGCAGATTTCTTTTTTCAATTTGTTACCAAACATATGTGTGTGTGCGTGTGTGTTAGTGTGTGTGTGTGTGTGTGTGTGTGTGTGTGTGTGTTAGTGTGTGTGTGTGTGTGTGTGTGTGTGTGTGTGTGTGTGTGAGACATATTTGCAACATCCAATCGTCATTTTTCTTTCCATCACAGTTTGAGTAAGTTTGTTTTGGTCACAAACTTGTTTTAGCAGATTGAATAAATCTATCTGACTTGTTCCTAACACTGATCCTGACACACCCTGAGAACTATAACATTGGCCATATCACCAACCAGGTGACATTTTTGTTTGTGGCCAGTGGACGGGTAGGACTAGAAAAGGGAACTTGATCCAAAAACATAGTTAATTATCGACTCAGTGAGCCGAACGTCAGTGTCGAAGAGTTTGTTGGAGGGAATTCTGAAGGATAGGATTTACATCCATTTAGAAATGCAACGATTGATTAGGGATAGTCAACATGGCTTAGTACGATGGAAATCATGTCTCATTAATGTGTTTGAGTATTTTGAAGAGGTCTTAAAGAAGATTGAAGGCACTGTGGTACATATTGTTTTCACAGACTTCAGCAAGGCGTTTAATAAGGTTCCCCATCGGAGACAGATTAGGTCTTTTAGAATCAAGGAAACGCTAACCAATTGTTTGCAAAATTGGATTGAAGGTGATGGATTGGTTTCCAGACTGGCGGCCTGTGGCCAGCGGTGTGCTGAAAGAATCAGTGCTGAACTCACAGTTATTCATCATGTATATAAATGACTTGCATGTGAATATCGGAGGCATGGTTAGTAAGTTTACAGATAAAATAAAAAAAAGTGGTGCAGAGGACAGTGAGGAAGATTAACTCAGAGTACAACAGCACCACTGACCATCAATGGGCCAAGGACTGGCAGATGGAGTTTAATTTTAATATTTGTGAGGTTTTGCATTTTGGTAAGTTAAAGCAGGGTAGTACCCTGGGGAGTGTTGCTGAACAAAGAGACCTCAGGTGTATGTTCATAGTTTCTTGAAAGTGGAATTACAGGTAGACAGGGTGGTGAAGAACGCAGTTGGCATGGTTGCCTTAATCGGTCAGAACTTTGAGTATAGGAGTTGGGGTGGCATATTGCGCTTGCACAGGATGCTGGTGAGGCCACGTTAAATACTGATCTGCAGCTATCGCCAGCCTTTACGAGCACTTCCATAGAACACAGAACAAAGTACAGTACAGCACAGTACAGGCCATTCAGTCCTCGATGTTGTGCCCCCCCACCCCCCGTTTATCCTACTCTGAGATCAGACGAACCAGCATGCTTCCTTTCACTTTCTTCCTATGCCTATCCAAGATTCTCTTAAGTCTCCTTCACATATTTGACTCTATTTCCACTGCTGGCAGTGCATTCCACACACCCACCTCTCTATGTCTAAATAACCTGCAACTGATATCTCCCCTAAACCTTCATCCAATTACCTTATTATTATGACCTCTTGTGATAGGAGAGAAATGTTGAGAAATGTTGCTCTTGGTTTTATGTGCACTGTTGTCAATATCTTCCATAACCTTAGGACATCATTCAGAGCATCGGGACTGCTGCGCAGGGACAGGAGGAAGTAATTCTATTCCCACACCCCTGTTACAAAGTGGAGGCCATTTAGCCTCTCAAGTCTATTACAGAGGGACAGGAGGAGGCCATTCTGCTTCTTGAGCCTGTTATGCAGTAACTATCAGTTGTAAAATACTTACGGACAAAAATACTCCTAATATAAATTTTAAAGTTGTAAGTTGACTCAGGCCAACTGTGAACGTTTTATTTTGACACTTTGAAAAGCTGCTTTGGAGAAACTATTGGCGGGAAAGTGGGAGGCCTTCACAAATGAGTTACAGAGTCTAGCGACACAACGTCCCTGCCTATGAGCAGGGTAAGGCAGGTAGGTGTAGGGAATGCTGAATGGCGACAAGAATTGAGGCTCTGTTCAAGAAAAGGCGGAAGTATGTGATTGGTCCAGACAGTAGGGATCGAGTGACTCCATCGTGGAGTACCAGGGATGTGGGCTAATGCTCAAGAGGGAAATCAGGAGGGCAAAATGTGGGCATAAGATATCTTTCGAAAATAGGGTAAGGGACATTCCAAAGAGATTCTACAACTACATTAAGGTCAAAAGAATAACTAGGGAGAGAACAGGACCCCTTAAAGATCAGCAATTTTGATCTATGTGTGGAAATACAGGAGATCGGAGAGATACTAAATAAATGTTTTGCATCAGTATTTACTGTGGAGTAGGATATGGAAGGTAGAGAACTTGGGGAAATGAATAGTGATATCTTGAAAATTGTCTATTTTACAGAAGATGAGGAGCTGGATATTTTAAAATGCATTAAGGTGGATAATCCCCTCTGACCTTTTAAGTGACTCTTGGTTAGGCACGTGGATTTTAGTACAATGAAGGGCATGAAGGTTAGTCTGACCTTAGAGTAGGATAACCTGCCGGCACAACATCAACAGCTCCAGGGCCTGTCCTGTGCTGCACTGTCCTATGATCCATGAACTAACCAAATGGACCCCAGATCTGTTGGGAAGCTAGAGAAGTAATTGTTCGGTCTCTGGCTGAGATATTTGTATCATGGACAGTCACAGGTAAGGTTGTGTCATTGTTTGAGAACAATTGGTAAGGAAAAACCAGGAAACTGTAGACAAGTGGGACTGATGTCATTGGTGGGTAAGTTGTTGGGGGGGATTCTGAGGGACAGCATTTACTTTTGTTTAGAAATGCAAATTCTGATTAGCGATAATCAACATGACTTTGTGTGTGGAAAAGCATGTCCCACTGATTTGATTTATCTTTTTGAAGAAGTGACGAATAAGATTGACAAAGGCACAGAAATAGAACTGTGGAATAGAATATAGACTTTAGTAAGGCATTCAAAAGGGTTCCGCATGGTAAACTGGTTAGCATGGTGAGATCAAATGGAATACAGGGAGAGTTGGGGGTAACTGGCTCGACGGATAGTAGACGAAGGAAATGTTTGTGAACTGTTATATAGTTTTGGACTAGAGTTCTGTGACCAGCAGTGGACCACAAGGATCGAATGGCTTTTGTCATTTTATATAAATAATTTGGATGTGAATACAGTAGGAATTGTGAGTTTGCAGATAACACCAAAATTGGTGAGGTAGTGGACAGTGCAGATGGTTAACTCAGAGTAAACCGGGACGCTGATCAGATAGGCTAAAGGGCCGAGGAGTGGCGGATGGAGTTCATGCTAGACAAATGGAAGATGTAACATTTTGTTGAGGCAAATTGTCTTAGCGCTTATAGTTAGACTCCTGGGAAGTGTTTTCAAACAGACAGCTACATAGAAATTAGAGAAGCCCTGCAGTGTGGAACCAGGCCATTTGGCCCACCGAGTCCACACTGACCCTCCAGATAACATCCTGACCAATAAACCCAAAGGTTACCCCGATAACTCTACATTTCCCATCGACAATCCACCAAACCTGCACATCCCTGGATACTGCAGAGCAATTTAGTGAGGTTACTGAATCTAATCTGGCCATTTTTGGCTGTGAGAGGAAAACCAAGCACCCAGAGGAAACTCACGCACACACAGGGATAAGGTGCAAACACCGCACAGAGAATCACCAAAGGGTGGATTCTAACCCAAGTCATTGGTGCTGTAAACCAGTATTGCTAGCCACTGTGCCACTCAATGACCAGCTACGAGAGAAACTGCATCCTCCCACTATCTCTGGATCTGTCACATCTGTTCAAATGATGCCGAATTCCAGTGTGGTGCTTGCCGACAAGCCCTCCTTTACCTCCACCCCAGAATTCACATTCTGGTGGACAGGAACTTAAGCTGTACCTGACGCATTGCCTGCTCTTCTGTCTTCACCCCTTCCCCTTCTTCCAGGTTGTCCATTAATACTGCAGCATGCAAGATTATTGTTGATCTGCTGCATATACTGGAGATCAAAAACAAAAGCTGTTCTGATGAAGAATTCCCAAATTAAAAATTTTGACTCACTCTCTTCCTACAGGGGATTGGGAAAGAGTGAATTCTGAAATGAATTCCTGTTGAAGGGCTTATGACCGACACATAGACTTTCCTGCACCATGGATGCGCCCTGATCCGCTGTGCTCTTCGAGGGCCAAACTTTCGACTTTCTTCCTTCAAATAGTACCAGACCCGTTGAGTTTTGCCTGCAAACGCTTGTATATCTAATTTCCTGTTTAGAACGTACACATTTTTTCCCTGCAGTATTGACTTTCATACACATCTCCCACCAGTGTTTGCTAATAAATCTTGTTTATGACCTCCAGTCAAATAGTTTCTGTGTAATCTTATTGCTGGGGTGAGATGAATGGTAGATTCAGTGAGATCTTTCCTGAGGCCTTTCTTGACATCACAAAATCTCGCTGCACTTTGTTCGAACAATATATGAATTGAAAAGGCAGAGAAGGATATGGGCCAAGGGAAATGGGGTTAATGTGGACAGACATTTTGGTTGGTATGGACCAGTTTTGGCTGAATGGCCTGTCTCTGTGCATGACCGTAAATAAAAGTGGTTTTGGGTATAGACATAAAGGGTGAAATTGAGCAACAATGTCTTGGAAGGATGATTTCACAGGTTTCAGAATGCTGAGATATACATTTCAATAGCATCCGGCAAAATAAGCCAGTATTACTAGGAGTGATGGTGAATGGAATATAGTAATGAGTTCAGATGATGGAGAGTTGTGGATGAGGACTTGTTCTGCAGCTCTGTAACTGTGAATGGGGTCAGCAGATTCTTCAACTCGTCGGGCTGAATCTAACAATAATTTGTCTTGGAGTGATTTTCATTGAGTGTGACAGGGGATTGTCTGCACGAGGTCGAGCTAGTTTCCTGGTGCTATCATATCGAACTCACCTCATTAACTACTCATTCTACCCCATGGTGTCCCTCTCATTCAATGCTAGCCCCATTCTCTCACCCATCTTGGCTAGAGGTACCCACCATCGCCCGGATGCCCCTGGACATTCCATTATCCCTTGCACTGGTGCCTTCTTTAAAAGGACAATGGGCATTCGATTGAGCTTTCCTCAGTTTGGAGCTGCCATGTACAGTTTACCCAGAGCATAGCAGATAAGGATCAATTACACCACGGTTTGTCAACAGGGTCACAGATATCCTGGTGGATGGGTTAGTACATCTCTTCACAGAGTGGGCCACACCACCAGTCGCGCCGAGCATGATCTGAGCTCACCACCCAGCTCAGTGTAGTACCTGCGATCTGTAGCAATGTCCAGCAATACAGGACAAAGATCAATAACATTCCCCACTCTGCGAGGATAAGGTCATTGTATGCTCTCTGGTCCCTCGTGCTAAATGTATGTCTGTTCCAGCACCGACACCCGAACAAGGCTCATGCTCTACCACTCTCACTCCTGCATGCAGCACCCACCCCTCTCTCTCTGTGTCTCTTGCCTTTGTAATATCCCCACAGATGGTAGAATTCTCTGGAGAATGCTGATTATGGAATATTCCAAATAATATTCCAAATAATTCCCAGTTTCAGGAAAATGGTAGTGCCCCAGTGTGTAAAACATTAGGTGAAGGAACAGAGTGTTTCTTTTTAAGTCACATGCAACTAAAATCCATCATGAGTCCATTCAGCCCTTCAAATGTACTGTACCATTTAATAAGATCGAGGGTGATCTGACTGTCTCCTGAGCTTCACGTTGCAGGAACTTTCAATCATTTTCAGCCCTCTGGTTTCCTGTCACTGACCAGACAACACTCACGCACTTCCTACCTTGGGTTTCTTCAAGCATGTGTTCGGGATGCATTTCCCATGGGGACCAAACATCAAAAAGTATATTGCATCAGCTTTTTACTTTCAGACAATGGTTAGCATGCTTCACACAGACCAGACAAAAATGTACTTATATTTTATAGATATCGATCTCTAATCACAATTATTAATTCTGGTTATTTCGCTTGGGTCACCTTATTATATTCAACCAAATATAGCATCCAATCAACTGTCTCGCTATAAAATACAATTTCCAGGGAAGCATTTTTTCTTCCTCAGTTATTATCTTGACCGTTATCTGAATTGTACCTTATTTACTTCTTATCACAATTTATATTTTACTTTGACTTTGGCTATTTCTATCTCTAGCAGTTACACAGTCTCGCAATCTGTTGGCTGGATGGATGGTTTATGATGCAGAGGAAGGCCAACAGCGCAGATTCAATTCCCCAATCAGACAGAGGTTGCCACGAAGGGGACGCTCTCTCAACTTCATCCTGTCACCCGTGGTGTGATGATCCTTAAGATAAACCATAATTTGTGGTCTCACTAATGAGAAAGTGGTCCTTTGGGACTCTATTCTATCCATGTTAACATTTTAATTTTTTCAAAAATATTTTTATTCAGAGAAAATCTTTTTAGTGCTTCAGTGAACTCGGAAAACAATGGAAATTGAACACAATTACACCCATGTGCATGTACATGAAAAAAACAAAGGTAAATCAACGGACCGAAGGAAAATTTTAAAAATTAAAAAAGCAAATAGTAGAACTCAGTGTAACAAAACTATAGCTCTCAACCTCCAAGATCCTTAACAAATACGCGTTCATTTGTTCGTAATTCTTCCTCTGTGGACATTAGATTCATTAGTCAAGTTCGTCATAGCTATATAAAAGTCTTTATTTGAGTAGCAAGTCAGCCTGTACCTTGGTAATTCAAAAAGGGCTGCCATGTCTTATAAAAGTCCTTTATTTTCTGGTGCAACATACCTTTACAAAGGTCCAAAGAGCTATGCTCCTTGAAGAGGTGACGACAACCCAATAAACCCAGGGGGTTTTCAGACACCCAACACAACAGATTTTTTTTTTCTGAACAAAGAGAGTGAGGCTATCGAAGTTTTTTTTTCATATGCACATGTGAGTAAGGTAGACTGGGAAGGCCCAGGAAAAGGGAAACCTGATCCATCTCCAATTCGGTCTCCAAGATCCTCTCCATCCCATCGAACACACTGCTCCTATAGCACCGGTGGAAGGTCAACAAGCAATGAGTAAGAGTGTCCATAGTCATTCTGTATTTAAGACATACTCCATCTTGAATTCTGAGAGAGGATCTGGGGCCAAATATATGAAGAATCTTCAACTACATGGCAAGAGTCTTCTCACAGATCGAAATCCTTCTTGCATTTTCACAAATATCCTCCCCTGTGTCCGAAGAGATCTGAACCCCCAACTCCCTTTGTAGACCTCAGAACAGCGCAAAGTCTCGTCTGAGGACCACTCTCCAACAAATGATAAAGGGTACTGTCAGAGAGTGTATTCTTAGCACTAAGCACCCTCTTCTCTGTATCGGATCTGTACGGGTCTGTTAAAAGCGTGGTTCTTTTTTGAATAATATCTCTGATCTGATGAAAAGAAAACAGAAGAGATCTCTACTCGGTAGTCTGTAGTTATGACTTATTTGATCAAAGGACTTCTTTGTTTCTCCCTCAGATAAATCATCATAGCAAGATATACCCACGAGTTTCCCATAGTTTAAACATGGAATCCAGTATCCCCGGTCGGAAACACGGTACACCACATTTTTGGATAAGAAATGAGGTGTGGCTATATTGCCCTCGATCGGACACATTGCCCTCCCTACTTTAAAATCATTGATACTCATTGGAAAATGGCAATTCTTTGTACCTGTCCTCATTTTGTCTATGAATATCAGACTAATAAGGGAGTTCTTTGCCTGAGAATCTTCAATATGTAACCATATTGATGCCGAGGCCTCACTAACATCGGGTAAAGAATACCTGTATAATTAGTCCTGAACACGCTGGGACCATATTGAGTAATCTCCTAATATTGCAGCCCTTTATAAGCTGGTGTGGTCCAGTTTGACAATGGAAGGATACACATTTTCCAGCCGTAATGTAAGGGTCTCAGACAGGATTTTGAAATCAACATTTAAAAGTGAGATGGGACTATAAGAAGCAAAATCTTCCAGTGTCTTCGTTTTGTTAAGAATAAGAGAGACATGAACCTCTCTTAAGGATGGTGGGCGGCAGTCGTGACTGTGTGAGTGACTAACATGGTAAGCATCGACCCTGACAATAGATTTATAAATTCCACATAAAATTCACTTGGAAATCCGTCAGGACCGGGCGCCTTTCCGCCCTGAAGCTGCTCTACACCCTCTAGCACTGACAATGGTGCATTAAGGCAATACACTTATTTGGGGGTTACCCCTGGAAGATCCAAGTTCTTGAAGAAAGACTCCATCTCAGTCCACCTCTCCTCATAATGCTGAGTCTGATATAATTCGGAGTAAAATCTCCGAAATGCTGCTTTAACCTTTATGAGATTTCAGGTAAGGGTTCCAGTACCTTCCCTACTTGAGGTAGTGGCTTTGGGGCTCTCTTTTACCTCGCAAGATAGGCTAAATAGTTGTCCAGCTTATCACCATGCTCAAACAGACTTTCTTTTGCAGAAGTAAGTTCCTTCTTGGCTGTCTGTGTGAGCGTGGAATTCATTGTAGACCGAAGTGTTGTGATCCTCTGCAGCCTAGCCATGGAGGATCTATCACACTATGCCCTCTCAGCTGCCTTCAAACGTGCCTGGAGCAAGCGTTCCTGCTCCAACTTCTGCCATATCCTAAGGAATAATTATTCCTTTGGCATAAGCCTTAGCAATTTTTCATAGAATGGATGGGTTACTGGTTGAATCTGAATTAATGGCTCAGAAAGATCTGAATTCATTACAGAATTACTCAATGTACTTTCTATCCTTAAGAATAAAGGGATCCATTCGCCACTGTCTCGAATCTGTTATATTGCCCTTAATCTTAACCAATAAGTAGACTGTTGCATGGTCAGAAATGGTAATATTCCTAATTGTACAGAACACCACCGAATTGAAGATTGCTGCAAGGTGTGGAAGAGATCAACCCTCGTGTGGCATTTCTGCGGGTTAAAGAAAATAGTAAAATCCCTATTTATGAGATGGATCGGCCTCCAAACATCTACCAGCCCCAGTTCCACACAAAAATCGACTAACTGCTCAGAAAGTAAAGATGGTACTGGGGATTTTGGGCATTCTGTCCACCGTGGGTGCAAAAGACAATTGAAGTCTCCTCCTACAATAATGTGCTGCGAAGAAAGATTACTTAATTTGGAAAATGCATCTATCAGGAATTTAAGGCTGTGCACCAGGGGGCAATAAACATTCAAAATACCATTTCTTCCCCATATATGTTTGAGGATTATGATCCTCCCGTGGATGCCTAATACAATCTCGTAATTTAAATGGAAGATTCTTCCTCACCAGTATGGCTTCTCCCATACTCCTAGTATTAAAAGACTAGAAATAAACCCGATCAAACCCACCCTGCTGCAATGTCAAATGTTTCTTGTCATCAATGTGCATCTCCTGCAATAGGACAAGATCCACCCTCTCCTTGTTAAGGCTAGAAAGTACCTTTTTCCTCTTAACTGCCTCCCCTTAATGCTCCAGATACACCATTTAAGCATGACATTAGCCATAACACACTGGAACAACATTTGAACTCCAGAGAGGAAGAACTCAAATTACACATTCGTGAGCATCAATGAAAAAAGACTCATCGAGCCTAAAAAAAACATACTAACTAAAACTACTACAACTAACAAGCTTTCAAAACGTTCTACAACTAAATACATATAAAGACAAACAGAAAACAGGCTACAAAGTGCCAATGGCAATCAGGAGAGGCATTTAACACCCCCCCCCCCTCACTGGGGGCATTTGCACGTCACAAATCTTTATCTGCTGCCCCATTATCAATACTACATCCCTGGCAATTAAACACAAAAATCTGGATTGAACTGCCCTTAGGTAGGCATTCAGGTTTCATGATCAGCTTAATAACTCCCTCCAACTTGAGCCGAACCCGACACACAAACTAAGCAAGAGAAAAATGAGTAGCAATATTAATCAAGCTTACAGTGAGTACTCTACCCATCCCTGATTGTAATTCAATATTAATTAATACCAGAAAGATTCAACAAACGTTCTTTAAAACGAGAGAAACATGATTGTCGATATCCATTAAAGCATCCAGCCTGCTTTATAGTGTCCACAAAGTTTTCGCGTCCTCTGGATCGTCAATGGATCTATTGAAAGATCCACCAGTGCGTAGAACTATTGAAAGCATATGGAGTACCGCTGCGTTCATGAAGGAATACTGAATCTCAAGTTCCCTTACTCTTCTCATGATATCATCAAAAGATTTTCTTTTCTCAATTACTGCCGCTGAAAAGACCTGGAAGAGCATAATCCTGGAGCCCTCGTCGAATCTTTTCCCTGTGTTCTGGAAGCTTCCATAAGTCTTTGATTGTCTCTGCAACTACGAAATCGCACAAGGACAGGGTGAGGGCTTTGGTCTGAGTCTGACATACGCTCCATAACCCGATGAACTGTCTCACTCTTCACTCGTCTCTCTTCAGCTTCGAAGTAAAGGAACACGGCAGCCAGTTCTCGAAAAAAACTCACTGGCTGAATACCTTATGTCTCCAGCAGACCGATCATATGAACATTCTTCATTATTTCCTTGTTTTCGAGGTCGTCACCTTGTTCAGTTAAGGTACGGACCTGTTTTCCAAGGGCGAGGATCCGCTCCTTAGAGGAATCGATCACAGACTCTGCCCCTGCAGTTTAACGCTCGACCTCATCCGTTCTGTTTCCAAGGCTTTCAAGTTGCTGTTCATGTTTTTGGAGCACAGCTGAGAGTGGTTCTAGTTTCCTACTGAATATTTCTTCAATCATGGTTTCAATCATTTCACGTATCATTTCACGTAACTTGATTAACTCGGTGACCAAGGCCTGGTGAGTAACTAGGTCCATCGAACGAGAAGAGGGGGTTGCAGCTACAGTTTCAGGCATGCTGACAGCTTCTGACGTTGCCCTGCATGTTGGGACTTACTCGATCCTTTCCCATGTTTTGTTATTTCCACTTGACAAAACGGAATTAGTAAGGATTCTATAGCTCATTTAGTGTTCAATTTTAAGTAAATGACTGTTGTGGGGTAGGTTAGATTACCACTCTGATTCAGAGCCCAGCAAGGCAGACCTTTCAGATCGCTGCCGTCTTGTTTACCCGTTAAAACTTTATCAATATTATAATTTCGTTTAATTCCTGGATATTCTGGAGCCGTGCCATTCAGTACCACTGACTACATTTTCCCAACACTGCATATTGCTGCCCACTCCTCGATAATCCTTGACTCATCTGTGATTCGTGAACCTGCCTCAAAAATATTCAATATCTCTGCCTCGAAGAGACTGCAGGAAAGAGTGTTTCAAAGACTCACTGCACCCTGAGAAAATAAACATAAACCGACTCATCGATGTGTGAGATTAGTTTTATTTTTGTATCCTGATCTGAGAAAGGATATAGTAATATTGGAAGCAGTTCAGAGGTGCTTCCCTTCACTTATTCCATGGATGAAGGGCTGACAATATGGAGACTTGGAATGAGAGCTGATCTTATTGCAATATACAATGCCTTGAGGTGAATGGATCAACGAGATACCCACTGGGTGTTTGCATAGTCCAAACTTGAAGTCATTGTCATAGAATCCGTACAGTGTGGAAGCAGGGCATTCTGCCCATCGAGTCCACACAAATCCACCGAACAGTATCCTACCCAGACATGCCCCCCTACCCTATCCATGTAACTCTGCATTTCCCATGACTAATGCACTTAACCTACACATTCCTCGTCACTCTTAGTAATTTATCATGGTCAATCACTCTAAGCTGCACATCTTTGGAATATGAGAGGAAACTGGAGAACGGGGAAGAAACCCACACAGACACGGGAAGAATGTTCAAACTCCACATAGAGGTTTGGATGAGGTTGGAATTTACCTCAGCTCATTGCTGATATGAGGTAGCAGTGCGAACCACAAATCCACCATACTGCTCCATTAGCCCTAATAGTTACCTGCGGTTGATGAAAGAAATCTGCCTGACTTGTTCCTGTCACTGAATCTGGCCCAGTCTGAAACCTTTATAATCAGTCATATCACCAACCTGGTTACATTTAAAATGTGCTATGAGCAGTGGAGAAGTGGGAATAGAAAAGGAAACTGTTGACACCCTCCAACATCAGTTAGAACCGGATTGAGGAGAAATTCTCAAAGTTGGATTTCATTAAAGTGGGAATTCTCTTTCTCAGAAGTTTGGAATGTTTGAATCTTTATATGAAAGCAAGGCTGGCCTCGTCAGATTGTTTATAGACAGGTGAATCTGGGATAATGGTGCATGGAGAGAAAAGTGCAGCTGGGACCACAATAAGATGAGTCACGACCTTATTTACGTGTGGAGTAGTGTCAAAGGGCCGAATGGCCCCCTCGTGTCCCTCAGCCCTGTGTTCTGATGTTCTATTCAGCCCTTCGGACCTGCTACACAGGGGCAGATCGAGGTCACTCCGATGTTTAGGTGCAGTTTTAGAAATGAACTTAGAACATCCAGGCTGGGTCAGAAAGTGGCCACCAACCTCAATCCTTCTTTCCAGGCTTCCCCTCTCTGTAACTTCTGCTCCATATGTGAGTCATGTTCCAGACCCAGATTCACAGTGAATACAACCACCATACCCCACCAAGGGCTAACTCAAAGAAATCTTCTGGTCTCCCTGAATGCAACATTGTACAATACGATTTCCAGGAAAATAACCCGTTACTTTCCAAAAGCATAACATAAGAATGCAAGAAAAAGGAACAGGAGTCGGCTATTCGGCCCCTCAAGCCTGAACGCTCATTTAATAAGAACATGTCCGAACTCCGCTTTCCCACGCAATTCGTTGTATCCCTCCACAACTCTTTTGGAATAGGGAATTTCAGACATTCACTACCTTCTGAGAAAAGATTGAAATTGGTGTTACTTATTCGGTATCTATCTCCTTGAGTTCGAGGCTCAGGGGAAACACCTTCTCAGCATTTACCTTGTCAAGCCCCCTCTGTATCTTGTACATTTCAGTAATATCACCTTTATGCATTTCAACTGCAATGAATAATCGCCCCAGCATTTTAGATGCACTCAATAAATCAACCCTTTCCTACCAGGAACCCGCCTCATGAACCAACCTAGTTACTTGCAACGTCAGCATGCTGACATTACGTTTCATGCACAGGAACAGTCCAATCACTTTGTATTGCTCCTTTTTTTGGGAGTCCTCTCCATTAAATAACAGCCTGAATTTTGGTTCTCTGTGTCATCTACACTCTCGGATGTATATTGCACTCAGCTCCCGCCGTCAGGCTATCAGTGTAGATTGTAAATAACTGATGCCATCGGCTTGATATTTGTGGTAATCCAGTAGATACACCTTTATCATGAAGATCCAGTAATCCTGACTCTCCGATTTCTATGTGTTAACCCACCGTCATTCCATGCTAATATAATATCCGTCAAAGTAAAAGCCTCTGTCTTGTGTCAGAACGTTTATTTTGTGATATCTTGTGGAAAATCTCTGGAAAGCCTCATGTTGACTAGCTCCCTTTACGAAGGCTGTTTGTCACATTCTCAGGAGTTCCTGATGAAGGGCTCGTGCTCGAAACATTGACTTTCTTGCTCCTTGGATGCTGCCTGACCTGTTGTGCTTTTCCAGCATGACTCTAATCTTGACATTCTCAGGATCGCCAGAAAAAATGTATGATTTTACAGAACAAAAGTAGTTTCCCTTTCACAAAACCATGCCACTCTGGGTTTAGCTTTTCTAACTGCCTTGAAATTCCTTCCTTATCAACAGGCTCTAGAAGATTCCCAGCAATTATGGTTAGGCAAAATGTTTCCTGCTTTCTGTCTGATTCGTTTCTTGAAGACAGGCGCCACATTGGAGGGTCTCCAGTTTCGCTGGAACACTTCTGTAATCCAGAGTGTTATGAAGTAGTTCACACAGTGCTGCTAGTCACTCTGTGACCATTTCTTTTAAAATTAACTATGAATTACTACTGACCTGCTACCGTTATTCTTGCCTGTTAGTTTAAAACCGTGTTACTTTTGTTGCAGACAGTTCAAGGAATTCCCTCCTACTACCATTTTGTTTATACCATTTAAATGCTTAGAGTACTTTCCCCATGAGGAACCATTTAAAATACTGGTGTAAGTTATTTGCCTGTTCCCTGTGACCAGTTCCCTCGTTACACCCTCCATATGGCCTCAATGTACTTTCCTGACTGCACTTCTGCCTCAGCTCACAAACACATTTTTAAGCTTTTCTTTTATACAGACGGAAAAGCTCGTGATACTTGTTTTTATATTTCTTGCAAATTTATTACATCATATCGTTTCATACACCTTCCTCGCTTTCTAGATTCATACAGTCATATTGTGCACAAACAGACCATTTGGTCCATTTTGTCCATGATGGCCAGGTTTTCTAAACTAAACTAGTCTCATTTGCTTGCACTTGGCCCATATGCCTCTAAACGTTTCCATTCATATGTTTGTCCAAATGTCTTTGAAACATTGTTGCTGCACTTGCATATACGACTGTTCCTCTGGCAGCACATTCCATACTTACATCACCCTCTGTGTAAATAAAGTTGCCCCTTTGTCCCTTTCAAGTTTTCCCTCTTTTACTTTAAAGCTATGCATCTATGTTTGAACTCCCCGCTCCTGCAGAAAAGACCTTGGCTATTCACCCTATCCATGCCTCCCATGACATTATAAACTTCGAGAATGTCACCCCTCAACCTCCTACAATCCATCTGATACTAACTTCGAGATAAAATGTTTAACAATAAGCACTTCAAATTTGAAAGAATTATAAAGATGACAGGTAAAGAAAACAGCCCAAACTTCATACTTTCAGTTTTGCTCTATGTTACAAAACTAAGGCAGCATGAAACTCTTACTAGTGCAAATAAGAGGTCAAGCACCTGAATTCCTTAGTGTGAAGGAGGTGATGATCTATAGAGTGAAAACCTATCTCTTGCTAGATCTATATAATACCACATGGTCAACATTCTCTTTCCTGTTCTCTCTATGACCTTGTGTGGTTGTGTTTTCTTTATCTTACACTCACTTGGAGAGACCCCTTTCCCCCATTCACACCTTAATTTAAACCCATTTTGCATCATCTTCTCGTTCACAACTGCTAATATCCCGTTTATCTTATGCCATGCCCTCTTTTCCAAGTCATGCATCCCCCAACTCCGGCAAGGGATTAAAAAGCCCAGTTTCCAACCTTTTTCAGTTCTGAACAAGTCACACGGACTTGTAAGGCTAACTCTGTTTCTCTGTCTCTGCAGATGCTGCCAGACCTGCTGGGTTTCTCCAGAAACAAATAGGAACAGCACAAATTTTCAATTAAAGAAATAGCGAAGCTTACTGGAAGTAAAAACACAAAAATGGCTGGAGAAACTGAGAGCTTCGTAAAACGGTCACTGGACCCAAAAGATTGACTCGACATTCACTACAAAAGACGCCCGCAGACGTGCTTTGTTTCTTCAGCAATTTTTAAACAAGTTCCAATTTGTGAAAGCTTCTCAAACGCCCTGTCCAACACGGAGCGTCGTACCCTGGGAACTGAACGATAATGCAAAGTGCACACATTCATTGGCTCTGAAACTGCATATGGCTGGCATCACTGACACCACAGAGCTCTTCATCATGGTCAGGGAGAAAACCAGAGAGAAACACATTCAATTCAACCGCAGAAGATGACATTAAGATAAAGCAGAAGATTCAGATGAATATGTTAAAGGGTTTGAGTAATGTAACAAATTGGAAGCATGACACCAAAGAGAGACCCTCAGCAGAATGAGAGTAGGAAAACTGAAGTATTACCGCATCAGAAACCAGGTGATGTCACTGAGTTCACGGCTGATCGGTGACTGGGTCTCGATGTGAACTGGGGGACAGTCAGTAGAATTGAATTGCAGATATTGCAGCTCAAACTGGGCTATCACGTGATGCTGTTAACAACAGCAGCAATAGAAGCAGGATTGTATTCAAACATAATCTGTATTATTTTCTCCAGGATATTCCATCAGTCTATCATTACCACCAAGCCGAGTTCAGTAATGTGTGTGGGTGAACATGCCAAGGTCAGGACCATGTCCACCTAAAGCTGATGACAAACCATTAAAGCTACCGCACTTGAATGGTTTCATTCCAAACAGCAGAACTGACATCTGATAGAGAGGATGAAATGATCCCAAGACCAACAGATCAGATATAAGCTCTGCAGTCGTTCCACATCCAAACATAAATGTCGGTGTACTATTAAACAACTTACTGGAGGATAGGACTCCAGAAATATCCCCATTTTAAGTAATGGAACAGCTCTGCACATTAATGAAAAAGACAAGGATAGCATATCTGCACCATCCTCAGCCAGAAGTGTTGAATCGATGATCCACGTCACTGTCGTCATGATGCCACAGAATCACAGATGCCAGTCTTCAACGAATTCGATTCGCTGCACTTGACATGAAGAAACAGTTGGACACGTAGATACGACAAAGGCAATGGACCCTGACACCATTCCCGCAATGGTACTGAAGACTTGTGCTGCACAACAAGCCGTGTCCCTGGGGAAGCTTTTCCATTCCAGCTCTAACTCTGACAACTCCCTGGCAATGTGGAAAATTACTCACACTATGTCCCGTCCCCTAATAGATTAATAATTACATTCTGACCATTTAACACTCCCTCAGTGCCTTCACGATAATCACATTGGTGGGAGTTCATTTTGACAGAGCTGTCAAGCAATATAGATATAACCCGCTCAGTGTGGTTTCTGATAGGTTCCTATGTGGACATGGTGCTGTTGTGGAAATGTCACTGGATTACTAATCCAATACAGGATAATGCTCTGGCAGCTGGTGGAAGTTAAAAAAAATATATACTAAAATATCAAGATCTAGAATCTGGTGATGGTAACAGTGACCTTGCATCCAATGTTGATTGTAAACATCGATCTCCTTCCCCAACGTACTTTCAGGAAGTGAATCTCCCGTGCTTTCCTGGTCTGGCCTAAAAATAACTCCAGACACAGAACCATGTGATAAAGTCTTCAATGGTCCCTGAAACGGCTAAGCAAGACACTCAATTGTATCACACGGTTCCATGGTCTTAAAGGATAAAACCAAACAGAATACCCGGCACCAGCCTCCATATCACAAAAGGGCACAAAAGTCCTGTTGACCCTGCAGAGTCCTCCTTCCTAAGATATGAGAGCTTGTGACAACATTTACAAAGTTTTCACACAGGCTGCACGGAAACATCGGGAAAGGAGTAGGCCATTGAACACATTGAGCCTTCCCCATTCTAGTTCATTGAGAAAATCTCCTCAATGCAGTTTTCCCGACACAGTGATTATATCCATTAATATGTTTAAACATTGTGAAATATAAAATAAGAACTGTTGTAGTCCCTTCAGTCCATCAATCTTGCTCCTTGATTCAATATACAGGCAGTTCTCTGATAACGCGGGTTTATTAAACGTGATTTGACTGCAGTGCAATTCGTGAATTGTGCACCTTTTTTCTACAAAGTGAGCTCCCGCTCACTGTGACGCGATTCCTTGCCAGGCACCAACTGAACAACAAAACACAGCTTCAGGATCCTCTGTCTGCAAAATGCACCCTCTGAGTGTTCAGCTAAAACAGAAATGCAATCCGCTCTGCAAAGCCTTGAACCTGAGCCTGAAACGGAGAAGTGTTCTCTCCAATTAGAAGGAACTTTATTTCAAACCGGGGGAGAATCTTGAGGAGAAATGGAATTCCATGTTGGCATCAGGTGGTCAGTCAGCGTTGCGCGCTTTCTGGTGAAGACTTTGGTGAAAGGTGCAGGGCTGTAGCCAGTGACTGTATTGTGAATGTGTTGCATTTACAGCACTATTTTATTACCATATATGATGTAAAGGTTTAATTAGACTGAGCTAGTGTGTTTGTTAGACTAACTTTAATTTTGGTTTTTTACTGATATTTTGCGGTTCGCCCATTTTCCCCTTTTCCCCATAGACCACATTATTTATATTGCATGATTTTCTGCAACACAGTGATGCACAGGAACACAGCTACCACGTTATTGGAGAGCAACCTGTAATAATATCTGATCCTCTATCTTCATACCATACCCTGCTCTCTCCCTATCCCTTTAGTTTCCAGAAATCCATTTTCATATTCAGTGTCTTGGTTTCCACAGTCTGATCTGGGAGATAATTCCCCGGGTTCACCAGTCTCTGAGTGCAGACATTTATTCTCATCTCAATGCAGAGTGGTCTGTCTGTATCTAATACTGTGGCCCCTTGTTTTGATGTCGCAGACAGGGGAATTGTCACTCTTGCTTCCAATCTGTCTTGTCCTGACAGAGTTTTATATACTTCACTGATATCTCCACTCATTTTCCTAAAGCCTATGGAATTCAGGCCCAGCCGCCCCAGATTCTGCTCCCACAACAGCGATCAGTTTATTTTTCTTCGCTGCTCTCCCTCAATGTCAGGTTTGTCCTTTATTAGGTAAGGAGACCAAAACTGTACATAATACTGCACAGTGTTCGAGATGAGGGCTCACCAACGCCCTGTACAGCTGCAGTAAAACACCCTTACTCCTGTAATCAAATCCCCCTGAAATGAAGGTGAATACACGATTTATCTGCCTATCTGCTTTCTGCTCCTGAAACTTTGCTTTCAGTGACTGGTGTACAGGGAGATCCATATCCTTTTTCAATGTTACAGCTCCCCACTTGTTGGGTCTGTGTACACTGGTCAGCGTGCCAATGCCATTACCAGTATTGACTTCATGATTCAGATCTCATTGCCCCACATTGTCCTTGGAGGGCTGCAGAGAAGAAACAAAAATGCAGCTTAAGTTCCTTTATAGATCAACATTTTTCAACCAATCCCTTTTCAAATGATCGGATCCAGTTCTGAATTTCCCATCAAAGGTCACAATATCACATATCCCCCGCCTCCCCTCCCCATTGCTCCTCATGTGCCACGTATTTGCCCAGACACTCCACTTGTCTCAATCACCTTGGAGCATTTTGACGTCCTGCTCACCCACTCACAATCTGATATTGTTTAGTGCCATTTGCAAACTTGAAAATATTGTATTTGATCCACTCAATCATATATATGATGTGTATTAGGAATAGCTGGGGCCCAAACCCCACCCTTGCTATATCCTCCAAGCCTTCCATTCAAAAAATGCATTGTTTTATTTCTACTCACTGCTTCCTGACAGCTCCCCCATTCTAAAGCCATATTAGTACCAGACCCATAGGATTTGAATTTGCACAATAGGCTTTATCAAAAATCTTTCTGAAAATGCACATATTTCATTGATTGCTTCTCCATTATTATGCTAAAGGCATTTTCTCATATATGAGTCCCGTTTGATCAATCTCTGTTGACTTTGTCTGTGCTCATTACTTTCAGTTCCAATACTTCCTCTAAAAGTGTTCAGTTGCTAATTTCATTCTATTCCCTTTTTCTAAACAGACTAATGTTCACTAGTTTTGATGGGAAGTTTTCTTTTTTGTTTCGTTTTCTTATGTGAGGACATAACTGAAGTATTTGATCCACAGTTCTGCCTTTTCCCTGTCCTCAAATCTCTGGTATCAGACTGTAAGAAAGCTGCACCTTTTTTTCCCGTAATATTGCCATTGACATATTTTCAGAAGATATTATAAGTTCAATCTTAAAACCCTTGTTAATATACTCTTCAGAAACCCATCAATTCCTACCTTAAGCTACTCAATGATTGACCTTCCACAGCCATACAAGCACAGAAACACAGACTTTGTACCATCAACAATACAGCACGGTCGACATTAGCCCCACTTTCCGACACAAGACCGTAGCCGTGAATCTTATGCCATTTCAAGTTCACAACCGTGTATTTTCTAATGGTTGTGAAGTTACCATGACAATTCTTCTCTCAGGAAGTGCAGTCCTGACCCCAGCACCCTCTGAGTGAAAAACAATCCTCAGTTTCTCTCCAAATCTCAAACCCTTCACTTTAAAATGTGCTCCATTGTTCTTGGCCCATTGACTAAAAGGAACAGCTGCTATCTATCCACCCTGTCCATGTCCCTCATAATCCTATCCTTCTGAATCTCGGCCCACTCAGCCTACTCTCCTCCAAACTGAACAACCAGAGCTGATCCAGCCTCTTTCCATAGCTACTATGCTCCATCCCAGCGAACATCCTGGTGAATCTCCTCTGAGCCCTCTCCACTACAATCACATTCTTCCTGTAATGTGGCTCCCAGAACTACAATCAGTATTCCATCTTGGCAAAAGCAACCTTTCGCATGGCTCTTATAATCTATGCCTTGATGAATAAAGGTTATGTCTACCGACCCCTATGCTTTCTCAAATTGTGCATTAACCAGTTTAGTCACATTCTGGGAATTGTGGAGAAACACCCTCTGAGCTCCCTAGTGTGCTGCTATTCATTGAATTCTCCCCTGTCCAGTTCCTTCTTCCAAAGTGCATCATTTCATATTCATCAGGGTTACATTCCATCTGCCATTGATCCACCCATCTGACCATTCCATCTGTATCTTCCTGTAACATAAGACTTTCCTACTCACTGCCAACCACCCGGCCAATCTTTGAATTAAACACAAACTTAGTTGTCACACTCCCGCCACCCCCGTCCATATTCACAGCTGCATCATTTATGAATACCACAAATAATCAGGTTAAAGATGACACAACACCAGGTTATAGTCCAACAGATTTATTTGGAGGAAATAGCTTCGAAGAGCTGCTTCTTCATCAGGTGGTTGTGCGCTTTGAAATCTCGTGCCTCTGAATAAACCTGCTGGACTATCACCTGGTGGTATGTGATTTTTAAGTTTGTCCACCCCAGTCCAACACCAACACCTCCGTATCACAAATAATAAGGGACACAGCACTGATCCCTGTGATACATCATTGGACACCTGTCTCAGTCACTCTAACAGCCTTCAACCACTACCCTCTGTCTCCTAAGAGGAAGGTGATTTGGATGCAACTTGGCTCGTCACGAATGACTCCTACTTGTTCCTTTGTTACTCTTTTCCGCTTGACACACTTGCAGAATATCTGGGGATTCTCCCTAATCTTGCCTACCAGCAGTTTTCTATGCCCCTGCTTTAGGCAGTTCTCACAAAGTGAAGAATTTCCTCATTATTGCGGTCTTAATTGCTCTGTCTCTTAAACTGCAATTATTTGCCTTGAATGTGGAACTGACAGCCAGGGAAACGTCATGTTTATTTCCAACTTGACATATGTTTTGTGAAGTTTCCAAGTTTCATTGTGACCCTCCTCTCATTCTTTCAAACTCTAAAGAACACAGGCCGAGTTTCCTCATCAGGCAATCTCGCCATCTAGGGATTAATCTGGACAATGCCCATTGCACTTTTTTGTGGTCAGTATATTCTTTCTCAGATTGGGTCACCAACACTTTACACAATGGATGTAGGCTTGCTCGCTACATTTCCAGACTTTTCTTTATCTTATCAGGTAACATCTTCAGTGGACCTCATACGAACCAATGCTTAAATTTTTTTGCTTTCCATTTATATGTTTGGATTTCTTTGTGTTGCTGATGCTATTTCCTGTGGCGAAGTCACTTCCTGTTTCTTTTCTCAGAGGGTGGTTGTTGCGGTCTAAAATCTAATAGCACATCGAGTTAGACATCTGTCAGGAATACATATGGATTTTCTCCATTATTGCTGTTAAGTCCTAAATATCCAATATCACATGCTGTATAATAGATTCCAACAGTTTCCAACTTGCAGATGTCAAGTTAATTGTTTGGCAGTTCTCCAAACTATGTCTTCTTCCCTTTATAGATGCTTGGATTCCTTCCATTAATCTATAGTGCTTGGACCACGTTTGCTAACTTCCATTTATCCACAATGGCTTCCAGCCTCTGCAGAATGCACAGGAAAATGAAACACAGTCATCGACTGTGCAATTAATATTTCTGTTGTCGATTTATGTCTAACATTTTAATATGAAGTACATTAGGTTTGTCAGACTTAGCAATGCTCAATCCAGTTACATTCTCAAATACCTCCTTGTTACTGACATATGTTGACTTTATGTCTTCAGTTGCACAAGCACGACATGATCACTTGGTATTTCTGAATGATTTTGTGGATCTTCCTCCGTGAAGACAGATGCAAAGTAACTGGTTATTTTCTTGGTCATTTCCCTGTTTTTCACAATAAACTCTCCTCTCCCGATTACCAATTTCCATATTTGACCTTGCTTTTGCTTTGTTTCCTTTGAAATACAGCTTGTAGATTTATGCAGTGTTTTTGTTCTTGTTTGTTAGCATTCATGTTCTGTTTTTGATTTCCTTATCAATTTCATGGCCCTTGTTTCTGGATCGTGAACTTCTCCAAATTCTCAGGTTTTCACAATGACTGAAATTCTTCCGAATCCACTTCCTATCATTAATACGTTTTCTAATTTGTTATGTTAAACATCATTGTGTCATTTTCCCTTTCTTTGGTGTTTATACCTGAAATAAATAGACGTATTTTTCAGAGTTTGCATTATTTCTATAAATCTCCTGGTCCTGACCAGATATATTCAGGAACACTTCAGGAGGATAGAGAAGGTATTGCGGGAGCCATGGCTGATATTGTTACATCATCGCTGGCCAACAGGTGAGGTCCCGGAGGACTGGGGGAGTAGCGAATGCTGTGCCCTTACTCAAGAAGGGCTTAAAAAGAAAAACTTTGGAACTATGGACCACTAAACCTAAAATCTGTAGCAGGTAACTTCCTTGAAAAGGTTCTGAGAGATAAGATATACGTGCTTTAGGAAAGACAGGGTGTGATTCGGAGCAAGATTAGAGTGGTGCAAGAAAAGCACAGCAGAGCAAGCAGCATCCGAGGAACAGGAAAATCAACGTTTCGGGCAAAAGTCTATCATCAAAGTTAGCACGGCTTTGTGCATCGGACACCGTAGCTCACAAATTTGTTCGAATTCTTTGACGAATTGACCAGCAACGTTGAGGAGATCAGGGTGGTATGCGTAGTCTATATGGATTCAAGTAAGGCCTTCAATAAGCTTCCACATGGTGTGCTGCTCTGGAAGGTTAGATCTCATGAAATTGAGGAGGACCTGCCAAATTGGATATAAAATTGGCTTGATGGGAGGAAGCAAATAGTAATAGTGGAAGGGTGCTTGTCAGACTGGAGGCCTGGGACTAATGGATGCATCGGGGCGATGCTGGCACCACTATATGTTACATATATCTATAATTTAGATGAGAATGTACGTGCATGATTTGTAAGTTTGAAGGTGACAATAAAACAGGCGGTTACATAGAGAATGACAAAGGTTATCAGAAATTTCAGAACTTACAGCAGTACCTTGATCAGCTGGGGAAGTGAGCCGAGAAATGGTAAATAGATTTTAATGCAGATCAGTGCAAGTTCTTGCATTTTACAAACTCAAATCAATATCGGAGTTTTATGGTGAATGGCTGGGTCTTAAGGAATGTAGTTGAACAGAGGGACCTTGGAATTCAGGTACATGGTTCTCTGAAAGTTGATTCAGAGGTAGACAAGGCAAAGAAGAAGACTTTTGGCACACTGGAATTCATCAGTCAGGGCACTAAGTAGCGAATTTGGGGAGCTATGCTGCAGAATACGGGGCACTGATGAGGCCATACTTATAGCGTTATGTTCAGTTTTGTTAACTTTTCTATAGGAATGATGTTATTAAACTGGAATGAGTGCAGAAGACATTTACGACGATGTTGCCAAGGACTCAAGGCTCTGAGTTATCGGGAGAGGTTGGAAAAGCTAGGACTGTTTACTTTTGCGTGTATGTGACTGGGGAGAGGATCTTATTGAAGGGTATAAGATCATAACAGTCATGGATAGAGTGAATGCAGTCAGCCTTTACTTCCCGGGATTGGACAATGATGGACTAGAGGGCATCAGGTTAAGGTCAGAGGGGTAAGAATAAAAGGGGTCCTGAGGAGCAACTTTTTTACACACAGGGTGATATGCATATGGAATGAGCTGCCAGCAGAAGTCGTTAAGGTGGGTACATTCACAACATTTAAAATGCATTTTGACAAATACAGGATAGGAAAGGATTAGAAGGATGCGGGGCAATGGCTGGGAAATGGGGTTAGTGTGAATTGACAGTTTGGTCGGAATGGATCAGTTTGGGCCGAAGGGCCTGCCTCCATGCTATAGGATTCTATAACTCTAACAACCATTGCTTATCTCCCACTGAATGTTAATTTGTATTTTCCCAATTCACTGGAACAAACTTGACCCTCTCGGCTCCATGCTTCCATCATTGACTAAAATGTACAAACATTCTATATTGTATGCAGACGCTGTGAAATACAACATATTAATGTCCCTACTCCTACAATGCTGCTTCAGAGCAAGGACATTGATTAGTCCTCCTGACCACACAACACCAAATCCGAAAAAACTTGATCTCTAGTTTGGTTCAATACATACTCTTCAACCCACCTGAAATACATTTAGGGAATTTATTTTTCACAGCATGAGCAGTCACTTAGTTAACGCAGTTGAGATGCAACTTGAGACCATCCAATAAGACTGCAGTATCCATGATATTTGCAAGTCTAATTTTCAGAGCATATGACGCTCAGAATTTCTGCAATAGTTTTAGTTTCGATATATATTACACCAATGTTTGCTTCTCCTTGTTATTTGTAAGCTCCCCTTAAAATGAATCTGAGGGACATGGTCTGTGGCGTCATTCGTGATAGATTTGGACAAGACATTCCGGAAGGATCACCTTGACGCTGTGATACAGACCAAGCGTCAATAACCTTCTCCGCTCTGTCTGGATAAGGGTCACCATATTCCATCTACTCCTTCACACTCCCTGTATACCTGTTATCGCACTGACGCCCGAACAAGGGTCACACTCTATTTCCAAATAAGGCTCAGGCATTTCCAAACTCACTATTGAATTCAGCAACTTTCTTCCTCACTTTCTCTGTCACCTACACAATACCCCCAACACTAATAATATTAAATTGATTTACAACTGTCGACTGACTCATTCCGGACACCTCACCATTCCCCCCAGCCCCACATCCAACAGCACTAACAGCAGGGTCACTCATTTCCACTCTCCCTCCCTCTCTCCCTTTCTCCTGTTCCAGGAGAAACTGTCTGGAAGGGGACAGAAAGGGCCAAGCTGGGTGGTGCTGTGCCTGATATCTGTTCCCTCACACTCCCTTCTCCCGCCATGTGGGAAGGTACATGGCATGAGCCGGACAGAAACAAGATGGCTCATGTGGAGCTTCTGAAACATCCACTTCCCATCAACGGAGTAAAGAGCAACATTCAGTTCTCACTTTAAACCCACTGTCAGTTCCAACGTCAGTCCTTTCACTCCCAAACAAAAACAGATACCTCACTGCACAGAGATGCAGACACTGAAATGCACAGACGTATTGGTAAACACCCCAACATACTAACATGCACAACACATATAAGGAGATGGGCATACACACAGATTGCAACGCACAGAGACATATACAATTGCACACAAATAGACACAAACACAGATAGAAACACAGAGGCTGACACATAGGCACACTCATGTAGACACACAAACACACAGAAAACAATCACTTGGACATACACGTACGGACACACACACACACACACACATATATATATATATGTATACATACACACAGAGACACAAGCACTAGTGTCATTAAGACACAAATCGACCTTTTTTTGGTTTATAAAGGGATCAAGGATTCCAGGGAGAAGGCAGGAGATTGAGTTTGGGGTACATGCAAGAAATTATTGAATGGCATATCAGATTTGATGGGCTGAATGGCCTCATTCTGCTCCTTTTTTCATGCTCATGTGGTGTTATGCTGTCAAGTATTCACTTTCTGAGAGTGCAGCAGAGGATGAATTTGATACATATTTGACTGGAAAGAGTCAGTGGGATTGTGGGACAGGTTTGGAGGGCAGAATGGTTTATGGTTATTCATAATTATTATATCCTTAAGTATGAAAAGAGGTGGTGATTTGATGTGAGGTTAGCACAGTTTTAATGTAATGGATCCGACAATGAAACAAAGATGACCCTTTCCAATTAGTGCTGTGCGGTCTGTGGTATCCTCATCCTCAGGGAATAGGGAAGACTCTGTTATTGAGGATATTCTAGGCTGAGCTCGACTGATCTTTGCTGGACAGGAGAGTCAATGTTTATCGGGAACAGACAGGAGAGGGATGATCAGAGACAATTGGACCAGCCATGAGCATTCTGAATGTGTTGTTAACTCAATCCACCGTCGATGCTGTTATAGAGAAATACTGCTGCCCCTACCCAATGTGTTGTTCCCTCAATCCACCATCGAGGCTGTTACAGAGATAGACTGCTGCCCCGAACCCATGTGTTTTTCCTTCAATCCACCCCTCGATGCTGTTACAGGGTAGGGGACCACCCCAATCCGTCAGACAGGATCGTTACAATGAGACAGGAGGAGACCATTCTGCCCCTCTAAGAAATTACGCAGGAATATAGAATTAAGTAATTCAGATCGTTGAGTACATTACACAGACCAGGACGAGGCAATTCAAACCGCCTGAGCGGCGACACAGGAACAGGGAATATGTCGCTAGCAGGAAATAAGGAGTAGAGAGAAATGTTTACTTTCAGGCTGCAAAGCTCTAACTGATGGAGTGCCTCAGAGATCACTGTGGGGTCATCAATGACCAATAATCTGTATCAATGATCTGGAGGAGGGGGAGGGAATGGCTTGGAGCTCAATTAGCTCGTACACCAAGATGGTCATTCATTGTGTCGTCAAATTGAGATACTGAGTCTGCAATATGATTATAGACAGGGAAGGTTAGTGTGCAAACCTTCAGTAGAAATAACATAAGGTAAATTGTCTGTTTTGGCATGAAGGATAATATAATGGTAATCAATTTAAATGGAGAGAGATTGTAGAACTCTGTGATACAGGCGGTTTCCATGTTCCTGGGACATGAATCATGTGAAGCCAGTCTGCAGATGCAGCAAGTGATTTGAAAGGTAAGTGGAATGATGCTGTTTTTGACAAAAGATTAAGGTTTAATTGCAGGAATGTTTTACTGCATCTGTACAGGGCATTGCTGAGACCACATCAGATGCACTGTGTGCAGGATTGATCCCCTAACACTAAAATAAAAGGATATAATTATTTTTGAAATTTTCAAAGAGGGTTCCCTTTTCTCATTCCTGGAATGCCGGCCTTTGGTTATGGGGGATAATCAGTTCCGATCTTAGCCTAGAAATAGTATTGGACCACCATGACTTTCAGAAAAGTGCATCAGCTGGATGCATATTATCTCTTGTCAGGGAGACTAAAGCTAGAGAATATATTTGAAGAAAAAGATGCATTGATATTAACACACATACTATGAAGACACCTACCAATATTTACAAATTACACAGACACAATATTTACAAATTCAACACAGAGAGGGAGAAAATTGTTCCCTGCCTGAGAAACAACAGCCGATTGATCCCTTTCTCTTACTTTGTTCCACCAGATAGCAAAGTGTCAGTCTATAAAATCCCTGAGTTATCTTTGCCACTTGTGATGGATTCCTGGTGAGGATTCATTGAAAACTCTCATGCCCGAAACAAAGGAAATTCAGCCAAATCCAACTGTTCCAGAAAGAAATCCATAACCAGTAGCTTATTTGAACAGAATAACTTCAAAGGCAGAATAACATTTGGAGCACTCTGTCATTTTACTATTTGATATGAGTTCAACGTTCTGTGTCTTACTTTTTTTTCTCGAAAATGACCTACTCTGAGACCGATCTCATTGGCCACATCATTAAACTGGTTACATTTAAGATTGGTGTAACCAGTGGAGGAGTGAGACGGAAAAGGAAACAGTAACCCTCCAACATTGGCTGGAACACAAATGAGAAATTTTCAAAGGGCTGTCCAAGTGGAAATTCCCTCCCGAGAAGTTTGTGGTGCCTGGATATTTACATTTATTCAAAGTTGTATTTGTTGACATTTGACAGAAAAGTGAATGTAGAAAATGGTATACAGACAGAAAAGTGCTGGGGAAATCACAATCACATGACCCATAATCTTTGTGCATGGTGGAGCGGTGACAAAGTGTCTAATGGCACACTCCTGCCGCTCAGTCCTATGTTCCATCCAACCACTCACAGCTCCTGCAAGGAGCAGTTGGAGGCCACTTGCTCCAAATATCTGATCCACAGTAACACAGCATCTCATTCAGTCCCTCAAGACTGTCACACACACACGGTTTAGTGTGGGTTGGAAAATGCTATTTGGAAATCCAGGCTGGGTTTGAAAGACGCCTCTGGTCTCTTTGCAGAGTGTCTCCTCACTGCAACTTGTGCTTTATTTGTTGGTCATAATACAGGTCCAGATTCACTGCGAATATAACCCTCATATCTCACCCAGAGATGACTCACAAAATACTTTGCTCTATCTGATTACAACGTTCAATAACAGAACGTTTAGGAAAATTACAACCATTAACTTTGTAATTACAGATTATGAGGACATAAGAAACCGAATCAGCTAATTCGGACGATCAAGCCATTGTCTACCATCATGGCTGATCTACTATTGGAATTAACTCCTTTTTAATGTCCAATTATTCACATCCCTTAGCTGTCTGACAGCTCAAAAATCCATCTACCTTCTCCTTAAAGACTTTCAGTGATGTAGATCCCATAACTCGCTAGCCCAGATAATTCCTGACATTGATTACCCGCTGTGAGAGGAAAACATTCCCTACACATTCATCGTCACCTAATTGATATGAACAGGGGCTCAGCAAACAGTGAATGGCTTTGATATCAAGTAAGTATTTGACTGAGGATGGCATCAGGATCAGCCACTTATTTGAGCTGAATGGAAATCAGGTATAACCTCCCACTTGTCTGGGTCTTTCAGAGCACAAAGAAAGATGCTTGTTGTCGGTGGCCAACAGTCCACACAGTTCCGGGACATGTCTGCAGGAGATCCTCAGGTTAGCCTCCTCAGCACAAACATCTTCAACTGCTATATCAATATCTTTCCCCATCATAAGATCTGAAGTAAGGATGATGACTGAAGATCACACAATATTCAGAGATTTTGTGCCCCCTCAGCTCCTGAACCATCCTGTGTCCATGTGCAGCAAGACCTGGACAGCATTCCGTTTGTGCTATTAAAGTGTCGGTAACGTTCATAAAACAGCGCTGCCAGACACTGCACATTTCCACAGTTAATAGAGGAGCTCAATCAGCATCCCAGGCTGGTTGCACACTGATATGTGGAAGCCATTGAGACCGTGGAGACTACTGAACAAGAGGAAGGACAGCACATTCAATCCATCTGCCTATTCCACATGAAGGGAAGGGGTCTGGTCAGTACATCGAGCTGTTAAACAGGAACAGGCAGAGCCTAATCAGACCCTTAAACCTGTTTCCATGAGACCAGGAGGGGGCTATTCAGCCCCACGAGATAGTTATACAGAAACAGGAGGGCGTCATTGATACTCTAACATTACAAACCAATAAAACCGAAACTGCATTGATAGGGGGCTCCATGGTGTTAATCATGGTTCCATTGTTTGTAGAACGTGTGCTACCTTAACATGGTTTGCTGGCAGTGATAAGGGAAACCAAATACTTTGTGTAAAGTCTCAAGGAGGCATCTTCTATCTCCGAGAAGACACTCCCATGTGCTCTATGTTGGTCAGAAGCTGCTGGGAAGAGTTAACTCTTTTATAATGAAGGTACTGTTGCTGCTGTCGGGATTATGGATGTCATGACGTTCATTGCAGGATCACGCACCAATTGAACTGCATTAACGTTGGGAGAGGTTTTTTTTCAAAAGCCTGAACCTCTCTCTCTCTGTTTCTGAATCGAAATAGGGAGTCGGGGTGGTTGCGTGGAACGTTCTCAGAGGCTCTTAAACTATCGAGAACCATGTAACCCGATTGAAAAAAAGCCATGGAATTTATCACCTTAACAGTGTTTGTTTAGAACATCATAAGTGATTGTGCATCCCCCATAATGTTCAATGCAATCACCTTATTCTCTCACTGAGCTTCACTCACTGTTCATGTTGCCATCATCCCAGGAATTAGTCTGGTGAGACATGAGAGAAAGTCTGTCCACAGTACCCCAAATACTGCCTCAAAACACTCAGGGATGATCACAATAATCCTTTCCTCTCACTTAGACATCACCGTTTCCTTTCTGTGTTATGAAACGCCATTATTTCTCTATGCTTTCTCTATGCACTACGACTGACATGGAATTTATAAGTTCCTTATATCTGTACGTCAGCATCAATAAAGCCAGCACCAGAGTTGCCTATGGGGATGTGCATCACACTCGGGGAGCATTTCAATGTGATCGAATACACCTAAAAGATGTAATGATCACCTACCTGAATAGAAATGAGCTGTACAAACACGGGGAACAGGGAGAGGGTGGGAGCTATCTTTACTTTTGTTCTTCTCTCACAGGATGTATGCAGCCCTGGTCAGAGCAGCATATTACATCAATCTTAAACTGAGTGGCTGGTTCAGTTGTTCCACAGGACAGTAAAGAGTAAAACACATTGCTGGGAGTTTATAGTCTTACAATTCAGGATAAATTCTCCTGCTTAATTAAAACCAGCAACACAGAAAAGATTTATCCAATGTGTAATGTTTCTAGAGTCTAAGAACTATTTCAAGTAAAAATTAACAACTTTATTTCTTAAAGTTTTACAGAGAATAATAATCGAACGAATATGTACAACTTCTTCCTCTAACCTGTCTTTGACCTTCCCCCTCCACAATACGAGTCAGATAAGATTCTTAATTAAGATTTACAAAATAAAACTTCTTATCTCAAAACCAGGAAGCTTTCGGTTCTTCTCCATAGTCCTGTCTTCTTTTCTTCTGGGGAATTCTGCTTCACTAGTTACTAATCAATGAATATACTTTTAAGGGAACTATTTTTCAGGCAGTCTTTGCATGCTGGTAGCTTGGCAGCTCTGCTCTCAACTGTTCAATTTTCCACGGTCTTGTACCTCCAAACTATTGGATTGTGTCATTGGCTTTTAAGATTATCAATCTATTACATACAAACTTGATTGGAAGTGGGTTATTTGGGGTATAATTTAAACTGTTTGGCTGAATTTGTTTTTGTCTCAAGACAATGAGCTAATCGAGTTGTTCGATCAAATGTTAAATTATATCTATTTTTCAGAAGACTTGGTGCTGTCAGGTAGTTGAAAGGTGCAGTACACCCACATGTTCATCACTGAAGTCACACGGAAACCTGATTAGGGAAGTTTGACACATTGACTTACCTAAAGGACTTCAGCCAAGTAGATGGACTTTTATAACAAATGATAGTGGTTGCTTTTAAATTCCACCACTTTCCTTCATGAGATATCAACAGACTATTATTCTGTGGCTCTAGATTATGAGTCAATGACTTGACTACCATAAACTGTCTTCCTGTACGTGCAGGGAACACGTCAAACATCCTCTAGTGCAATTACTTAGTGATGGACATGTGATTAGAAGGCACTTGAAACTGTTGCATCCAGATTGAACAAAGGCAAAAATCATGGTTCATTCAGAAGTTGCACTGAGCCTGCAGACGAGACTGAGATATCATGATGGTGGTTTTGGACAGGATTGGTGAGTGGGGAGGACATGGAGATGTAAATCCGTGAAGGACAAAATGGATTATGGAGTTTGAGAACATTCTGTGTCCTTCTTGCTTATCAGTGAGTAATTTATAAAAAGTAGTTTGATACTTATAATTTATAAGGAAAGGATTTTTTGTTTGGAACTGAAGACATTGACTTGCACTTTCCACAATTTGTATATCATGAGCAGAAATTGAGTTCAACTCAGTTTAGTAGATAAATATAATGACTTACCAGGAACACCAACTATCGCAAGGATGGGATAGTAAACACATTGAATAATCCAAAGGATATACAGGATCCGTGATGCTAATGATATCCAAAGCCAGTAAAGACCCGAGGATAAACTTCTGTTCATTGTTGGAATATTCCAGTCTAATGTTCTCAGATTCTGATCCATTGTTGGAACATTCCAATCCATGGTCCTCAGATTATGAATCATTATTGTAACGTTCCTGTCTAATGTTCTCAGATTCAGATCTCTCCTCCCGCTCTCTCTCTCAAGCTGCTGATCCCTGTTAGTGCTGTCAGTGATGCTCCTACTCTCGCTATGTGATAGCACATTGAACAGAGCCCATTTATATTTCAACCATGGAAACTCTCCACTGCCATAATTAGGATCCACTGAGATTGATATTAATCACAGTCACTGAACAAATAGCTCCAGTTAACCCCTTTGAATTCAATAATGATTTTATTAAAATTCAAAAGAACTTTTAAAGTTTACACATTTGGCATGGGATATGTGTGGGGGGTGAACAGGAAGAAATATTTGAGATGGTAGATTGATTGTATGTCATCATTCAATCTGCCTTAGATATGACAGTAATGTCAAAGGATTGTCAGAACTTAAACAAGTTTCTCGGATTATAAATCGAAATATACTGTCTGTAACTACTGATCAGTGATTATAATATCCGTAAAATATGTAGAGAACTTTTCTAGTCCATAATCTGACAGAAAATTTCTTATGAAAACATGAGTGATAACAGACAAATGGCATGGATATGTTAACAGAGAATATGATGTGACACACAATTCAGATGGTTATTCAAGGATCAGAGAGGGCAGGTAAGGGTCCTGCTGTTAATGTTATCGATGTCAATCAACTGTATTGAAGTACATTTCACTGGATTTCAATTGCAGTGTGATTATGATATCGGGGCATGGCTGCTGAGAGTGGAGGGAGGGAACATGATATTTCCCAGCCATCAGTATTGGAATTTTATTCTTCATAAATCATATGAAGATCAAATTCAAGGGTACATCTCCAATGAGGAATGAGGAGAGCCAATATTACCCAAACAACCAGAAGTCATTGGAGCAAACATTTGGCCATTCGGCCCATTAAGCATGCTCCGCCATTCCATGATGGCTGTTAAGCTTCTCAACTGCATTCTCACACTTTCTACCTGTAACCCTTGATCCCCTTTACAGTCAAGAACCTATCTGTCTCACTCCTAAATATACTCACTGACCTGGACTCGACAGCCCTCTGTAGCAGTGAATTCCATAGATTCACCGCTGTCTGGCTGAAGAGGTTTCTCCTTATCTTTGTTCGAAAAGATCTTCTCTTTCCACTGTCCCCTCGGGTACTAGTCTCTCCTACATTGGATACATCTTCCCAAAATTCCCTCTCTCCCAGGTCATTTAGCATTCTGTAAGTTTCAATTAGACCTTCTAACATCCTTCTGAATTCTACCAAATACAGACCCAGAGCCCTCAAATATTTTTTATATGATAAGCTTTTATTTCCTGGCACCATTCTCGTGAATCTCTTTGGAAAACGCTCCAGGACCAGTGCATCTTTCCTGAGATATGGGACGCAAAACTGCGCACAATAATCCAAATGTGGCATGATCAAAGCCTTGTAGAGCCTTAGAAGTACATCCCTGCTTTTATATTTAAGCCTTCTTGAAATAAATACCATCATTGTATTTGCCTGCCTAACTACTGACAACCTGCAAGTTTACCTTTCAAGACTCCTGGACTAAACTCCCTAGTCTTTTTGCCCTTCAGAATTCTGAATTTGCTCGCTATTTCGAAAATAGTCCATGCCTCTATTCATCGTGGCAAAATGCTTTCCCACACTTTCCCACATTTTACTCCATCTACCACTTCTTTGCTCACTCTCCAAACCTGTGAAAATCCTTCAGCAGGTTAAAGTGAGGACCGCAGATGCTGGAGATCAGAGTCAAAAAGTGGGGTCATAGAAAAGTACAGCCTGTCAGGCAGCATCCGAGGAGCAGGAGATTCGACGTTTCAGGCATAAAGCCTTCATCAGAATGTGGGGTGGGTGGAAGGGGGCAGAGATATAAATGGGGGGTGGGGGGAGCTGGTGCTGGGAGGAAGGTAGCTTGGAAGGCAACAGCGAGATGAAGGTGGGTGATGATAGTGATAGGTCAGAGTGGAAGGTGGATTTGATACTTGGGAAGGTAGATGGACAGGTAGGACAGTTCAAGAGGGCGGTGCTGAGTTGGAGGGTTAGATCTGGGATAAGGTGGAGGGAGAGGAGATAAGGAAACTGGTGAAATTGTCCTTGATACCGTGTGTTTGGAGGGTCTCAAGGCAGAAGATGATGCGTTCTTCCTCCAGAAGCTAGGTGGCTAGAATTTGGCAGTGGAGGAGGCCAAATGCTTGCAGGGCTTTGGCGGAGTGGGAGGGGGAGTTGAAGTATTCGGCCACAGGGAAGTGGGGTTATTGGGTTTCTGTGTCCAAGAGTGTTCCTTGAACCGGTCTGTAAGTTGACATCCTGTCTCGCTAATGTATAGGAGACAGGAGCAAAGGACTGACTAGAAGAGGTGTTTGGATGCACAGGACGTTCTCTGCCTGATGTGGTAGGATCCTTTGGGGCCTTGGGTGGAGGTGAGGAGGGAGGTGTTGGCACAGGTTTCATATCTCTTGCAGTGTCAACGGATGGTGTTGGGAGTGGAAGGTGGCTTGGTGGGGGCGTGTGCACCTAACGAGGGAGTTGTGAGAGAATGGTCTCAGCAGTATGATGATAGGGGTGGGGAGCGAAGTATATCTCTGGTATTGGGGTCTGACTGTTGGTGGCAGAAATGGCGGAGGATGATGAGTTGTATCCTGAGTTTGGTGGGATGGAAGGCGAGCACCAGAGAGGTTCTAACTTGTTGTCATTGGAAGGGTGGAGTGCAAGGGCGAAGGTGTGGGAAGTTGAGGAGATGCACGAAACCACCCTCCTGCAGCCTCTTCAATGCTACATGTCCCTCTGTCTATCTTTGCACTGTTTGAAAGCTTAGCCAAAATGCCCTCAGTTTCTTCATATAGATAATGAATGCACAAAGTAAAAGGTTGTGGTCCCAACACTGAGTTTTGTGGAACACCACTTGTCACTGGTTGCCAAATGTGAAGAACACTTTTATCCCCACTCTATGCTTTCTCTCAGGCAGCCAAACTTCTATTCATGCAAGCACCTTGCCTCTAATACCATGGGCCCATACCTTTCTCAATAGCCTCATGCATGGCACTTTGTCAAAGGAATCTTGAGTACAGATGGTTAACATCTATTGGTTCTCCTTGATCTAATCTGGTCATTACTCCCTCACTATTTTCTAGCCGGTTTGGCAGGACTCATCTCCCCTTGATGAAACCATGCTGACTCTGTCCTATTTTAGCAATCACCTCCAAGTATGAGAAATCCCATCCTTCACGATAGATTCCAGGATGTTACCCACAACCAACGTTAGGCAAATCAGTCTGCAGTTTTCCATCTTCTACCTAACTCTCTTATTAAACGGGGTGTCATGTTAGCAATTATACAGCCACTTTACCGTTTCCTGATTTTCGTCATTCCTGAAAGATTACCACTTACGCTTGCACTAACTCTTCAGCTATCTCCCTTACAAGGCGGGGGTGTAGTCCAACTGGTCCAGGTGAGCTATCCACATTCAGGCCATTCCATTTTCTAACATGCTCTTCTTGGTGATGACGACCATATTCAGGACTGCCCGCTCACTCTAGTCAATTCTTGAGAAATTACTCGTGTCTTCACCGTAAAGACTGATGCAAAGTTCCTCAGCCATTTCTTTGTTTCCCACTACCGTCTCTCCAGCATCAATTTTCCAGTGGTCCATGTTCACTTTTACCTCTCTTTTGCACTTTATATATCTAAAGAATCTCTTAAAGTTTCCTTTATATTAATGGTTAGCTTACCTCCATATTTAATCTTCTCCCTCCTTATTTATTTTTCCTTGCCTTCTGTTGGCCCCATTCTCCAGTTTACCTTTGCCCTTCACATTGCTTGAGCTTTTACTTATACGAAATCCCTGACTTCTCTCGTCAACCCTGGTTGCCTCATCCTCCCTGTACCATGCCTTTATTGCTCAGCATGTATCTCTGCAGTGTCTCCTGAATTAATCTTGGAATTGTCTACCATTACTGTTCCGCTGTCTTTCGTGCTAGACCCCTGTCCCGGTCAATTCTACCCAGTTACTCCCTTGTGCCTCTCCAGTTGCCTTTATTCAACTGAAATACTGTTAACTCTGATTCTCCTCTCTCTCTCTCAAATTGCAGAATAAATTCAACAATGTTCTAATCACTGCTTCTGAAGTTTTCTTTCACCTTAAGCTCCCTTATCTAGCCTGCGTCATTAAATCCAGTATCATCTGTTCCCGACAGGGCTCCACCACATGATGCTCCAAAATGCCATCCCATAGACATTCCTCAAATTCCTTTTCTTGCGATCCACTCCCAACCTGGTTTCCCATTCCACTTGCATATTGAAATCCCCCTATGATCTCTGTAACTTTGTCTTTCCAACAGATCTTTTCTATCTCATGGTTTATCTTGTACCCCAGCTCCTGACTACTCTTTGGAGGCCTTTGCAAGTCTCCAACTGTGGTTGTCTTACCTTTGTGATTCTTCAATTCTACCCAGGCAGATTCTACACCATCTGACTTTACTTCCTTTCTTACTATTGATTTAATTTCTTTTCTTATTAATAATGTAAACCCATTCCCTCTGCTACCTATCTTTTCGATAGGATATATGTCCTTGAATATCCTGATCCCCTTGCAACCACTTCTCTGTGATGCCCATCACGTCATACCTACCAATTTCAATCTGTGCCACAAGCTCATTTACTCTATTCCTTATACTGTTCGCATTCAGATATAACCCCTTCAATCTTGTATTAACGGTCCCTCTTCTCATTGTTATTTGTTTGTCCGGTGTGCTTGAAGTCTGATTGCTTACGCTTTCCATACACTCTGTCTTATTTGCGTCTGTGCTGGAGATTTTAATAACCTTCCTGAGCTCTGTACATTTACCTCCTCTTTTCTAAAAATAAAGGGACAAAAAACAAGCTTTTCTGTACATACCAAAACATGAAAACTACAAAGGTGCAAGATTGTTAAAATACACTTACGATGTTGAGTTATATGAATTGAAATGTGAATTTAAAAACCACGGATGAGGTTTTCAACCTTTATCAGAATTTATTTGACCCACAGCTGAGATGCTGATCTCCCCCCTGTCAGTGATCCCCCTCATTGAGAATCTCTCGCCCTGTCTCTCACACCGTGTCTAGAGGGATTACAAGTTCCTGTTGGCCCAGAATATTTAAATTAATTCACCTTCTCCCTGGAACTAATCTGTTGTTCTTTTGGATCCTGTTTAGCGTCAGCAACCCGGTTCTGTGATATTATTGGCTATAAATGATCTGGGATGACAGCATAGTGCTCACAGGGTACGGACCAGACAAAGGGCTTGCAGTCTGTGGGAGTTTCTAAATGAAATTTATGTGTATTTCTCCTCATTCTGTCTTCTGATATAACTTCACACTAGTCTGACACTCCTTGTTCTCACTCACTCTGTCGCTCCATTTTCTCTCCATTCCTTTTCTCTCTCTTCACTTCCTTTTTTCTCTGTTAATTTTTCTCTCTCTCACGCACACACACAGACACACACACATTCTGTTCTCTCTGTTGAAAAATTGTGCTTTTGGACAGCTCGTCGGTGTACAATGGGCTAAATGGCCTCCTTCAGTGCTCTATCAATTCTGAAGTTCTCTGACCCAGAATAAAGACTTCAGGTGCCTGGAGAGACAAACTGGTACTGTGAAGGACACAGTCCAGAATCATCCTTTATCTCTTCCTGTTGTCTGATATGCAACGGCCTTGAAATATCAGTTCAAAAAAAGATAGAAATTCGAGCAGTTCAGAGAACGTTCACGAGATGATTTTGCTGTCAGGATTTAACAAGCAGTTCCCTCTTACAAAATTGGATTTGGCCCGGACGGAATTTCACATTGGCCCCAAGGTCCCGTACTTCCCGTGCCCCACAACCTGAGCCGCCTCCGGAATTTTAATTTTGTCCCCTTAAGGGATATACAAAGGAAGGCCCTGTATCGACTGCTGCTGCACACTGTCAACCTCTTCTCCCTCATCCACCGTCCGGACACGCCTTGGCGTGCCCATTTGCCACCGGGCGGTGGAGATCCCCAGTGGAGGGCTCTCTACGCGGGAGTCCTCCCCCTTTCTCTCGGGGATCTGGGGTGGAGAGTGCTGCACGCAGCAGTCCCCTGCAACCGCAGATTGGGGTGGTTCACGGACTCCCAGCCCAACTGCTTGTTCTGTGGCGCTGTGGAGTCCGTGGACCATGTATATATTGGGTGTGGGCGTTTGCACTCCCTTTTTGATTTTCTCAGAAACCTCCTCCTCTGTTTCTGGCTGCACTTCAGTCCCACGCTCCTGATCTTCGGGCACCCGGTACGGAGGAGGGAGGGCAGGTCCGAGGACCTCCTCGTCGGTCTGCTCCTGGGCCTGGCCAAACTGGCCATCAACAGGTCCAGGCAGCGGGCCGTGGAGGGGGTCGTTAGGGCCGACTGCCTGCCCCTCTTCCGGGGTTACGTTAGAGCCCGGGTGTCCTTGGAGAAGGAGCACGCGGTGTCCACCAACACCCTGGAGTCGTTCAGGGGGAGGTGGGCGCCGCAGGGAGTGGAGTGCATCATTTCTCCCTCCAACTCTATTTTGATTTAGTCCCTACCCTCTCCTTCACTGTTTTGATCACACAGCATTGCCCTTTGATGTGAAGGGCAGTGCTTGTCACTGGCCACTCGGGTGTTTTCCTATCTTCCTGGTGGTGGAAATTGAATAAAGATCTGTGCACTTTGTGTCTCTCACTGTGTCTCACACCTGCACACACACACCATGGGTGCTGGGGAAAAAATAAGCACTACCGCACTTAGGCGGTAGTGTGGGGGTAAAAAAAAAGAAAAAAAAACAAAATTGGATTTGCCTGATAGCAGCTCCTCCCTATTGACACGTCCTAGCTCTGTCTAATGCTGACATAATTTGCCTTCTGCCAATTGAGTAGATTCCCACAAGGTCCTGGCATATCCGTGTTCATAGCTATCTTAAAACTGAAGGAACTGTGACCACTGTTTCTAACATTATGTCCCACTGAAAGGTCAGTCACCTGGCCAGGCTCATTAGCCAATATGAGGTCCAGTATGGCTCTTCCTCTCGTTGGACTATCCACATACTGCTGAAGTTAACAAATTCTGCCCCGTCTAAGCCCCTTGCTCTAATGGACTTCCAGTCATTATTGGGGATATTAAAGTCACTCACGATGACCACTCTTTTTTTAATACACCTTTCCTTAATCGACATACATATCTGTTCCTCAATCCCTCCGTGGCTTTTGGAGAGATTATAGTAACGCAGTGGTTGTATCCATCTTATTTTTGAGCTTAACCCATATTGCTGCAGTGGATGTTCCCTCCTGTATGTCCTGTTCACGTGCAGATGTAGCATTTTTCCTGATCAGTAAAACAACTCGTCCACCTCTTTTAGCTTCTTCTCTATCTCGCCTAAATCAATGAAACCTTGGATACTTTGAATGGCCAGTCCTTTCCCTCTCTCAACCAAGTCTCTTTAAAGCCGCAACATCATAGTCCCATGTATGGATTCAGGCTTCCAGTTCATCGTCCTTACCCATAACAATTCTTGCATTGAAATAAATACACTTCAGCCAAACTCCATCAGATCCTGACCTGATATTTGGTTTGAGTTTCCCTGATGTAAATTCCTCCTCGTCTATTCTCTGGTAACAGGAGATTACAAAGGACTGTCAGTAAAGTGGAAAATATTGTAAACAGACAATTTCAGTTTCCTCCCTTGTCCCTTCAATCTGTACATTGCATCCCACACTGTCCAATTCCAATAAACTGCTGGGTAATTATTTTGCTTCAAACAACCGTCTCCAGCCTCTCACTGCACATTCTTCAACTCGCTCTGAACCCATTGGATTGATAGTTTTCTGATCCCTCTCTCAACCAAATCTCTGTAATATTTGTCTCATGGTTATATATATTCATCTGTCTTGCCTGTCACACTGCTCACATTAAAATCAGCACACTTCTGACTTCCAGTCCCATTGTGTTCACTCCCCTCTGCCAGTTTGTTGTTGGTCTTAGCTGTACTGGGATTAGTCTCCAACTGCTCTTCAGTCACTGTGCTTGTGGACGTACTGCTCTGGCTCCACCCTCCCTCCCCCACCACCACACTAGTTTAAAACCCCCTGAGTGACAATAACAAACCTGCCTGCCAGGGGATTGCTGCCGGTTCACGTCAATCCCGTCCTTCTTGCGTATTTCATAAAGACCCGGGAATCCCAATGACCCACATATCTGAGATTGCTGCCAGTTCAGCTGCATCCCATCCTTCTTGTGTAAATCCTACCTACCCGGGAATCCCAATGATCCAAATATTGGAAGTGCTGCCTACCCTACCAGCTCTTTGGCCATGTTTTTATATTTCCTACCTTCCTATTCCTAACCTCACTGGCACGTGGCATAATCTAGTCTCCCCAACATTCAAATATGCTTTCAGCACAACTCCAGCAAGACCTTTACTGTAAAATGGATAGACTTGACAATAAAAACTTAAGTGTAATCTCATTAACCAGGAACGTGGAGCCCAACGAATCGTCGTAATGATCATAAGATCTGATATCTGTCACCTCCACCAAACCTGTGTGACAAGATATACTTATGGAGCATCTATTTGTACATGGACGAGGATAAACAGAAATTAGTCCAAAAGACCTGAACATGTCATAATAGATGGGTGCCCGTCAGCCTGTTTACTCTGCTTTGCTGTTCAATTGGATTTTAGCTATTCTGTTCCTTTGAATGGCTGGGTCTTTAACCCGGATCCCTGGCGCGTCAGAAAGTGCCCAGTGTGTTTGTGCGCTCACTGCGTAGGGAGCATCCAGTGCCAGGCGATGGGGTGTGGGGAATCCCGGGGTGGCTCAATGACAGGCTGCATGCAGTGACGGATGGACTCAGGGATTGAGTGAGACAGAATAGGTAATCAGGAACATGCACTCACATAAGTAGCTGGGCAAGATTCCCAAACACTCAGGAAGCCTGAGGACCAGAGCCACTTTTACAATAAACCCGTCATATTTGCAGCAATTCTCCATCAAACACAAGCAAATATACTGTAGATGGCAGAAACCTGAAACAAACACAGAAACATATTGTGGAGAGAGAAAAGTGGCAATTCTCCCAATGCAGAGATTGCAAAATCTCCAGAAAGACAGGGTCCAGAGATTGGAATTGAACCCGAGTCCCTGGCACTGTGAGGCAGCAGTGTTGTGTCACCACGCTATCCAATGATGGACAACAGGATTAGGACAGTTACATTCGTATATTTTCGACAGTTAGTTAACAGGATTGCTCTCACGCAGCCTATCTAAGATGGGAAGCCTTTATACAGCAGCAGAGGACAATTGACGAAGCAATAAAGTGATGAACACGAAACATGTAAGCTAGCTTGCTTTAGAAAAGGAGATTGCAGGAGTTTTGTTAAGATATATAAAAGGGGAGAGTGAACATTGGACAATGAGAAATTGAGGATGGCTGCAGAAAAATGTAAAACAAAGAATTGGAGAATGACCTGAATAGGTACTTTCTGTCAATCCTCACAATGGTAGATACTATGAACATTCCAGAACTTAAAGCGAGTCAAGGGTGAGGAATGGATGTAGTGATCAGCGTTGAGAAGAACGTACTGGGGAAGTTGCAATGTTTGAAAATGGATAAATCACACAGACTGCAAGGATAACAGCTAAAGTTCTGAAGGAATTAGCGAAGGAGATTGTGAAACCATTGGTCGTGACTGTTCAGGAATAAAAATTTTAATATTCTTATATGTCTCAATCAGATCCCCTCTCAGTCTTCTAAACTCAAGGGTATACAAGTCCAGTCGCTCCAGTCTTTCAGTATAAAGTAATCCCGCCATTCCAGAATTGACCTCGTGAACCTACGCTGCACTCCCTCAATATCTAGAATGTCTTTCCTCAAATTTGGAGACCAGAACTGCACACAGTACTCCAGGTGTGGTCTCACCAGGGCCAAAAATAGTTGACTGTTTTTGAATGAAGATATTTTGGCTGCTGTCAGGATGGTGGATAATATGACATTCAGTGCAGGATCACACATTAACTGGACTGTATTAATGTGGGGAGAGTTTATTCAAAACCTGGGCCTCTCTGTCTCTGTTAATCGCCGTGGGGAGTGGGGGTTGGGGTGGGTAGGCATAACGTCCTCAGAGGCACTTAAACTATCCAGAACTATGCATCCTGAATGAATCAACAGTCAAGGAATTTATCGCCTTCTCATTGTCTGTTTCGAATATAAAGAGTGATTGGTCATCCCTCTCAGGGTTCAATGCAATCACCTCTTATTATTTCACAGCGCTGCAGATCAAGCTTTACTCACTCCTCATGGTGCCATCATCCCAGGGATTCATCCGGTGGGACTCATTTCATTCTCTCTGTGGTAAGGAGATCACTCCATATAAAGGAGATAAAATCTGTCCACAATACCCCAAACACTGCCTCAACAACGCTCTCACGGTTGATCACATGACTCCGTTCCCTCACTTAGCCGGCTCTATTTCCTTCATGTGACACAGGATACCATTCATTTACAATGCACAGCCACTGACGTGGAATTTAAACCATCCTTACATCTGTAGGTCAACATCAATAAAGCTAGCACCAGAGGTGCCTATCGAGATGGCAAACACTCTCGGAGACAGACACAATCACAAAGAATACGTCTAAAAGTGTGAGTGGCCACCTACCTGAATGTAATTCAGCTGCAGGAATATGGGATACAGGCAGAGGAAAGGGGTTATCTTTCCTTTTCTTCTGCCCTCAAGGGATGTATTCAGCCCTGGTCATGCCAGCATGTTATGTTGACCTTGAACTGAGTGGCTGGTTAGCTGTTCCACAGTACAGTAAAGATTAAAACACAGTGCTGTGGGTTTGCAGTCACACAGAGACCTGACCAGAGAAGAAGACCCATTGCCTTCACTAATGGGCATGAAGCAAGCCGATATCAACAGATTGTAATTTTGTAGCTGTAGATTATGAGCCAGTGAAGTAACCACCATACACCGTCTTCCCATCTTTCTAATTCTGTGCAGAGAACAATGTAAACATCTCAAGTGCAATTATTTTGCAATGGACACATGGTAAGAATGGGCTTGAAACAGCTGTATGCAGAGATTAACAAAGGCACAAATGATAGTTTATTCAGGAATTGTACTGAGGCTGAGGAGGAGACTGGGATGTCATGTTGGTGGTACTGGACAGAAATGGTCAGTGGGGAGAATATGGAAATATACACTTGTGCAGGAGAAAATGAATCAAGGAAAATAGTTTGTTTCATCCTCACATATTGGTGTGTAATTTTAAAATAATCATTTGCTAGTTATAATATGTAAGGAATGGAATCTTTGATTGGAACTGAAAGCATTGACTTGCACCTTTCCAAAATTTACACATCATGACCATCAATTCAGTTCAGACCGTTTCACTAGACATATAGAGTGATTTACCAGGAACACCAAATATCGCAAGGATAGCATAGTAACCAGCTTGAATAATCATCAGTACATCTTCAATCTGCGATGCTAATGATATCCAAGGCTGGGAAATCCAGAAAAGACCGGAGGATAATCTCCTGTCCATTGTTGGAAATTTCCATTTGAATGTTCTCAGATCTTGATCCATTGTTGGAACACTCCAGTCTACTCTTCCCAGATTCTGATCTCTCCTCCTTCTCTCCTTGAAGCTGCTGATCCCTGTTACTGGTGTAGATGATGCTCCCGCTCATACTATGGGATTACACATTGAACACATTCCATTATTGATAGAAGACTGAAACTCTCTGGGGACCCATAGGATCCATGGAGACTCGCATAATCACAATCGCTGAACAAACAGCTCCAGCTAACCTCTCTCAATGTGATACTGTTTTACTAAAATTCAAAATAACTTTGAACACATGCATTCTGGATGTGAGGTGTGAGTGTGACTAAAGGCGGGATGTTGGAGATGACATGTTATTTGTGTGTAATCATTCAGTCTGCCTTGTATATAGAGGTAATGCCAGAGGTTTAACTGAACATAAACATGCTTCTCTGCTCATAAATGGAGAAATAAATCCGATAATTACTGATCAGTCATTGCAAAATCAGTAAAACTTTGAGAGAAAATCTTCCGGCTGTGATCTGATGGCAACATGTGCCTAAGACAATGTGGGTTTATAACAATCAAACAGCATGCATATGTTAACAAAGAATTGTACGAGACAAATACAATTAAGATTATTCCAGAATCAGAGAGGGCAAGCGTGGGTGTTGATGTTATCCATGTTAAGGAACTGTGATGAAGTATCATTTACTGACTTCAAATACATTGTGATTATGACATTGGGGAAAAGACAGAAGATGGAGAGGACTGGGGGACATGGGTGTTCAAACTGGGAAGAGGAACATTGCTGTTCCCTAGTTATCAGTATTCGAACGTTGCACTTTATAACTCATATGAAGAACAGATTCAAGGATACATCTACAATGTGAAATTAGCAGAGACAATATTAATGAAATATATTTTAAAAATGCAAAATACAGGGACAAAATGATTTTCTATACAGACCAAAATATGCAAAGTATAAAGAGATAAGTTTGTTAAAATGCACTCCTGATATTGAGTTATATAAATTGAAATGTGGATGTGAAAACTGGAAAAGTGATGTGCAAACTGTATCAATCATTATTTGATCCACAGCGGAGATGCTGATTTCCTTTCTGTCAGTGATCTCCCCTCACTGAGATTCTCTGGCCCAGTCTCTCACACAGTATCTGGAGGTGGGGTAGGAGTGTTAGAACATAGAACATAGAACATAGAAGAATACAGCGCAGTACAGGCCCTTCAGCCCTCGATGTTGCGCCGATCAAAGCCCACCTAAACTACACTAACCCACTATCCTCCATATACCTATCCAATGCCCGCTTAAATACCCATAAAGAGGGAGAATCCACTACTGCTACTGGCAGGGCATTCCATGAACTTACGACTCGCTGAGTGAAGAACCTACCCCTAACATCAGTCCTATATCTACCCCCCCTTAATTTAAAGCTATGCCCCCTTGTAATAGCTGACTCCATACGTGGAAAAAGGTTCTCACTGTCAACCCTATCTAACCCCCTAATCATCTTGTACACCTCTATCAAATCACCCCTAAACCTTCTTTTCTCCAATGAAAACAACCCCAAGTGCCTCAGCCTTTCCTCATAGGATTTTCCTACCATACCAGGCAACATCCTGGTAAACTTCCTCTGCACCAGTTCCAGTGCCTCCACATCCTTCCTATAGTATGGCAACCAAAACTGCACACAATATTCCAGATGCGGCCGCACCAGAGTCTTATACAACTGCAGCATGACCTCAGGACTCCGGAACTCAATTCCTCTACCAATAAAAGCCAGTACGCCATATGCCTTCTTCACTGCACTATTTACCTGGGTGGCAACTTTCAGAGATCTGTGTACATGGACACCAAGATCCCTCTGCTCTTCCACACTACCAAGTAGTCTACCATTAGCCCAGTAATCCATCTTTTTATTACTCTTACCAAAGTGAATCACCTCACACTTAGCTACATTGAACTCCATTTGCCACCTTTCTGCCCAGCTCTGCAGCTTCTCTATATCCTGTAACCTGCCATATCCTTCCTCGCTGTCTACAACTCCTCCGACTTTCGTATCATCCGCAAACTTGCTCACCCAACCTTCTAACCCTTCCTCCAGGTCATTTATAAAAATGACAAACAGCAATGGTCCCAAAACAGATCCTTGCGGAACACCGCTAGTGACGGCACTCCAAGATGAACCTTTGCCATCAACTACTACCCTCTGTCTTCTTCCAGAGAGCCAATTCCTAATCCAAACCTCCAACTCACCCTCAATGCCATATCTCTGTATTTTCTGCAGTAGCCTACCATGGGGGACCTTATCAAACGCCTTACTAAAATCCATATATACCACATCTACCGCTTTCCCCTCATCTACCTCCTTAGTCACCTTCTCAAAGAATTCAATAAGGTTTGTGAGGCATGACCTGCCCTTCACAAAACCATGCTGACTATCCTTGATCACATCATTCTTATCCAGATGTGCATAAATCCTATCCCTTACAATTCTCTCTAAGACTTTGCCCACAACAGAAGTGAGACTCACTGGCCTATAGTTACTAGGATTATCCCTACTCCCCTTCTTGAACAAGGGAACCACGTTTGCTAGTCTCCAGTCCTCTGGCACTACTCCTGTCGACAAAGAGGACACAAAAATCAAGGCCAATGGCTCTGCAATCTCCTCCCTTGCTTCCCAGAGAATCCTAGGATAAATGCCATCAGGCCCAGGGGACTTATCTATTTTCACCCTTGCCAGAATTTCCAACACCTCTTCTCGACATATCTCAAAGCCATCCATTCTACTTATTCGTGCCTCAGTATTCATATCGACAACAATGTCCTGTTCCTGAGTGAATACTGACGAAAAGTATTCATTCAGCGCCTCCCCAATCTCTTCAGCCTCCACACGCAACTTCCCATTACTATCCTTGATTGGACCTATTCCTTCCCTAGTCATTCTTTTATTCCTAACATACCTATAGAAAGCCTTAGGGTTCTCCCTAATCCTACCAACTAAGGACCTTTCATGTCCCCTCCTTGCTGCTCTTAGCTCTCTCTTCAGGTCCTTCCGGGCTACCTTATAACTCTCAATTGCCCCTATTGAACCTTCACGCCTCATCTTTACAAAGGCCGCCCTCTTCCATTTAACAAGGGAATCCAACTCCTTATTAAACCACGGCTCCCTCACACGACCCTTTCCTCCCTGCCTGATAGGTACGTACTTATCAAGGACACTCAATAGTTGCTCCTTGAACAAGTTCCACATATCAATTACGCTCTTGCCTTGGAATCTACTTTTCCAATCCACACCTCCTAAGTCATGCCTCAACGCATCATAATTTCCCTGCCCCCAGCTATAACTCTTGCCCTGTAGTACACACTTATCCCTCTCCATCACTAGAGTAAAAATCACCGAATTGTGGTCACTGTCCCCAAAGTGCTCACCTACCTCTAGTTCTAATACCTGGCCTGGTTCGTTACCCAGAACCAAATCCAGTATGGCCTCACCTCTTGTTGGCTTATCTACATATTGTGTCAGGAAACTCTCCTGCACAAATTGCACAAACACTGACCCATCTAACGAACTTGAGCTATAGCTTTCTCAATCAATATCAGGAAAGTTAAAGTCTCCCATAACAATCACCCTATTACTGTCACTCTTCTCCTGAATCATCTTCGCAATCCTTTCTTCAACGATTCTAGGACTATTAGGAGGCCTGTAAAAGACTCCTAACAGGGTGACCTCATCTCTCCTATTCCGAACCTCAACCCAAACTACCTCAGATGGCAAATCTTCGTCCATCTTCCTTTCCACCGCTGTAATACTATCTTTGACAAGCAAAGCCACACACCCCCCTCTTTTGCCCCCACCTCTGACCCTACTAAAACATTTAAACCCTGGAACCTGCAACAGCCAATCCTGTCCCTGATCTAGCCACGTCTCCGTAGTAGCCACAACATCGAAGTCCCAGGTACCAACCCACGTTGCGAGTTCACCTACCTTATTTCGTATACTTCTGGCATTAAAGTATACACACTTCAAGCCACTCTTCTGTTTACAGGCACCCTCCTTTAAGATTGATGCCATATTCCTAACCTCCCTACACTCCAGGTCCTGCACCCTAAAGCTACAGTCTGGGTTCCCATGCCCCTGCAGAGTTAGTTTAAACCCCCCCCAAGAGCACTAGCAAACCTCCCCCCAAGGATACTGGTGCCCCTCAGGTTCAGGTGCAGACCATCCTGTTTATAGAGGTCCCACCTTCCCCAGAAAGAACCCCAGTTATCCAAGTACCGAAATCCCTCCCTCCTGCACCATCCCTGTAGCCACGCATTTAACTCTTCTCTCTCCCTATTCCTCGACTCTCTATCACGTGGCACGGGTAACAAACCAGAGACAACAACTCTGTTCGTTCTAACTCTGAGCTTCCAACCTAGCTCCCTAAAAGCCTGTCTAACATCCTCAGCACTCCTCCTACCTATGTCATTGGTGCCAATATGGACCACGACTTCAGGCTGCTCCCCCTCCCCCTTAAGGACCCGGAAAACACGATCAGAGACATCACGTACCCTTGCACCTGGGAGGCAACATACCAAACGTGAGTCTCTCTCGTTCCCACAAAACCGCCTATCTGTGCCCCGAACTATCGAGTCCCCAATTATTATTGCTCTGCTCTTCTCCACCCTTCCCTTCTGAGTAGCGGGGACAGGCTCCGTGCCAGAGGCCTGAGCCCCGTTACTTACCCCTGGTAAGTCGTCCCCCCCACAAGTATCCAAAACGGTATACTTGTTCTTGAGGGGAATGACCGCAGGGGGTCCCTGCACTGGCTGCTTCCTCCCAGTCCCCCTCACTGTCACCCATCTATCTGCCATCTTTGGAGTTACTACTTCCCTATAGCTCCGATCTATGACCCCCTCTGCCTCCCGAATGATCCGAAGTTCATCCAACTCCAGCTCCTGTTCCCTAACACGGTCTTGGAGGAGCTGGAGATGGGTGCACTTCCTGCAAGTGTAATCAGCAGGGACGTCCATGGCATCCCTCACCTCATACATGTTGCAGGAGGAACATTGCACTGCCTTCACTGCCATCCCTCTAAAGCTAACCTTTATTTTAAACAAAAAACTGGGTCTAAAGAATACAACAAGCAAAATTCGGCACTTACCTACTTACCACAACGGATCTTATTATTAGGTTAGAGGAGGAGGGCGGGTGGGAGGCATTACCTCCGTAGTGCCTCGGGTTCTTCAGCTGCGCGCTTTTAAAGGGGAAACAAACCTACCCAGGTAAGCATACGCTCTACCTGCTTCCGGGTCTCGGCTGCCTCTCTGGTCGTCGTCACTTCTCCCTGCTGCTCCAGCTCTTTCTGTTAAGAGAGTGAAAAAAAACACCGCTGCCCGCTACCGGTAAGTACTTTTAAAACAAACAGTCTTACCTTAGCTGCTGCTCGCAATCAAAATTGTTGGGTGGGGTTATCATGGCACAGTTTATTTTTTTAAAAATCCACCCTCACCATATAACTAATCTACGGTCTTTTGGGTTCTGTTTAGCTGTCAGTAACATAGCTCTTGATATTATTGGAAAACAATGATCTGGGACGACAGCCAGCATCAGCAGAGTGGTCACAGGGAATGGCACACAGACAAAGGGCGTGCAGATCAGAGGAATTTCTAAATAAAACTTCCAACTTCTGTCTGTCCGTATTTATCTACACTCATGCTGCCTTCTGATCTATCTGACTTCACTCTCATCTAACACCTCTTTCTCTCCCACTCAGTCAGTCTCTCCACTTTCTATCCTCTCACAGTTTATCTCCATTCACTTTCTGTTCCCTGGTTTATTTCTCACTCAGGCCATCTATCTCCACACACTCTCTCTATCTCCAGTTGTGCAGTTGAAGAGCTTGTGACCCCACAATGGGTTGACTGACCTCCATCGGTGTTATAATAATTCGGCAGTTCTCTGATCCACAATAAATACTTTAGGTGCCTGGTCAGATAAGCTGGTGCAGTGACAGGTACAGTGCACAATCACCCATTATCTCTTCCTGTTCTTCTCTGATGTACAGCTGCCTTGAAATGTCTGTGCAAACAAAATAGACTGAATGAAATTCGAGCAGTCCAGAAGACGTTCATGACGGTGGATTTCAATTAGGATTTAATGAAGGATGAGATTCTAGAAAAACCTAAGCAATGAAAGAAAAACAGGGCAACACAAGAAATAGCACATGACTATAACCTGTGGCACCAATTAGGCCTCATGGTATTATCGCTAGATTATCAATCCCGAAAATCAGCTCTTGTTCTGTGGACCCAGGTTTGAAACCCGCCACTGCAGAAGTTGGAAATTCAATTCAATATTTTTTTTAAAAAGCTGGAATTAAGCATCTACTGATGAGAATGAAATCGTTGCCGATTGTCAGAAAAGAAAAACCATTTGGCTTACTAATATCCTCCAATGAAGTAATCTTGCAACCTCACTCCAGACCCAAAGCAATGTGATGACTCTCAGTCGCGCTCTGAAATGGACTAGCGTGTCATTCAGTTATACCAATAGCTACAAAATCTCAAAGAAATGAAACCAGGTGGACCAACAGTTATCGATCTGACCACCGAAAAAGTCAGTTGGAAACATCACTGTCGGACCTGCAAAGTCCTCCTTACTTACACCTGAGGGCTAGTGCCAATATTGGAACAACTGTCTTATAGACTAGTCAAGCAACAGCCTGACATAGTCATGCTCATGAAATTATAACTGAAAGAAATACCCCAGAAACCACCATCACCATGACTGGATATGTCCTGGCCCAAGGTCAGGACCAATCCAGCAGAGGGGGCAGCTCAGTGCGATACATTCTGGCGGTAGTTGCTCTGCGAGTCCCCAAAATTAACCCCAAACCCAATGAAGTCCCATAACTTTAGATTAAACGTGGGCAAAGCAGCCTTACTGATTAACATGTAACGTCATTCCTCAGCTGGATCAGTACTCCTCCATGTTGAACAACACTTGGAGAAAGCTCTGACTGTGAAAAGGGCACAAAGTTTATTCTCGCTGAGGAATTTCAAAGTCAACCACCAAGAGTGGTTTGGCAGCAGCACTACCTATCACGCTGGTCGGATCCTTAAGGACATATCTACTTGATTTGGTCTGCAGAAGGTAGCGAGGGACTGAATGAGAGGGTAAAAACAACATACCTGACCTCATCCTTACCAATCTGCCAACTGCAGATGCATCTGTCCATGTCAGCATCGGTAAAACTGACCACCGCACTGTCGTTGAGGAGACAAAGGCTCACGGTCACATTGAGAATAAACACTATAGTGTTGTGTGGAGCTATCACCCTGCTAAATGGCACAGACTTCAAACAGATCTAGCAACTCAAGACTGAGTATCCATAAGACGCTGTGGTCCAACAATAGCAGAAGAACAATACCCCAGAACAATCTGTAATCTCATGTCGCAGTATATAAACCACTCAATCATTACCATCAAACCAGAGGATTAACCCTCGTGCAATAAAGAGTGAAACAATGAGAAAAAATTGTTCAAGTATATTCTGTACATAAAATACAGGACAAATTCAAACCAGCCAAATACCGCCTCATCAGTCTCAAGTGATGGAAGGACTCATCAACAGTGCTATCAAGCAGCACCGGCTCAGCAATAACCTGCTCAGTGACGCCCAGTTTGGGTTCCACCGGGGCCACTCAGCTCCTGACCTCACCACAGTCTTTGTTCAAACATAGAAAAAGGAACTGAATTCCAGCACTTGAAAATCAAGGCTGCATTCTTTCAAAAGTGACATCAAGGAACCCAAGCAAAAAGGATATTTCGAGCAAGTATTTCATTATTGGAGTTATACCTGACAGATAGGAAAACGGTTATTGTTGTTGGAGGTCAGTCATCACACTTCCAGAATATCTCTGCAGTAGTCCCTCAGGATAATGTAGACGTAGGTTTGCTCCATGAGCTGGAATGGTCATTTTCCGATGTTTCGTCACCATACGAGCGAATATCTTCAGTTGCCCTCCGAATGAAACCGAGGTCTAAACACCTTCTGTTGCTTCATCAATGGCCTTCTCTCCATCATAACGTCAGAAGTGGGGATTATCGACGATGACTGCACAATGTTCATCACCATTTGCAAATGCTCAGTTATGGAAGCAGTCCATGCCGAAAGGCAACAGGACCTGAACGATATCCAGGCTTGGGCTAATAAGTGACAAGTAACACTCGCACCACACAAATGCCAGACAATGACTATCACCAATAAGAAACAATATAACCACTTGGTATTCAGCAGCATATTTGTCACTAAATTCTCCTCCCCACCACACTATCAATACACTTGGGGTTACCAATCACCAGAAACTCAACTGGACTCGCCACATAAATATAAGAGCAGATCAAACGTTAGGACTGTTGTGCGTTTAACTCACCTCTTGTCTTCCCAAAGCATGCTCACCATCTACAAGACACAAGTCAGGAGTGAGATGGAATACTCCCCAATTGCCTGAATGAGTGCAGCCACAACGACACTGAAGAAGCTTGACACCATCCAGGACAAAACAGACCAATTGATTGCCTCCACATCCACAAGCATTCACTCCATTCACCACCTATGCTCAGTAGCAGCAGTATGTACTATCTACAAGACAGCACCTTTCAATCCGACAATCACTTCCATCTTGAATGACAATGGCAGCAGGCTTTGGCGAACACCACCACCTTCAAACTCCCTTCCAAACCAGTCATCATTCTGAGTTGGAAATATATCACCATTCTTTCACTGTTGCTGGGTCAAAACCCTGGAATTCCATACCTCATAGCATTGTGGATCAACTCACAGCAGGTGGACTGCAGCGGTATAAGAAGGCAACTCAGCACCACCTTCTCAAGAGGGTAACTAGGGATGGAAAGAAATGGTGGACCCATTCAGCGATTCCCAGAACCAAAAAAATAAGTTTAAAAAGTTCCAAGTTGAACACCTCGATGTAACGGGTTTTCTGATTTGAACATGAAAAGGAAAGCAGTGTTTCTGATACTGAACATTTTCGACCTTTATGTTATTAGAAAGGTGTTCAGTGTTCCATGGCATATTGTTGCTGAGTGTTGTGATAAGTTACACCTGTTTTATTAAATGCAATATTAGTGTGACTGGATCGATCCGTCAAAAATACCAGACTGAAAATGACAATAATCGTCGAGACAATGTACTCCCGCCAGATGAGACTCACACATAGCAGCTTATATTCAACATCTTACTGCGCTACTGCTAAACACTGAATCCTCCCACCGTCCATATTAAGGGGGTTACCATTGACCAGAAGGTGATTTCAAATCAAAATACAGATACAACGGTTACAAGAGCAGGTCTGAGATTTACAATTCTGCACTGAATAATAGATCGTATGATAATACAGGCATGCTATATGGCAATAGATTTAGGCCACTCAGCCTATCTCTTCACTCTGAAACTGTCTTAATTTTTCATAGTCTCTAAGACTTGTAGAAATATATTCTATACTCCAACTGTATCAATATTTGCAGTTAATGCTCTGTTTCAATCAATTGCGCTCCCCCCCATTCTTCTAAATTCTATTGAGTACAGACATAGAGCCCTCAACTGCCGATCCTTCCCCAGAACAGCTTACAATACTCCAAATCCCGTCTGTCCATAGCCCATTACATTCTCAGGATTATGTCTCCGCTCTTGTATTCTCACTCTCTTGAAATGAATGTTAACATTGCATTTGCTTTCTTAACTGCCAACTGCACCTGCGCATTAACTGTAAGAGAGGACGATGACTCCAAACTCCTTTTGTGCTTCAGATTTCATGAAGCCTTTTAGAACATAGTGTCTGCCTGTATTCCGCCTATTGAAGTGCATAATCTCACATGTTCCCATATTGTGTCCCATCAGCCATGTGTTTTCCCAGTGTCCTAAACTGTCCAAGTCTTTCTGCAGACTCCCCATTTCCTCAATATCACCTACCCATCCATTCATCATTGTATCATCTGTAAACCTAGTAAACCTGCCGTCAGGTCAGATGGTTCACGTAAATAGTACTTCTTCACGACCTAAGGACTATCCACCATTGAAAAGGCACAACGCTCAAGATGGTTGACTCAATTTAGGTTTAAGCAGTGGATTGACTGGAATTCCACCTGCAATGCCTTCACTCCTTGCACCAATGGCACTGACACCCTGCTCATATTTTATTATGAATTTACCGCATTATGGTGACACAGAACTTGATGGCGCACGATCCCAGTCGATTCATGGCAATCTGTCTCAATGCTGACTGTGTGGTGCTCACACCAACGAATGTCATTTTGTATTGAAGACGACAGAGGGAGGTGGGGGGAGGAGATGTCGATCATAAATGACTGTGCGACTGTCACTGAGGGCTGACTCAGGCCGTGAAAGCCACAGATGTACCTGTGTCTGTTTTCACCGCTGCAGGCAAGGTCAGCTTTTCAGTAAGTCAAATCAAAGAAAGTGATGGGCCTGGAGAGTGGTCCTGGCTGAGCATGCAGTTCCTGTTTGTACCAACTAGCAGAGGTATTCACATACAACTTCAGCCTCTCCCTCCAGAAGCCGAAGTCCCAATCTAAATCAAGAAGGCTATCATCATCCTCGTGAGAAAGTACATGGAACTTGCCCTTATAGACGACCATCCAGTGACTCTGACCTCAATAATCATGAAGTGCTTTGAGAGGCTGGTTATGGCCCAAACCAACTCCAGTCTCCCAGCCTGACCTGCTGCACTATAATTTGCAGACTGATATAACGGGTGCACAACAGATGCCATATCCGAGCCTGCACGCATCACTGGAAGATCTGGACAACAAGGACAGTTACACCAGATTTCTGCTCATTGACTAAAGCTCCACATTCAAAATCATTATCCCTTACAGACTAATCAAAAACTTCGCGACCTTGGTCTCGGTTCCATCCTCTGCAACTGGCTCCTCAGATTTCTGACCCACATCGTGAAGATAGGTTTAAACCACCTCCTCCACAATAACAATGAACACTAAAGCTGCTGAAGGATGTGTTCTCAACACCCGACAATACTCCCTGTACACACACGGCTGTACCCTCAGCCCATAACTGTCCTCCCTATACACCCATGGCTGTGCCCTCAGCACCTTACTGTACGCCCTGTACATCCACGGATGTGCCCTCTACCCCCTACTGTATTCCCTGTACACCAACGGCTGTATCTTCAGCCCCCCACTGTCCTCCATGCACACCAAAGTCTGTGCCCTCAGCCCCTTACTATATTCCATGTACTCCCACGTCTGTGCTCTCAGCCCCTTATGGTACTCCAGGTACACCCATGGCTGTGTCCTCAGCCCCCCCACTATCCACCCTTTACACCCACTGATGTGCTTAAAACCAACGATTATACTCTTTGTGAACCCACGGTTGTTTCTGCAGCCCCCCTAATGTCCTCTTTGTACAACCACGGCTGTGTCCTCAGCCCCCTACGTATTCCCTGTACAGCCACGACTGAGTTTCCAAATTCCAAACAACGCCAGCTACAAGTTCGATAATGATTTCACTATAGCAGTACGGATATTTAACAACAACGTGGCAGAATCTAGAAAGGCAATAGAGAGCTTGATGTCATGGTGTATTGATAATGACCTTTCTCTCTAATCCGGCAAATGTAAAGAACTGATCACTGACTTTATGAAGAAAGGAGGGGAACACACCCCATCTACATAAACCGTTTGAGTGAGTGCAGAGCATCAATTCCCTCGGAGTGAGGATAACTCACAACCTGTCCTGAACTTCGCCCATAGGTCTGACGGTCGGGAAGGATCAACAATGCCTCTCCTTCCTGAGGTGATACAGGAAATTTAGCATGCGCTACTTCTACAGATGCACCATTGAGAGCGTATTGTCCCGGTGCATAACAGCCTGGTACAACAACTGCTCTACTTAGGATTGTTAGAAACTACAGAAGGTTGGGTGCACAGCTCTGACCAACACGGACTCTAACATCCCAACAATTGATTCCATTTACATGGCTCGTTGCCGCAGAAAGGCTGCCAACATCTACCCCAGATTACTGAGGGAAGGGAGACTGGAAATATCTGGGGCATTAACAGATATCTTTGTAGCATCCTTGAACACGGCTGAGGTCACGCAAGACTGGAATATTGTTAAACCCCTTGTTTAAGAAAGGTAGTAGGGATAATCCAGTCAATTATGGACTGATGAGACTGATGTCAGGGGTAGGGAATCTGCCAGGTAAGATACTGAGGGATAGGATCTACTCTCATTTGGATGAAAAAAGTCTTATCGGTGATGGACAACATTGTTTTGTGCAGAGAAGGTCATGTCTTAACAACTCAATAGAATTCTTTGAGGAAGTGACAATGTTGATTGATGAGGGAGATACTGTAGATGTCATGTACATGGACTTCAGGAAGGCGTTTGGTATGTTTCCCCTCGGTCGGGTTATGGAGAAAGTGAAAGTCACATGGTGCGCTAGCTACGTGGAGAAAAGAACTGGCTGGGCAACAGGAGGCAGAGAATAGTAGGGGGAGGGAATTTCTCAAAATGGAGAACTGTGACCAGTGATTCGATTTAAGATGTTTCTGGAAAGATACATGAATGGGCAGGAAACAAAGGGATACAGATCCTTAGAAAATAGGCGACAGGTTTAGATAGAGGATTTGGATCGGCACAGGCTCGGACCATCGAATGGCCTGTTTCTGTGCTGGAATGTTTTGTTCTATCATTATCAAAGACCCATCACACCCCAATAATGGTCTCCCACAACCTCTTCCATCAGGCTAAAAGATATGGAAGCTTGAAAACACTGCTCAGCTGCTTCATTAAAAGTTTCTTCTTGACTGTTATTAGACTGATGAATGTACTCTCTAATCTCAGTTAATACTGATCTTGTTCATGTTGATCTCACCTAGCGCGTGCGCTGTGCAGCGTAACCTGCATGCCTCTGAGACATGTTTTACATCCATTGTTCTGCACATCCTTGCTTACTATGATCAGCCTGTACACCTTGGTACAGGTCACAGTAAATGCACATCTCCCCCCCACCCCACCTTACTCCGAGCTCTCTCTGGTCCTCACCCCCAGCACCTCCCATTCCCCATCCCCAGCTCACTGTGACCCCATCCCCAACTCTCTGTGTGCTTTGTGTCTCACTATTTCTCTCACACTGTCTGTTTCCTTTTATTTTCCTTTTCTCTGTCTTCTGTTTCATTCCCTGAACTTATTATCTTCCCTTTTCCCTGTCCATGTGACTGTTTGTTTCTTGTTTTGTTTCCTTTCTCTGCTTTACTCACTGTCATTCTGTTTCCCTCGCTGTGTTCTCTCTATCCTTATACGTGTCTGTCTAGTTCTCCCTCTTTGTGATGGTGATGCCTTCTCTATTGTTTTGAAGCATGCGATGGCTCTTTTGTTGCATGTTGGCAATATTGGTTAAATTTCAATTGTTGTCAAAACAGCAACCAGAACTTGGATAGCCATTTAATAGCCAATTGCTACATCTAAATATTTTGGAACTGCCTCCCTGAGTGCTCTGCATACTGGCAACTGAAAGCATTCTATTCATGTGCATAATAGTGTGACGGTAACAGCTCTTCCCAGGACCAGAAGAAACTACAGACGGTTGTGTGCACAGCCCAGACTATCATGGAAGTCAACATTCCCTCCAATTATACTTCTCATTGTGAGCAAAAGGCGGGCAGCATCAAATATCTCTCCAAAACCGATAATGATCTCCAAAAAGGGAGAAGATACAGAGGCTTGAAAACATGGACCAGCATGCTCAGGAACACCTTCTTCCTTACCTTAGTTACACTGACGAATTGAAATCTCTAACCTTTCAAATAATATTAATCTTGCGAAAGTCGATCTTGCTTTGCACACCTCCTGTGCAGCTGACACCTTGAGTGCCTCACTCTGTGTAAGTGCCATTCAGGCTCAAGGTCTTCTCAAGGGAAATCAAATGAGTGAACTAATGCTGGCCCAACCATCGATATCTGTTTCACATTAATAAATTTAAGAAGATGACGACACTCAGCGAAGACAGACAAGTGGGATCAAATCGCTTTAAACGTGATCTTAGATATATACAGGTTTCCCTCGGTATCTGAAGGTAGAGTGTTCCTACAAAACCTTTCATAAGCTGATATGGCGTAAAGCAAAGTAGCATTAATTTACGTGGGAAAAAATTATCTTTCTTGGTAAAAGTGAAAATCCTCTTCGGATTTCTTTTGGTTAGCGAAAACAGGATGTAATGGAGGTTTTTCAGAAACTGAAGTGGCAAAAAGCGATTTTTTGAAAAGCGGGGTATACATGTACCGGCAGGGGCAAGATATTCAGGAAGATGGGAAAAGTTAAAAATAAATGAGGTGGATCTCACATTTAATTTCCATCCCAGATGATTATCATTCCATTTGTTTGTTCTTTTTCTTCTATCTCTTTATTTCTCTATCGATTTAACTCACTCCTCCTCCCCTTCAAAGCAGACTTCACTGTCACCAGCATTATTCACACTATTTTCCAACTGTTTTTAGTTCAGAAAAGCTCCCCAGCAATTTTTGTTCTTTTCTTTGCATTTCTCATGCAATATAAGATCTTCATCATCTTCTTTTATTTGGTTTAATCTTCAAATTTGTTATTCCATGGAAGGTCGGCGTCTCTGCCAGGCTAGCATTTGTTAATCATCACTAATTGTCCTGATTGTGAGGCCATTCCACAAGCCAAAATAAAATCAAGCTCATTGATATGGGTCTGAAGTCACACTTAACCCAGATCGGGTAGTGACATTAGATTTCTTTACCGAAGGTCATCAGTGAAACAGCAAGATTTTCCTACAAAATGTGGGTTTTATGGTTCTTTTTCGTAAAATTCACTTTTATTCCAATTCTTATCATTTTCATTGAAGTTCTGCCATCAGCTGTGGTAGGACTTGAAACAAATCGCTTGAAACAATGCCTTTCGTTTAATAAGCTTTGCTCCTGAATTACATCCAGCGACATTCCTACTCTGATACATTGTCCCAATCATGAAGTAACGTCCGAGACAAGAACAATTTTGTGATTGAAATACTTGTAACTGGAAAAGTGACAAGAAGAGAGCTTGAAACATAAAGTCTGAATTTTACCAACGTTCAGACAATGGTTTGTTCAGCCACAGCACTGATGCAGAGATGGAGACTGGGGATATTATGAGCTGGTAGTGGGCAAGGTTCGTGACAGAGATATCACGAGAAATAGATCAGTCAGGGCAAAAAGGCATCTCGAGGTTGTCCATAGTTTTGTTCTCAGATGTTTGTAAGAGAGTGGTCTGCAATTCAGATGAATAGAGACAGCAAGTTGAATTGAAGATAAGAGTTTATTTCTTTGACAAATATAGATAACAGAAATTGCAATGAAGTTCAAAATTTTTTATGCTATTAATGAATGGTCAGAGGTAGAGAACACCAACAACAGCGAGAATAGGTTAGTAACACACTTTCCACCCCGCCCAAAATAATAATCATCACCGCTAATATCCGATATGGTAGAAATTCCCAGCAGAGGAAAATGTTGAAAAGACTCAAGGAAAGCCTCCTCTCCATTGGTGTAATTTTCCAGTCCATTATTCTGAGATTCAGATCTGTCCTCTCCATGTCTGTGCAGCTGCTGATCTTTGTTATTGTTGGAACTGGTGCATCTGCTCCTACACTGGGATAGCGCACTGAGTAAAGCCCCTCATCAATAGGAGAGGGAAACCCTCCAGTGACACAGGTACAATGCACGGAGACTGACATCAATCACAGTCACTGAGCAAACTGTTCTAGCTTTCAATACAGCACATTCAGTTCACAATATAACTCGACTGGACTGGATGCTGACATCGCTGGCTATTGGTCGCATCTCCCATCACCAATTCCTCTAGTGAAGTCAGTTGTGAGGGAGAATGATGGATGTTTTCTTATCACAGGCTAGATGACTCTGCTCTGTTGTACGTTTGCAATTCTGTAACTATCTTATCCGGAATTTCCGCTCCTCCACTAAAAAAAGAAACACAGTCAGGATGTTGTTACTGTGCTGATCACTCCCTCACGGGAACAAACCATCCAACACACTGTCACTGGGCACAGTTGCTCTGCACATAGACAGGAAGTGTGGACTTCTCTGAATGTTCCTCTCCCTGCTCTAATACAGAAACGTTGGCCCTTCCATTCATAACATACTTCAGTAATTAATTTATGCAAATTGACAAACATCTTAATGCAGTTTTATTTGCTGTAAAACAGTAATTTTTCCTCTCAGCCCAAAAAAAAGTGGAAGTATTCATTAAGACTTAAGAATTAATGAGTCAGGTTTAGCTAGGAGATAGGGCGGAATGGGAGCAGTGGCTGAGGAGACCGCATGGGGAGTACAATGATATTCCCCAGTCATCATCACTCTTAACGTCAGATAGAATTGAATATAGTTCACAACAAGGAACGAGCCAACGTTTGTGAGATGCAATGCTGAATGACAATGTGAGCTGAACAGTGTAATAGTAAATGTGATAAAGTAAACTATATTTTATATACACACCATTTAATAATTGGGAACACAGATTGAGTAGGGTCACCGCACCTGAAGCATTGACTTTGATGTCTCTTCACAGATACAGCCAAAACTGATGAGCTTTCCCTCCAAAGTCTGTTTTTGTTTGAGATTGATCATATTGTTCATATCTGGCAGGATGCTTACAATTAAAAGCAGATGCTAATAACAAAATGTACAGTGGTATGGGGACAATACAGGTAAATAATAGTAGAAATATTCGCTCGATCCAAACTGGAAGAGTCAACGGGCTGAGTGTTCACCACCTTTTCTTTAATAATTCTATGTTATGCATTGAAAGCATTTGGAGATTGGGGAGACAAGCTAGTTCAATGAAGGACACAGAGTGTTCCATCAGCAATAATCTATCCCTATTATTTCATGAAGTTCAGCTGCCTCTAAAATGTATTTTCAAACAAAATAGATTTCCAGAGATTTTCATGATGTTCAGAATGTGTTCGTACTTTCTATCTTAAAGAAGAAACATATTTCGTCTGTCATTCAGGTGTGACAGACACACCAACTGTAATAGAAAGAAGAAAGTATCAAATTGTCCAAATATTACCAAGGTCAACATGTTGACCTGTCAAGAAACATGAAATATAGAGAAAATGGAAACATGAAATACAAACAGAAAATGTTGGAGAAATGAAAAAGATGAGGAAGTATCTGCAGAGTGCAACAGAATTAACATATGTAATATGATGTGACACTGTTCTGAAAAGTCATATTCGAATCAAAGGTTAATTTTTTCCATCTCTGCTCATATGTTGCCAGATTTACTGAGTTTCGCTCCAGCTCTTTTGATTGCTTTCTTCTTTCTGAACTGTGACAAAGTGTCTGATCTGAATGATAGCAGCAAAGCTGTTATCTCAGTTGAAACTCGAGTAATTTGTTATGGACATTAAATGAGAAATTACGAAGTTCCTATTTATGACAGGGCTCTAAATATCGATGACGTATTGCATTGTGAGACCTTGCGATGAAAATGTTGAAACAAAACAGAGGTTGCTGTAAATGCTCAGCAGGTCTGGCATTATCTGTGCAAAGAAATCAGAGTTAACGTTTCAGGTCCAGTGCCCCTTCCTCAGAACTGACGGTAACACGGAAAATGTTGGATTATATGCTGAAGAGACTGGATAGCTCTTAATGGAGACTGTTAGTAGCTAACAATAGGGTGTGAGTTATAGAAGGCTATGTGACATCTCGGCCTGGAGTATGGGTAGGGGGCTAGGACATTGGGGAGTTCAGGCCCGAAAATTATTGAACTGGACTATGAGTCTAAAGACTGCAGGGTCAGCACATGGAAAATTAGATGTTCTTCCAGATTGCGCTGAACTTGCCTGGAACACTGCAGCAAGCCTGACACAGTGATATTGGTCAGGGAACAGAATGGGCGGTTAAACTGGCAGGCAACTGAAAGCTCAGAGTCATTTGCAACGGTCACCCAGTCCACTCTTCATTTCCCCGATGTGGAGGAAATCACATTGTTAGCAGCACATGTAGTAGACCGGATTCTGAGAAATGTTGGTAAGGTGCTGCTTCAACTGGAGGGCAGAGTTGGTCCCTTGGATAGTGATGAAGAGGGACGTAAATCAGAAAGTGTTACATCTCCGGCAGGGGACGTGAAGTGTACCTGTGTTGGGAATTACTAAAAAGTAGACCAGTGTGTCCTGGAGGGAATGATCCCTCTAGAAGATGTACAAGAGGGGAGAGGTGAATATGTGCAGGTGGGGGCATCCCGCTGGAGGTGGGGAAAATCGGGCTGATGATCCTCTGCATGTGAATGCTGCTGTGATAATAGGTAAGGACAAGGGAATCTCGGTTGCTAGAGGGAAGGTGAGGGGTAGGCTTGAAGTGCGGGAGATGGTTCAGACTCTTTTGTGGACCGTGTTGACAACAATGATGGGGAATCACTTGATTGAGGAACAAGGTGGACATTTCAAAGTCTTCCTTGTTGAATTTAGTATCATCCGAAGCAACGTGGTGGAGATGGAGGAACTGGGGGAATGGCATTGAGTCTATGCAGGAAACCGGATGTGAGGACGTATACTCCAGGAAGCTGTGGGAGTCGGTGGGATAATACTGGATAGCAGTGGCTTGTCTATCCCCGGAAATTGAAGCAGAGATGTTGAGGAAAGGAAGGAAGGAGTCATAGATAGACCAGATGAAAGTGATGGAGTGGTTCAAATTCCAAGCGAAATCGGTGAACTTTTCCAATTCAGGACAAGAGAGAGATGCAGCCGCGATGGCATCATCTGTGTTTCGGACAAAGAGTTGTGGATGGGTGCTGAAATAGAACTGGAACAGGGAATGGTCGACGTACCCCAAGTAAAAATCGGCATACCTGTGTGTCCATGCACTTCCTCTGTCTGGCAGGAGCAGGCTGAAATAATGGGTCAGCCCAGACAGTTCTGTTTGTGTATTTTTGCGGGGAGATAGAAGCGAGCACTGCTATCAGAGGACCATCAAATTGGGGGCAGTTAGGGGGGAGGAGTGAGTGGGGCAGGAATCTTCCGATGAAATATGGTCAGTTATCATAGTTGATACAATGGCATGATGGGCCATGGTAGGATCATGGTGCAGGGGGAGATTAGAGGATGTATCTGAAGGGGGCGTGCAACATCTGCAATTTCGAAATCAGTTCACCAGATTAATTGGGACAGGCTGAGTAACGCAGTCAGAGTTGGATATAAGCTCATGGAGTGGAGGCTATTCAGACAGTGAAAGGTTGGATTTGGTGAGGGGAGTGCAGAGAAATTAAGGCAACCAATATCATGTGGCGATTTCTCAGGTAAAGGCCTGAGCGAGGGGTCCAGGTGGAGGGAGAGTGTTGCAGCTGGGTAACGGTGTATGTGGGACAGGGAGATGAATGTTGCCGAAAGAAATGGGCACTGATGCGAAGACAGCGGAAGAGCTCAACTTAATGTCATGCCGAAAATGTTTTAAAGTGGGGGCACAGAGAGGTGAAGTTCAGATATTTGCTAAGTACAGAACATTCAGCATCAGAGAGTGGACGTTCAGGAGGGATGGTGAATAAACGACAGGAGGTGGAGTTGGGGGAGGGTATGGAGTCACAGGGCATGATATGGGAGGGGAGGAAGTTTCCAGTGGGTCAAGGGCATCTCCACGTTGTTGAAAATTGTGTGTCCAGTACATCTGGTTAGCACAACGAATAAGCCGGTGAATAAATTAGAATTGTGGATTGGTAAAGCCTTGAGACAATATGATGCGATGCTGCTGCACAGAGAAAATGTTGATCTCAGTGGTACTGATATCGCACGATGAGTCCTCAGAAAGTAACTGATTGAAAATAATTGTGAAGGTAATCTTATTGTAACGTCCTGATTTCACTGGAGTGACACTCAAGCAGCAAGGACTTACTTTTTGTAGACTTTAGACCAATCTGAAAACATTATATATCTTGATGTTATTAACAGGACAAATTGATCCATGGTTTATGAATGCACTAGCAAGGGCAGAGTTTATTTGTCATTCCCAATAGCTCTGGCGAAAGTGTCATTGTTCAGTAAGGAAATTATCAGTGCAGAATTTCCTGCGATTCCCATTGACCACAGTTTACTCAGGATCTCTGATGTCACATGAGTCAAATACTACTTTGATGCAATGCAAGTAACTCTGACCTCATCTCAACTGACATTGGAAAATCAGTTAAATGAATAGAGAACAAAAGGATAGTACACGGCCTGCCCACAATGTTTAAGGGAAAACTGATGCATGGCTTTCTGATTCTGAGGGGAGGTTTGTCCTATTTGTGATGAGGCTGTTTGGTTAAATGCGGTGACAGAGAGACAGAAAGACACTCCACTCTGTACCATGAGGAACAAAACCAGCTTGTTCACGGTGTATCCGACAATGACAGAAACTCACTATTGTCTGTTCCTTTTGGACATTAATCATCTCAATTTCATCATTGACTGATGACAAATAGCAGCACAGAAGTCAGCGGCTCCCATCATCCCAGTTTGGAAAGCAAAAAGGGAAAGGGATGGCCAGAGAAAGTGGGAGTAACTGGGGAATTGGAGTAACTTACAGTGGGAGAGGCAGAGGAAAAGTGAGAAGGGAGGTCATCAGTGGAAGAGTGTGTAACAAAAGGCAGATGAAGCTTTAGTGACAGGGAAAAGCTTGTTTTTGAGAAAGTGAGATTGGATGAGAAAACATCACTGTTCAAGAAAATCAGGATCTGGATTCCATTCATAATGTAGAAAGGATTCCTTTTATTTTCTCTTCTATGACTTGATTCTTGTTCAGGTTGGACATGTACTATATATTTCTATTTCTCCATCAAGTGCAGACGACCACCTACGGTGGTGTTTCAATATTTTTGATTTTATTTGCAGTATATATTTGCTTTCAATTCAAGGTGGATATGAGGATATGATTTGATCTTCTGTAGTTTGCCCATAACATAGAATCTAATTGAATATTTATCCTCATCACACTCGCTAATTTAAACACAGTGAATGAGTTCATGTCCACCCTGCACATGAAAAATTTCTTCAGCTCTACCATTTGCACGGAATGTTATAAAAAAACAGTGCCATGCAAAGTGCTAATGTTCCACTTGCAAGGTGCCAAACCCTAGTTTATCCTAAATTATTTACAAGGTTTATAAATAAAACATGCAGAGAGGCAGAGTGGAAAATGTGAAGTCAACTCTGTGTCGAAAATGCTATTTGTGGCTCCCTCGTAAAATTTGTTAACTACATCACTTATAAATTCACCAAAATAGGAAAAGCAAGTGACTAGAATAGTCAAATCATCCTCTGAATAACATCTGGAGATCAGGAAGAAAATCACATTTTATTTGCGATATTCAGAAATGAGGATTGTGAGAATGTGGAGGTGGGGAGCAGTGGAATGATGACCAATGTTATGGATGGGCTGGGTGGATCATAGTCAGGAGGAAAGTGTTAGGCTACAGGAGGATGGAAGCAGATTAGTCAGATAGTCAGATCAATGGCCTGATGAAATTTAACACCGATAAATTGGGAAGCTGCACGACAAAAGTAACAAGACAAGTGAGTACTCAAAAGTGAGTATGAAGTAGGAGGGCTACATTTGCTCGTTTTTTCTTTGCAGCAGGGAAGGTTGATGAGGGAACCTGGTACAGGTGTACAAGACCATAAGGGGTATGGAGAGGTTGAACAGACAACAGCTGTTTTCCTTAGTCAAAGGATCAAAAACAAAGGGACACACTTTTAAAGTGAAAATCAGGAGATTGAGAGATGATTTATTGAATGGAATATGGAATATGAACTGAGAGGGTGGTATGAATCAGGAATGCGTTGTCTAGGAGGGTGGTTGAGGCAGGTAACCACAAAAACGTTTAATAAGCCTTTGGATGTGCACTTGCTGGCAAATACGTGATCGGACTGCTTTTCATTGCATGATTCTTTGCAGTGGCAGCCAAGAACACTCTGATATATTCTGAAACAATAAGCAATGGCATTTGCTGCTTTGTTCCTTTGATGGTACTCAGTACGTTTATGTACTACAAACTAGCATCATCTCATGCAGCTTCAGCACTTACTCAACCAAAGTCAGCCCAGCCATCTCTGGAAACATCCAGTGTAATTCACATGCTGTGTGCAAGCATTGGCCAACAACAGCACTGATATTATTCTGGCAGTTTGCCACCATTATTATAGTCACAGCCATAACTTGAAGACAGCTTTTTCTCCATTATAATAGAGATCTTTAGCAATAAGGATGTTATTTCTCTGAAGCATAATAAATTAATTCCCAGGTATTCACTTTGACAAACAGCAAGTTTTCCTGTTTGTTGCTAGTTGTTTGTCTCAGAATTCACCACCCCAAACTTTTCACACTTTAACATTTTCTTGTGCACTATCTCCCTGATCTCACACACCTCACTCCCTCACATCCCCCATACTGTACATCCTTATTGATGAATCTCTGAAAAACCTGCGCCTCATCTCGATAATTTATTCCAACTCCCAACTCACATTTTGGACTGATTTAATTCCTTCTCTCGACATGGTCGTTAAACTGGCCGTGCCTGATGTCCCATTCACCTCGACCTTCTACTCAGATCCTGATCTGCTGCTTTGGTTCTCACTCTTTTGGTTTATTCAAATCCATATGACTCGCACTAGCAAACCTCCCCACAAGGATGTTGGTGCTCGTCTACTTCTGATACAACCTGCCATTTTTGTACAGGTCCCCACCTGTTTTGGAAGAGATCCCAATGATCCAACAATCTGAAACACTCAACACTGAAGTAGCATGTTAACAACATGTTAAGCTATACTGTCTTCCTCATCCGTCCCTCTTTTCCACCTGGCACGGGGAGCAATCCGGAGATTACAGAGGATTGGTCTCTCTGTTTCTCTCTCCCTCTCTCTCTCTCTCCCTCTCTCTCTCTCGCACCTCCCCCGTCCCCCCACCCACCCACACACACACACATTCAGAAGAGAGACAGACAGACAGACACCACATTTCTTTGCAGAAGAATACAAATAACCCTAAAATAATCGGAATGATAACGGGAATGAAGGGTTTAGTTTAAGGGAGGATGAGAGAAATTGCGCTTCTTCTGAATATCAGTTTGCTCGCTGAGCTGGAGAGTTCATTTTCAGATGGTTCATCACTGTACTAGGGAACATTATCAGTGAGCCTCTGGTGAAGTGCTGGTGTTATGTCCCACTTGCTATTTATTTGTTTAGGTTTCCTTGAGTCAGTGATATAATTTCCAGTATTGGTGATTTTATGTCACATTCTTTTTCTCAGAGAGTGTTAGATTGAATCAAAATCGATGTGTTTGTTGATCGAGTTGATGGAATGCTATGCTTCTAGGAATTATCGTGCGTGTCTCTGTCTGACTTGTCCTAGATGGATGTGCAGACGCAGTCGAAATGGTATAGTTTCTTATCTGTATATAAGGATACTAGTGATAGTGGGTTATGTTTTTTTTCTGGCTCTTTGTTGTTCATGTATCCAGGTGCCTAGTTTTCTGCCTGTTTGTCCGATGTAGTGTTTGTTACATTTCTTGCAAGGCTTATTCTTCCTGGAGCAGAACAAACAAATATGTGAACTTATTGCAGTGCTTTAAAGTATAAAAAGATGTAAAACAGGAGTACTCAGTTTCCGTTAGTTGGCGTTACAGCATCAAGGAGTTCTAATTTTAAGATTATCAGCAAAAGAGCCAGGAGTGAGAGAATTGTTAGGATTCGGAATGGACTGCCTGGGAGAGTTGTGGATAAGCCAGACCTCTGTGGTGGGCAAGTTGTTGGAGGGAATCCTGAGTGACAGGATGTACATGTATTTGGAAAGACAAGGACTGATGCGGGATAGTCAACTTGGCTTTGAGCGTGGGAGATCATATCTCACGGACATGATTGAGTTTTTTGCAGAAGTAACAAAGAAGACTGATGAGGGCAGAACAGTAGAGGTGATCTATATAGACTTCATAAGACGTTCGACAAGGATCCCCGTGGTAGACTGATTAGCAAGATTGTATTTTTTGGAATAAAGGGAGACGTAGCCATTTGGATACAGAACTGGCTAAAAGGTAGAAGACAGTGGGTGGTGGTGGAGGGTTGTTTTTCAGAATGGAGAACGCTGACCAGTGAAGAGCCACAAGGATCGATGCTGGGCCATCTACTTTTTGACATTTACATAAGTGATTTGGATGCGAGCTTACAAGGTACAGAGAGTTTGCAGGTGACACCAAAATTGGAGGTGGAGTGGACAGCGAAGAGGGTGACCTCAGATTACAACAGGATCTGGGCCAGATGGGTCAATGGGCTGTGAGGTGGAAGATGGAGTTTAATTCAGATAAATGCGAGGTGATGCATTTTGGGAAAGCAAATCTTAGCAGGAATTATACACTTAATGGTAAGGTCCTAGGGAGTGTTGCTGAACAAACAGACCTTGCAGTGGAGGTTCATAGCTCCTTGAAAGTGGAATCGCAGGTAAATAGGATAGTGAAGAAGGCATTTGGTATGCTTTTCTTTATTGGTCAGAGTATAGAGTACAGGAGTTGGGAGGTCATGTTGCAGCTGTACAGAATATTGGTGAGGTCACTCTTAGAACATTGCGTGCTATTCTGGTCTCCTTCTTATCAGAAAGATGTTGTGAAACTTGAAAGGGTTCACAAAAGAATTACAAGGATATTGCCAGGGTTGGAGCATCTGAGCTACAGGGAGAGGCTGAAGAGGCTGGGGCTGTTTTCTCTGGACCGTCGGAGACTGAGGGGTTACCTTATAGCGATTTACAAAATTATGATGGGCATGGATAGGATAAATAGATAAAATATTTTCCCTGGGGTCAGGGAGCCCAGAACTAGGGGTCATAGTTTTAGGGTGAGTGGGGAAACATAAAAAAGAGACCTAAGGGACAACGTTTTCACACAAATGGTGGTACGTGAATGGAATGAGCTGCCAGAAGATGTGGTGGAGGCTGGTACAATTGCAATATTTAAGAGGCATTTGGATGGGTATATGAATTGAACGGGTTTGGATGGATGTGGACCAGTTGCTGGCAGGTGGGACGAGATTGGGTTGGGATAACTTGTCGGCATGGACAGGTTGGACCAAAGGGTCTGTTTCCATGCTGTACATCTCTATGACTCTAACTGGGTATGTAGTTGGAAATGTGAATTTAACAGGCTGCAGATATCGGGCTGGCAAATGAGAGGGGCTTGGGAGACACTCCTGGAGCTGATGCACACACAGTGGCCAATGGCCTCCTCCTATACTTAAGTTTTGCACTCTATCATGTGTCTGATGTGAATAAAAGTCAGTCTCCGATTATTTCCCATTGTAAATGCTCGCGAATATCTGATTATTTAGTGCAGCATAAGTATTGCAATGCCAGCATCATTATATATTGGTCAGAACATGAATATTTTAAATGTTCAAAGTTTGTGAGACGATTTGCAGCTCGGCTGCTCATTGTTGTGGTTCTATTCGCTGAGCTGGGAATTTGTGTTGCAGACGTTTCGTCCCCTGTCTAGGTGACATCCTCAGTGCTTGGGAGCTTCCTGTGAAGCGCTTCTGTGATGTTTCCTCCGGCATTTATAGTGGTTTGTCTCTGCCACTTCCCGTTGTCAGTTCCAGCTATCCGTTGCAATGATCAGAATATTGGGTCCAGGTCAATGTGCTTATTGATTGAATCTGTGGATGAGTGCCATGCGTCTCGGAATTCCCTGGCTGTTCTCTGTTTGGCTTGTCTTATAATAGTAGTGTTGTCCCAGTCGAACTCATGTTGTTTTTTTATCTACGTGTGTGGCTAATAAGGATAGCTGGTCGTGCCGTTTTGTGGCTAGTTGGCGTTTATGGATGCAGATCGCTAGCTGTCGTCCTGTTTGTATTGTCTCCCTCTAAAACTAAATGCGGAGTGGTCTATTGACGTGCTGTTAGTTGCAGAGTAGGTAGTAATACTTTGGTTCCAGAGGCTTCAATGAGAAGCAGCTCAGCAAAAGTTGCAGGTAAGCTCAAGTAAAGTATTTTTAATGCTAGTCTGCCAGCAGTTGAGATGACAGTTGGGGTATTTGCATGTTCCTCCTCCGGGATGTGGGAGCTCAGGGAGATTTCCACTGTCCCTGATGACTACACATGTGGGCAGTGCAACCAGCTGCAGCTCCTGGGAGACCGTGGTCAGGAGCTGCACCTGGCTGTTCTCCGGGTCATCCATGATACTGAGAACTTCATAGATAAGAGCTTTACTGAGGTGGTAACGCCCATGTCCCTCCTTAGCCATGTTTCTGTAAAGACTATAATATCCAATTCCCATGTAAAGATCCACGCCCTGAGTTTATATGCATTACCTGTCAGCCCTGTTGCATTTAAATTAACGGAATTTAATCCAACAGGCGTTCCTTGCTTACAGTAATGTTCCAGGCAGAGAGTAGTTGAGCGACCACCAGGAATGGCAAAGGGAATAGGCAGAGAGAGCAGGAATCCCCTGTAGCCATTCTTCTCGAAAACAAGTAATACCATTTTGGTTACTGATTGTGTGTTTTGGGAGATGGGGGATGAGTGTCAGGCAATGACCGTTCAGGGGAAAGCAGCAGTAGCCAGATTGGTTCCACTGCGACTGGCTCTGGGGAGCAGCAGGATAGGATAAAGATAAACAGCGTCTTAGAGATAGGAGATTCGATTGTTTTAGAGACACATACGGGAACCCAGGATGGGGTGTTACCTCTCAGGTGTCAGGGTCCAGCATGTCTCTGAGTGGCTGCTGCAATTTCTCAGGGAGCAGAGGTGTTTGAGCTGCTTGAAGTAATTATGCACGTTGATACAAATGACACAGGTAGACATAGGAATGTGGTCCTTCAGAGTGATTACTGAGAGCTAGGAGAAAAGTTAAAATTTAGGTCAGGACAGGTGAGTGAGGTGACAGTAGGTGTGCACTTTGGGACCAGTGACCAGAGCCTTGACAGTGATAATCTCCTGATTACTTCCAGTGTCATGAGTTAGTGAAGTTAAGAATAGGAGGATATGGCTGATAAATATGTGACTAAAGAATTGGTGCAGTGGGAGGGATTCATATTTTTAGATAATTAGTAGCATTTCTGTGAAAGTTTTGACCTGTTCAACGGGGACTGGTGGCACATGCACTGGAGGGGGCAGGGGGAACCAATATCTTCGCAGCCAGTTTTGCTCGTGCTCCAAGGGAGTGTTTAAAAGAGATTGGCAGCAGGTGGTATCCTCAAGAGCTGGGCAGCAAATGTGAGGTTGGAAGGCGATACAGTATTCAGAATAGTACGTTGAAGAGATACATCAGGCAGGAATACGATAGGGAGCAAGGAATGCCTATGGATTAAATTGCACTTATTTCAATGCAAAAGGACTAAAAGTTAAGGCCGATGAATTTAGGGTGTGGATCGGTAATCGGCGCTGGATAGAGTAGCTATTACAGAAACATGGCTGAGGGATGGATAGGACTGACAGCTTAATGTATCAGGGTAAAGTGTATTAGGAGGCACAGAGATGGTGGAAAGAGGGGAGGGGCTTGTACTTCTGATTGAGAGGAGTACCACAGCAGTGATCAGAGATAAAATAACTGGTGAATCATCCAGTGAGGCTTTGTGGGTGGAACTAAGAAAAAAGAAGGGGATGGTGACATTAATGGGGTTGTACTATAGGCCCCCAAACAGTCAACAGGAATTACAGGTTCAAAAATATGCACAGACATTGGGAAGACGTGCGGAAACATTCGGGTTGTCATAATAGGGGTTTTAGTTTTTTTATAACACAGACTAGAACTGCCAGAGCACTAAGCCATTCGATGGGATGTAATCAAGTATGTGCGTCAGGAATCTTTCCTCAAACAGTATATAGAGGGTCCTAATCGGGAAGGGGCAAAATTTGACCTAAAAATAGCTCAGGACAGGTGAGTGAGGTGACAGTAGGTGTGCACTTTGGGACCAGTGACCATAGTTCTATTAATTTTAAAATAGTTATGGAGAGGGGAAAATAATTGGTTCACAGATTCACGTTCTAAATTGGAACAAGGTTAATTTTGATGGACTTAGACAGGACTTTGCAGGGGTTGATTAGGGTAGCCTGTTTGCAAGCAAAGGGAGCTCCTGCAAGTGGGAGTTTAAGATCTATGTGTTCCTGTGGGGGTGACAGGAAAGTTGACAGGAATGACGAACCTTGAATTACAAGAAATGTTTAAGTTTTGACAAAACAAAATGTGGAGACGTGGATCAGGTAGAGGCAGCTGTAATCAAGAAAATCCCTGGAGGTGTGCAGGGGATGCAGTAGTTTCCTGAAGAAGGAAATCAGGAGGGCGAATAGGGGGTATGAGGTAACCTTGCCTGAGAAGATCAGGGTGAATCCAAAGAGGCTCTTTAAGTATATTAAAGGAAAAACATTAACTGGAGAGAGAATAGGACCTCTCAAAGACCAAAGTGGACATGTATGTGTAGTACCATAAGAGATAGGCATTGTCTTCACCAAATATTTCTCCAATATATTTACAGCGGGGATACTTGGGAATTTGGGGAAATTGTTGGTGATGTCTTGGGGACAGTCCATATCACAGTAGAGGAGGTACTGGATGTACTAGAATCTTTGAAGTTGGAGAAATCTCATGGGCCTTATCAGATATATTCAAGAACACTGAAAGGGGCTAGAGAAGAATTTGCGGGGGCCTTGGCTGATAATTTTGATCATCAGTTACCACAGGTGAGATCCCAGTAGACTGAAAGATAGCAAATGTTGTGTCCTTATTCAAGAAAGACTGAAAAATAAAGCCTGGGAAATACACACCAGTAAGCTGAACATCTGTGGTAGGTAAATGACTTGAGAAATTCTGAGGGATAAAATGTGCATGCATTCGGAAAACAGAGTTTGATTAGAAATAGTAGGCAACGCGTTTTGAGTGGAAGTTCATGCCTGACGAATTTCCTAAAAGTCTTTGCTGACGTGATCAGGAAGGTCGAGTAGGGCAGGCCAGTAAACGTCCAAACGTGTGGTGCTGGAAAAGCACAGCAGGTAAGGCAGAATTCGACGGGCAGAAGAATCGACATTTCCGGCATAATTCCATCATAAAGAATGTACAAAACATCGATACTCCTGCCTGATCTGCTGGGCTTTTCCAGTGCCACACTTTTCGACTTTGATCTCCAGCATCTGCCGTCATTGGAGAAAATGTATTCCAGTTATACCAGAACTAGTTGAAGCTTTTCAGCCCCTGCAGCATGTTATACAGTTACAGGAGGAGACCAATCAGACCCTTGAGTCGATAGAACTGGACCCAGTTTAGATCATGCTGCAACAGTATGTGACTATTCAGCTACTTGAAGTCAGTTACACAGGAAATGGAAGAGGCAACAAAGTGACGGGACTATGGGGTATGCTGGAATAACACCAGGCTATATAGCCCCTCAAGCCTGCCCTTCCCTCCAGTAAGGTCAGGGCTGATCTCCCTCGACCGCAATTTCTCTTTCATGTCCAATTCTTTGTAGCCCTCAACTGCCTGATGGGTCAAAATACATTAACATCTCCCTGTGCTCCAAATCATTTCAGAGGTGTAGCTGTGTGGGATAGCGAAGCCCCAACAGTTGCTCCCCTCTGAGCGAAAGAAACAGTCCCCACACATATACCTCGGACTATTGACATGAGCAAACATTACAGACATAGCGTCCATCTGTCAGCTGGATTCATTCCTACCATTGAGAAACTCGGTGGTGTCCTTTACCCGTGTTCTCCACCTCACCATGCCGCCTCCTCCTACTCCCCCACCTCGCCTCTTTATCTGTATAAGCACCCCTAGTCCTGAAGAAAGGTTATAGAAGAAGAAGAAGAAGAAGAAGAAAGGTGTGGCCTTCTCCTGATGCTGCCTAGTTTGTTGTGTTCTTTCAGCCTCCTGCATTCCAACATCTGCATTTTTAACCAAAATATCTTCTTGTGTCATAGGTCAGGGAGAGTGAACGAGCTGTGCCTCTTCTTATCCAATAGCTGCGATGGGCTGAATGGCGTTCTCATGTTTCCAAGAAACCAGCTTTAGATGCCGAATGAGCTCCTCGTTTTCAGTCCTGTGGAAATGTTCAGGTTCCAGTAGTAGTGTTACATGTGAACAGCACGAGCTTGAATGTTGTGGAGGTTTTGATGTTTTATGCGATCTTTTCTGAGCATCCTCACTTCTGATCGAACTATTGAGGGTCAGACTTTGCTGAGGCAGCTGAAGGTGTTTGTGCCGAGGAAGCTATCTGGAAGATCGCCCAAAGAAATATCCTGGGACTGAGAGGATTGTTTTCCATCAGCCACATTATGTTCTGAATGGCCGAACCAGTGGGAGTTTACAACTGATTCCCAAAAGGTTCAATTTTCTTCAGTCTCCTTGACACCTTGTTCAATTATGGGGTAAAAACAAAGTCTGCAGATGCTGGAAACCAGAGTCGAGATTAGAGTGGTGCTGGAAAAGCACGGAAGGTAAGGCAGCATCCGAGGAGCAGGAATATAGACATTTCAGGCAAAGGCCCTTCATCAGGAACAGAGGCAGGGTCCCTGCAGAGTGCAGAGATAAATGAGGGGGGTGGAGGTGGGATGAAAGTAACATACAGTACAATAGGGAAATGGGGGTGAGGATGGAAGTGATAGGTCAGGGAGGAGAGTGGGAGAAGGTAGTAAAGAGTCCAATGGGTGAATGGGGGTGGGGATGAAGGTGTTAGGTCAGAGGAGAGGGTGGAGTGAGTAGGTGGAAAGATGGATAGGCAGGTAGGACAGGTCATGGGAACGGTAATGAGCTGGAAGGTTGTCACTGGTTTGAGGTAGGAGAAAGGGGAAATGCAGAAACTAGTGAAGTTCAAATTGAAGCCCTGGGGTTGAAGTGTTCTGAGGCAGAAGATGAGGCGTTCTTCCTCCAGGCATCTGGTGGTGAGGGAGGGACGGTGGAGGACGCCCAGGACCTGCATGTCCTCGGAAGAGTAGGAGGGGGAGTTGAAATGTTAGGCCATAGGACAGTGTGGTTGATTGGTGCGGGTGTCCCGGAGATGTTCCCTAAAGCGCTCTGCTAGGAGGTGTCCAGTCTCCCCATTGTAGAGGGGACCGCTTCGGGAGCAACGGATGCAAGAAATGATAGACGTGGATGTGCAGATAAAACTTTGATGGATATGAAAGGTTCCTTTAGGGCCTTGGATGGAGATGAGAGAGGAGGTATGGGCGCAGTTGGCTGGGGAGAGTGCCAGGAAGGAGAGTGGATTGTTGGGGGATGTAGACCTGACCAGGTAGTCACGGAGGGAACGGTCTTTGCGGAAAGTGGAAATGGCTAAGGAGGGAAATATATCCCCGGTGGTGGGGTCCGTTTAGAGATGGTGGAAATGTCGTCGGAATATTTGGTGTATGTGAAGGTTGGTAGGGTGGAAGGTGAGCACCAGGGGGGTTCGGTCCTTGGTCAGAGGGATGGAGTTTGAGGGTGGAGGTGTGGAATGTGGATGAGATGTGAATGAGGGCATCTTTAACAACGTGGGAAAGAAAATTGCGGTTTCTAATGAAGGAGGCCATCTGGTGTGTTCTGTGGTGGAACTGGTCCTCCTGGTGGCAGATATGGCGGAGGTAGAGGAATTCGGAATCCGAGACTGAAGTTTTGAAGCAGGTGGGGCTATGGGACTCGGTTGGTTTGGGAAATGTAGTCCTGTGGAAATATTCAGGTAGCTATGGGATTCGTTAAAAATGTCATTGTCAAGTCAGTCATCATTAATGGAGATGGAGGGTTCCAGGAAGGGGAGGGAGGTGTCAGAGATGGTCACGGTAAATTAAAGGTCTGTGTGGAATGCGTTGTTTAAGTTGATGAATTGCTCAACTTCCTCGTAAGAGCACGAGGTGGCACCAATGCAGTCATCAATGTAGTGGAGGAAGAGGTGGGGAGTGGTGCCGGTGTACTTACGGAAGATGGACTGTACTACGTAGCTAACAAAGAGACAGACATAGGTGGGGCCCATACGGGTGCCCATTGTTACCCCTTTGGTCTGGAGGAGGTGGGAGGATTCGAAGGAGAAATTGTTAAGGGTGATGACCAGTTCAGCCAGACGAATGAGAGTGTCGGTGGAAGGGTAGTGTTGGGGACGTCGGGAGAGGAAATAACGGACGGCTTGGAGGCCTTGGTCATGGCGGATGGAGGTGTACAGTGATTGGATATCCATGGTGAAGATGAGGCGTTGGGGGCCGTGGAAATGGAAGTCTGGGAGGAGGTGGAGGGCGTGAGTGGTGTCTCGAACATATGTGGGGAGTGTCTGGACTAGGGAGGATAGAAAAGAATCGAAGTCGGTAGAGATGAGTTCAGTGGGGCAGGAGCATGATGAGACAACGGGTTGGCCTGGGTGATCAGGCTTGTGGATCTTGGGAAGGAGGTAGAATCGGGCAGTGCGAGGTTCCCCGACTATTAGTTTGGAAGCTGTAGGTGGTAGATCCCGTCCTGAGGTGATGAGGTTCTGTATGGTCTGGGAGATGATGGTTTGTTTTTGGGGGGTTCGGGAATGGTCGAGGGGGAGATAGGAGGAGGTGTCTTCAATTTAGCGCCTTGCGTCAGCAATGTAAAGGTCAGTGCGCCAAACTACCACTGCACCCCCTTTATCTGCTGGCTTGATGGTGAGTTTTGGATTGGAGCAGGGGGAGTGGGGGGCTGTGCGTTGTGAGGGTGAGAGGTTAGAGTGGGGGAAGGGGTAGACAGGTTGAGATGGATAATGTCTTGGCAGCAGTTGGATATGAAGATATCGAGGGCCGCTAATAGGCCAGCACGCGGTGTCCAGGTTGATGGAGTGTGAAATAGGAGTATGTCATCGATGCTACAAAACGACAAACCAACGAAGTAGAGACTGCAAAGACAGACTGCTCCATTTTGTTCCTCCTAGCTCCCTTGATAATGGATCACATGCGTTACATTAACGTGGTTTCCTGATGGTAAGGAGACACACCGGATGGTTTGTGCGATCACTCAAGGAGGCATCTTCCATCTCTGAGAAGACAGACTAATCTTCTGCACGAATGTCACAAGTTTTTGAGAATGGCCAACCCTATCAGTGTGTGGCTGCTGACAGATTTGTGAACAACATGATGCTCATTGCAGGGTCTCATTCCAACTATACATTCAGACGGTGAGTGTTTGGTCAGAGCATGGAGCTCTCACTCAACCAACATGGGAGCTCGACACAGATATGTAAACTATCATAGAGTAATCGAGTTCAACAGGTCCTTTAGCTCAAACTGGCCCATTCCAACTAAAATGTTCATCCACGCTAACTCCATTCTCTGCATTTGGCCCATATCGTTCTAAACGTTTCCGATCATAAATTTGTCCAAATGTGAAAATATGTATTGCAGGAAACACGTTATATTTCACGATATCAATGTTTTGTTTTGGGAGTAATGAATGTTGGTTAATACCACTCAAGTTTTATTGCAATCACATTTTATTCCTTTGTCGCATTACAAGTTAAACACTCATTTCCTTCACAATCTCTCTATGGTTTCCATCACCGCATAGATTCGTCTCGTGCAACACCTTTACACTGTCTCATTGTGGCAAGAAGATCATTCCTTAAAAAGGAGGGAAAATCTATTCACTTTGCCCCAAATACTGTCTCAATATCACTCTACAACTTCAATAAAGTGTCTTCACTCTAATACTTCCATCAATTTATCAAAGAAGGAGAGCACACATGTACTGTGCTGATTCCGTACTGCTCCATATGATTTCTGTCAGTGGCTCATAACCAAGGACATCCAGCTCCTTTTCACTTAGAGCACTTGCCATTATCTCGCCTTCTCAAAAATACAAAATAAGAAGGATGGTATGTTTCATTGCCTTGCAAAACGCTATGCTTTAAACACAACCATGCCGACCGCACAACACTATTGCCATGGAGATGGGTGAAGATGTGAGGAGGTGATGGCCTAGCTGTGTTATATCTGGAATATTAACCCAGGGACACATGTGATGACCCAGACCCCGGATTTGAATCTCTCCACGGCACATGTTGGAATTTGAATTCTATAAAATATCAGGAATTGAGAATCAAATGAACCAATGAAACCACTCTGTTTGTCCATCTGCACACTCATGCCCTTCAGGGACGAAAATCTACCACCTTCACCTGGTTGGTCTTACATGTGACTCCAGATCCACAGCACTGTTGTTAACACACAATTGCAATTTGAAATGGCCAAGCCAGCCACTCTGTTAGATCAATGTCTACAAAGAAATAAAACCGAGCGGATCTCAGTACTGACTACTTACAGCCCATGGACTGCAGTGCATCAGGAAGGCAGCTCCCAAATACCTTCTCAGGACAATGAGAAAAGTAAATTAATTATTGGCCCAGCATCCTATTAATGAATAAAGGAAGATAATCACACTCACGGAAGAGAGACAAAGGGACATAACTCAAGTCAAACCGGGACTTTGATGTACACCTTACACAGGCATGAATTTCAATAATATGGGAACAGGAGAAAAATAAATAAGATAAATCTGGATTTTTATTTCCATTCCAGCTGATCATCAACAATCCCTTTGTTTGTTTCTTCCTCTCTATCTCTCTCTTTCACTGTCTATTCAACTCCCTCCTTCTCCCCTTCACACAGACATCCCTGTCACCAACTTCAGTCACACTATTTCCCAGTTGCGTTCAGTTTTGATGTATGGTATTTGGACTCGAAATGTCACTTCTATATTTCTCTCGACCTGAGGCTGTCAAATCTCTTCGGTTTCTCTGGCACTTCCTCGTTCTTTTTGTTTCTGATCTCTAGCATCATTCTTTGTTTTTTTTTTCAACCTTTCATGTTCTTATTACATGGGATGTCTGCATCACTGGCAAGGGTAGCACTTGTTGACCTCACTAAATGCCTTTTACTGTGAGGCCATTCCTAAAGGCAGTTGGTCTGACGTCAGTCTTAATCCAGACCAGATAGAAATGCTGGATATCTTTAACAAAGGACAATTGTAAAATAGATAAACTTATTGACAAAGTACTGGTGGGATTATATTAGTAAAATTCGCTTTTATTTCCTGTTCCTGTCATTTGAATTTAAGTTCTGTCATTCTCTGAAACAGGATTTGAAACAGTGTCTTGAGTGTAGTACCCTGGGCCACTGAATTACGTGAACAGCGATATTACTATTCTGATACAGTGTCCCTGTCATGAATTTTCTTTACAGACAAGAACAAGATTGTGATGGAAACATTTTGTAACGGGAAGAGTGATTAAAAGAGAACTGGAACCATAAAGTCTGAATTTCACCAACGTATAGATAATTGTTTATTTAGCACCCACACTGACATCAAGATGGGTCTGGCGATATCATGGAGCTGGTCGTAGGTAGCTTTGGTGATGGAGAGAATACCAAGACATAAATCAATTCATGGCAAATAGGTACTTCGGGATTGTGAACAGTCTTGTTCTCAGATGTTTGTGAGGGCGGGGATGTGCGTGGTTCTGAAATTTGTGGAGAATGAATGGATTTGCATTTGAAACTGAAGACAAAAGGTTCGATATCTACTAAATATTGATAACAGAAATATCTCTGAAGTTCGCAATGGCTCGTGGGAATAATAAATTGATAGAGATGGGGTGACGTACCAGGAACGCCAACAATAGCGAGCATGGGATAGTAACCAGCCTGAATAATCAGCAGTACACCTAATATCCGATCTGGTAATATGTGCCAATACCAGAAAACAAGGATAAGACCCCAGGATAAACTCCTGTCCATTGTTCCAGCATTCCATTCTATTTTTCTTAGATTCTGAACTGCTGGTGCGACATTCCAGTCTACTGTTCTCAGATTCTGATCCATTGTTGGAACACTCCAGTCTGTTGTTCTCAGATGATGATCCATTGTTGGAACATTCCACTCTATGGTTCTCAGATTCTGATCTCTCCTCTCCCTGTCTCTGCTACAGCTGATCCCTGTTAGTGTTAGCGGTGATGCATCCGCAGCTATAATGGGATAAAGCATTGCTAGAAGCCATTTACATATTGAAGAGGAAAGCCTTCCAGTGATATAATTAGGATCCATGGAGACTGACATCAATCACAGTCACAGGACAGACAGATCCAATTACCTCCTTTCAGTATGCTAGCTTCACTTCACAATAACAATTGGATTTAATTGAATGTTGACATCGCTGGATAATGGTGGATAATCCCATCTGCGATTACTGTCATGAAGTTAGTTATGAGGGAAAATGATGGATGCTTTCTTGTCGCAGGCTCGATGCTTCTGCTGTGTTGTCCATTTGCAATACTGTAACTGCCTGAACGCTCCACCATGACAACTCAAAATAAACGCAATCTAGATATTGTTAACATGCTGATTTCGTCTCGACTAGAACGGGTGCCTAGCAACAGATTTTCAGTGGGCATATTTGCCCTGAACATGCACAGGAAGTGTGGATCGGCCTGGACATTCTTCTCGTTGCTCTAATAAGAAAATGTTGAATCTTCAACACACAATACGATTAAGCACTGTTTTGCGTAAACTCACGAACACCTTAATACACTTTATTGACTTCAAAGCAGTAAGATTTACATTTTTGGAATTCAGTCCAAAGCCAAATGTGGAATGTTTGTCCCAAAACCAATCCTTGATTTCTTTAAAGAGGCTCTAAATGACTCAAGATACTCATAACTCAGAATTTCGCAAGGTTTGTTGGTGCACTTTTGTTTATACCTAACAGATAATGCCTCATGCAGAAGCCTTTCATGTCTTTAAAAAGAATCCTGTATAATCAAGAGGACGTGGCCAGCTCCCTAGCTGGACAGGTTGAATCAGTTCTGGGGTTAGCTGAGTCAGGGTCACTGGACGCTCTCTGCCTTCTTCTGCGCTTCTGACCTTGTAACCTGTCAGCCATTTGGCAGTTTTATATTTGGTGCTGCCGGGTTTGTTCATTGGGATTGTTGCAAGTATTCTGGAAAAGCATCATTAAGTCAGAATAGCCTGCTGGTTTCAGATACGATACGTTATTCAGGTATTCTATTTTCGGTTCCTTATGTTTCATTTGGTAAATTGGTAAATAAATGTTATGTATTTAAAACTCGGCAGTCTTACCAGCTAATTCACTCTGGGAATAACAGCTACACACTAACCCTCAACAAGCAGCAAAGTCATGGTCTGGGCTACCTGCTTAAAATGTTTTGAGGGGTTGGGTTTGGCCCATAAAAGACTGGGGGCTCTTTGCAGTATTTAGATAGCGAGTGGCAGGTTTTAGTGTCTCCTATTTCGTGTGTTGATTGGCGAATAAACAGACCTTCAGATGGCGATGGTTCTTGCAGGAACCAAGCTTGTTTTGGCGGTGGAAAAAATGAGCTTGGGGGTTTTACAAAATGCACATCAGTCCAAGCAGCGAGAATTAGTAGTCGAAGGGAATTGAAGCTACCTCCTAATGTGAGGAAAGATGAGATGATTGCAGCAGTAGCTCAGCATTCCAATTTGCTGGAAACTCCGTCATTATCTGTAGAGATGACTAAACTTCAATTGCAATTGAAACAGCTTGAGTTAGAAGCAGAAATGAATCAGTTTGAGCTACGACTAACATTAGAAGAGGAAGAAAGAGAACGAATAGGTTTAGCGGAGGAAAGAGAAACAAAATAACATAGCTTTCGCAGGAGAAAAAGGAAAAGGGAGAGCATTTGAGCTTCAGAGATTGAAACTTAGAGAAAATGGCGAATCATTTTCGGTGGCCAGTGACGATGTGGGTTTTGTTGACCCAAACAAAACTTGTAGGTAGAGCTAGTGAGGTATTCACAACACTATCAGAGGAGGGATCCGGGGTGAATGAGGAGGGGACATGTGCATATGAGCTTGTGCCAGAAGCCGACAGACAATATTTCAGGAATCTAAGAAGGGATCCTGGTCAAATTCATGTTGAGTTTGAAAGGATCAAACAAAGTAATTTTGATAGACGGATAAGAGCTTTAAAAAGAGAGCAAACCTACGATGCTCTTCGAGAAACAATTAGATTGGAGGAGTTCAAAAATTCACGATGTGACATAGTGCAAACTCATTTGGAAGACTGGCCGCTGAAGTTGCTACTGATTATGACTAGTGATGAATGATTATAAAACTTGTTTTGGCTTCCAGAATCAATTTCCTTCAATGATGGATAGAAACTGAGGCAAAGAGAAATCCTCACGTAGAAAGGGAAAGGTAGATCTCGGTGAAGATCGAAATGATAACTTTCCACAGTATAAAAATGAAATACTTGAAGGAGACAAAGAAGTTAACAAGGTATGGTGTTTTCATTGCAACAAATTAGGACACATGAAATCACTGTAATGGTGGGTTCAAGGAAGAAAACAGACGCAGGAAAACGGAATAAGCCTGTGAGTTTTGTAGGAGTGGTAACAGAAAACACAGTGGAATTTAGAAACCTGCATCAGAGTGTACAAACTGATCAGAGGTTTGTTAAGGAGGAAGTGAGAGATCTGCTCAGAAAAATATACCCGCAAAGTGAAAGTTTATTCACATAGGGCAGGTAAAGAGGATGCAATATTAAGGGACACCGTATCCTCTCAGTCCATGCTTCTGAAAGATGAGGAGATATGTACTCCAGAAGAACTATTTCCAGAAAATGTACTGCTAAAGGGAATTCATCTTGAGACAAAAAGTGCAACATTTTGTAAAGCGATGATATCATATTCAGAAAAATGTGGAGCAATTGTGGGAGGGGTATTGGACAAACTCTCAGCTCCAGGAATGTAATTTATCCTTGCAGAAAATATAGCTGATTCACCAGTAGGAATCCTGCCTACTCTGGTTGAAGAGCCAGTGGAGACGCAGGCAACTGAAGCATTGCCGGAGTCTAATCCTGGAAGCTTTCCAGATTGTGGGGTAACAAGTTCCCAGTGTCACAGCTTGAAACATGAAACATCAAAAATGTAAAGATAAGGAAGCTTAACTGGCATTAACGGAGAATTTGTTCCATCAGAGAGTTGATACAAAACAGGAGCATGTCGGGTATCATGCATGTATTTTGAGTTCAGCTAAACTAATTGAGACACAGCAGAAAGATAAAAGATTAAACCAGTTGCATCAAAAAGCATATACGTTAGGAAATTTGAATGTATCCCAGAGTGTCATTACCTAAAATGATGTCCAGATAAGGAAATGGAGACAATCACATCGTCAAAGAGTTGAGAAATGGGAAGAGATTCATCAAATCATTTTGCCAATGGTGTAGAGAAAGGAGGTGATGCGAAAAGTGCATGAGCTACCAACCAGAAGACATTTAGGAGTGACAAAAACACAGGGTGAAATACAGAGACATTTTACTGGCCTGGACTGCAACAGGATGTAGTAGAATTTTATCAGACGTGTCACACAAGTCGGGTAATTGGAAAAACACAGGCGATAATAAAACCTGCACCTTTCTTTACTATTCTGGCATTTGAGGCACTTTTACATGAGTCCTAATTGTTGGGTTGGGCCCCGAACACACAAAAAAGTGGGCACTAGTATTTGTAAATAATAATGGATGCATACACACGATTTCCAGAGGCAACGCCAAGATGCAATATCACAGCTAAAATAATTGCAGAGGAATTACTCCTTTTTAAAATAGATAAGGACCACCAATAGAGCTAAAGTGAGATTTAGGGTTCAAAGAACAGATATAAATTATTCACGATAATGTCTTCGGGATAAAGCAATTCAAATCTACTGCGTACCATCCAAAATTACAGGGAGCACGATAAAGGTAACATTAAACATTATAGACCATGTTGAGGGTTTATAATCAGGATTATCCAGTTGATTCGGTTAAGGAAGTTCCATTTGCGCTTTTTGTGATCAGGGATGCACCAAATTAATAGAGCAAATTCAATTCATTTGAATTAGTGTTTGAGCCATTAAAATTGATTAAGTAGAAAGTAGTAAATCAGAATTGAAAGGTCACACTTTTGGACTATGTCTCTATTTTTTTGGGAACGATTAATAGCGCTGGGGAATTGGCTGGACAGGATTTAAAAGTATTGCAGCATGCATTAAAACAGGAAGCGGGCAGGAAATTTAAAACTTGCAATTTTGCTATCGGGGCTAAGTTATTACTGTTGCTTACAGTGTTAGGTGAACCTTCAAAAGCAAGGTTTAGTGGACCTTGTAAAATAAAAAGGAGATTGAGTGGGGGTAATTACTTGATAAGGACTCCAGACAATAAGCCATCTCGTAGTGTATGTCATGTGAATATGCTCAAAAGGTATTTTGACAGGGAAACAAGGAAAGCAAGGGGAGAAGGTGTTAATGATTATGGCGTTCCTTAAATAAACTGGACAATGAGGTAGTTGTCTAAAATTTGGATAAATTATTGAGTTACTTTTCTGAGAAAAATTGTAATGACTAGAAAGAGTTATTACTATTACATGGGAAGATAAGCAGAAATTAACTTGGAAGTACTCACCCAATTGTGCAGAATGTAACTATAGGTGATGCTGTTATGAGTAAGCAACATCCTTACGGGCATAATCCTCTAAAGTTGGCACAAGTTCAGAAGGAGATTGAATGCATGCTCTAAGATGACATAATCAACGTGCGTTACAGTGACTGGAACTCACCCATAGTCATGGTGCCAAAGCCAATAGGAACCCAATGGTTATGTGTGGACTATTGTAAAGTCAATGCAGTTAAAGGATTGATCTATGCCCAGTTCCGCAATTGGAAGACTGTGTTGAAAATGTGGGACAAGCATTTGGCATGAAAAACGTGCCAGCCACATTTCAGGGACTAACCAATAAATTACCAGATTACCCAATGTGTGATGTGCATTGATGACCTGGTGAATTTTAATCAGTCATGGAAGGAACATTTACAGCATTTATTGGATTTGATTATTTGCCTTCGGAAGGCAGGCTTGGTGGTAAACCTGGCAAGAATTGAATTTCCCAAAGCACAAAACACCTTCCTGTGCCATGCTATTGGACATAGATAAACGGTTTCATGAGCTGTAAAAGTGAAGGCAGTTAGGGAATTTCCAAAACCGTTGACAAAAGGAGCAGTACTATGGTTCCTGGAATTGTGTAGATTTTATCGAAGAATTGTGCCTCATTTTCGCAATGTGACTGCTCCACTCACTGAATTGTTGAAGAAAGATGAGAGGTTTCAGTGGTCAGAGGACTGTCAAAAGGCATTTGACGGCATGAAATATGTATTAGCCACACGTTATTATGCACAACGATTCAAGGTGGCATTAAATGTGAGTGATGTGGGTGTCAGTGCTGGGCTCCTGCAGGAAAACGACGAGAAGACAGAAAGACCTATTAAGTATTTCTTCGAGAAGTTGAATGTTCAATGGTAGAAATATTCAACAGTTGTGAAATGACTGTGAGCTTTGTGTTGGCACTACAACGTTTCAGTATTTATATTAGCAGCAACACATCTGAGACAACCATTTACATTGATCATAAACCATTGACGGATTTGGAGAAATTTAAGTACAAAAATGCGAGACTGTTTTGCTGGAGCCTGTTGGTGCAGCCATTCAATTAGAAAATTGTGCATGTGGCAGGTCTTGAAAACATGATTGTTGTTGCATTGTCAATACTTGAATGATAGATTGAGGCACTCAGTGATGGGAATACCACACACTTAATCCGGATGTAGTCGTGCATTTTTGCATGTTTATAGTAAATGTACGTCCATCCGTATTTTAACCACAGTTTCTTTTTGGGGGGCGGGGTGGGGGCTGTGGAAACCTGAAGACATCTTTGGATATTGATGATTCAGTTATATATCAGGGGAGTCGTCACAAAGGTAGTCACTTTAAAACATATGTTGCTCTTGAACTATTTTCAGAAATTTTCTAACCATCCCAAGGTTCCAACATGTCTCAATTTTGAATCCTTCATTAGGGTGCTTTGGTTTTTACCGAACAAATAATGTCTCGGGCAGAAGGCTTTCAAGTCTCCAACAAAAAACTGGTGTGATCAAGGGGATATGGCCAGCTCTCCAGCTGCACAGGTCAGGACAGTTCGAGGGTGAGTTGAGTCAGGATCATGGTTGAATCTAGACGCTCTCGTCCTCCTTCTGCCCCCTGACTTGGTAACCTTTGTAATCTTTTTCTGTGTAATTTTTACTTTTTGTGCTCAGGGGTTTGTTTACTGTGATTATTGCAAGTAATCTGGAACAACATCATTAAGTTGTGTCAGCCTGTCAAGTTCGGATAGGATGAATTATTCAGGTACTGGATTTTCAGTTCGTTGTGTTTCATTCCTTACTTATGAAATTAAATTATGTTTGTTTAAACATCGGCAGTCGGACCAGCGAATTCAGTCTGTGAATATCCACCATACACATACCTTCAACAAATAACAATATTGCGATCTGGGCTATTTGCTTAAAAATGTTTTGAGGCGTCGGACCTGCTCCATAACAAGGTATCAAAACCTTGTTCATTAAATGCCATGAATTAATGTGTATGGGAATGAATGAATATTATATTGTCTATGAGACAGAAAGGACTGGGGCCAGAGGATGAAGAGCCCTGAAGGGAGTACAGTAACTCTCACTCACGAGTCTTCAACCATCACTATTTCTGACAAATGGAATGAAATGAAATGCAGAGCAAGAGAACAGATTGTCTTTGGTACATGGAATGCTGAACGACAATGTGAACAGAATAGGTCATCTTTAAATGTGATGTACAGAATTATATTTTATATAGATACTGTTTAATTACAGTTTATACAGGTTGTTAAGATTGTTTATGTCGGTACGGGATATTCAGAAAAAAAACCAGACATAAATAGCAAAATGTATTGAGTTACAGTGAGTTGCAGCAGAGTTAGAGTGAGGATACAGCTCATACCGAGCTGGTACAGAGATGATGGGCTGCATGACAACCATAGAGTCATAAGAGATGTACAGCATGGAAACCGACCCTTCGGTCCAACCCGTCCATGCCGTCCAGATATCCCAACCCAATCTAGTCCCACCTGCCAACACCTGGCCCATATCTCTCCAAACCCGTCCTATTCATATACACATCCAAATGCCTCTTAAATTTGCAATTGTACCAGCCTCCACCACATCCTCTGGCAGCTCATTCCATACACGTACAACCCTTTGCACGAAAAAGTTGCCCCTTAGGTCTCTTTTATATCTTTCCCCTCTCATCCTAAGCCTATGCCCTTTAGTTCTGGACTCCCCGACCCCGGGGAAAACACTTTGATTATATATCCTATCTATGCCCCTCATAATTTTGTAAACCTCTATAAGGTCACCCCTCAGCCTATGACGCTCCAGTGAAAACAGCCCCAGCCTGTTCAGCCTCTCTCTGTAGCTCAGAGCCTCCAACCCTGGCAACATCCTTGGAAATCTTTTCTGAACCTTTTCAAGTTTTGCAACATCTTTATGATAGGAAGGAGCCCAGAATTGCACACAATACTCCAACAGTGCCCTCACCAATGTCCAATTATTCAGAGAAATATATTGAAAATATTCAGCAACTGAGGAGACAATGTGAGTCATAAAACGCACAATGACATAATTAATGAACTATACCTATTTTTTCTTCGAGTGTAGCTGTCTCTAAAAGGCCTTTTAAATGAAAATCACTTTCATGAGATCCACGCATTTATTTGCGGAACTTAAAGAAGAAACAGAAACAGAATACATGCGTCACTGGCACAAGTAATGGGAACAGGAATGCAGCATATTGTCCAAATATAACCGGGTTCAGCATCTAGACCAATAAGAAAAGAAAAATTTTAGAGATAGTGGAAATCTAAAATACAATGAAAAACGATGGAGAAATACAACAGATGACGCAGGATCTGGGCAGAGACACAGAGTTAACATATCGAGTCTTATATGAACATGCTCTGAACAATTCATATTGGACTCAAAAAAAGGTAATTCCGTTTTTCACTGCTCTGATACTGCCAGAACTGCAGGATTTCTCTTCAGCAATTTCAATTGGTGCAAGGGCAGGAGACAGAGAGTAATGGTGGGCGGTTACCTTTCGGACTGAACGCTTGTGCCCAGCAGTGTTCCACAGAGGTAGATTCTGGGTATTCATTGTTTGTCATTTATGTACATAATTTGCGTGAGAATATCGAAGGCAAGGTTAGTAAGTTTGCAGATGACACCAAAACTGGTGGCACAGTGGACAAATAGAGTTCAACCTGGATGAATATGAGGTGCACTCAATTTTGTTTGTTTGTTGCTGTCTAGTGAACCAGGAATGGAATATTATTCCCCATCTCCTGGGGATCATTTTTATATTGATGAATAAAATTTTCGTGAACACGTTTGACAAATTTTTCACCATCCAACCCTATAATACTGCGGTAGTATCAATCAATATTGAGAAAATTAAAATCCCCCTGTATTACAACTTTATTAAGCTTACATATTCCCGAGATCTGACTACATGTTT